>NC_092713.1:265697186-266006332 GCF_047496885.1 Scyliorhinus torazame | reverse complement strand
CTTACAGTATGTTATTACAGTTGAGTTGTTAGAATCACACCATCTCCAGCCGTGTTGATCTGTTTGTAGACCAGAACACCCAACACGACATTGTTCCAGGAGTGGACGCATACTAGCCCCTGTGGGACCTACCTGCAACTTATCAGCAATCCGCCATCCTGCAGCATGGAGAACATCTACCCGCTGCCGCTGCTACACATAGCTGGCAATCTCGGGGTGAATTGGAAGCTTTTTAAACAGCGCTTCCAGCTCTTCCTGGAGGCCACAGACAGGGAGAATGCATCGGACACCAGGAAGATTGCCCTTCTCTCCACGGCAGGGCAACACGCCATCCACATCTTTAACTCCCTTACATTCGCGGACGGCGAGGACAAAAACAAATACAAGACGGTGCTCCTAAAATTTGATGAACACTTCAGCATCGAAGTCAACAAAAGGTACCTGTTCCAGCAGCGCCTGCAGGGTAAGGACGAGCCTTTCCAGTCTTATTTAACGCACCTACGCATCCTCGCGCAGTCCTGCGGCTATGGGCCCACATCTGACTCCATGATACGCGACCAGATCGTTTTCGGGGTCATGTTGGACACCCTGCGCCAGCAGCTCCTTAAAATCAAGCAACTCACCCTAGTGACAGCCATCGAGATCTGCGTCCTGCATGAGAACGCCACCAGCCGGTACTCACACATCCAGGTGGCTGAAACGGTGCGGCATGGGCCCCACGAGGCGGAGCAGGTCCAGACAATCAAGTACCTCCCGGCCCGCAGCCCGGAGGAGGGCGGCCGTTTCGCGCACATTCCGAGGCCTCCCGCGCTTTACACGCCAAAAGAGGGGACGTTGACGCGGAGGAACGCGATGCACAGGCGCGCACTACGCAAGACCGCACCACGCATGCGCGGTGGCGCAATGAACGCACTGACGTCATGACGTGCGGCAACTGTGGCTCCGCCCATTTAAAGCGGCAATGTCCGGCCAAAGCGCGACAATGCCTACGCTGTGGCAGGCTCGGCCACTATGCTGCCTGCTTTCGAGCCCCTCAGCCTGCCAACTCGCAACAGTTTAACCAGCCTCGCAGAAATGTTCGGGCAATTCTACCCACGTTCACCGAGTCCGATCCTGACATCATACAGACCAGTGACACTGAGGACAGGGAGCCTTTCCGCATTGCTGTCATCAACAAGGACAAGCTGTCCCCGAGTCGAACGCACCAGCCGCTGTCGGTGCACAACATTGATCCGGACGACGAATGGTGTGTCACCCTGACGGCCAACCGGTCCCAGATCACATTCCGCCTGGACACTGGTGCTTCCGCAAATCTTCTCGCATGGTCAGCATTTCAAACCCTGAGGGTCAAGCCAGCAATTCATCCATCCATCTGTCAACTGGTCGACTATAAAAGCAAAGTCATCCGCGCCACGGGGTCGTGCCAAATCGAAGTGACGCACAACTCGCGTAAAGCCATCCTACCCTTCGAGATCGTGGGCTCTTCAAAGGACTCTCTGCTAGGCGCACAGGCGTGCAAGCTCCTCCACCTCGTTCAGCTTGTACACTCTCTCTCTCCAGAAGGCAAGTCTGATTTCCAAGATGCGGAATTCAGGGCGCAACTAAACTCAATCCTCTCTCACAACCAGGATGCCTTCGAGGGCATGGGTACACTGCCCTACACATACAAAATCCTGCTCAAACAGGATGCCACCCCGGTAGTTCATGCACCTCGCAGAGCCCCAGCACCCCTCAAGGACCGCCTCAAGCAGCAGCTGCAGGACCTTCAGGACCAAGGAGTGCTTTCCCGGGTGACGGAGCCAACTGCATGGGTCAGCTCCATGGTGTGCGTCAAGAAGCCTTCCGGCGAGCTCCAGATCTGTAATGACCCGAAAGACTTAAATCGCAATATAATGAGGGAACATTACCCGATACCCAAACGTGAGGAGATCACGAGCGAAATGGCTCGGGCAAAAATATTCACCAAGCTTGATGCCTCAAAGGGCTTCTGACAGATTCAATTGGATCAGTCCAGCAGGAAGCTGTGTACCTTCAACACTCCATTTGGCAGATACTGCTACAATAGAATGCCATTTGGAATCATATCGGCCTCTGAAGTTTACCATCGCATCATGGAACAGATGATGGAGGGCATCGAAGGCGTGCGCGTCTATGTGGACAATATCATTATTTGGTCTACCACACCGCAAGAGCATATCAGTCATCTCCAACGTGTCTTTCAACGGATACGGGACCAGGGCCTGCGCCTTAACAGAGCCAAATGTTATTTTGGCCAAACCGAGCTCAAGTTCTTGGGGAACCATATCTCCCGGTTGGGTGTGCGGCCGGATGCCGACAAGGTGGCAGCCATCACGGCTATGCAGAAGCCGACAGACAAGAAGGCGGTTGTGGTGATCCACTGTAATTGGAGATGTAAGGTAGGACCTGCACTACAGGTTCGCCGGTAGCTCCTGCCGGCTGGCTCCACCCACGGAGAACTGTATAAATATGCATGACCTCCAGTGCCCTGCCGTTTCACCAGCTGCAGCAGGAGGCCTCGCATCTGACTGTAATAAAGCCACAGTTGTACCCAACTTTAGTCTTTGTGCAATTGATTGTGCATCAGCGGTGCTACGCTTTCTAGGAATGGTCAACTTCCTGGGAAAATTCATCCCTAACCTCGCTTCCCACACCACAGCTCTCCGGCACCTTGTCAGGAAGACAACTGAATTCCAGTGGCTTCCCACCCACTAGCATGAATGGGAGGAACCTCAAGGTCAAGCTTACCACCACCCCGGTACTAGCGTTCTTCGATCCTGCAAGGGAGACGAAGATCTCGACTGAGGCCAGCCAATCCGGCATTGGGGCGGTCCTCCTGCAACGAGATGACGCCTCATCATGGGCCCCTGTCGCCTATGCGTCACGTGCCATGACCCCCACAGAGCAATGCTATGCGCAAATTGAGAAGGAGTGCCTAGGCCTGTTGACTGGCAGTGACAAGTTCCACGACTATGTGTATGGCCCTCCCCAGTTCACTGTGGAGACCGACCATCGCCCGCTGATTGGTATCATCCAAAAGGACCGCAATGACATGACCCCTCGCCTCCAGCGCATTCTGCTCAAACTCCGGAGGTACGACTTCCAACTTGTATACACCCCGGGTAAGGACCTGATCATAGCAGACGCTCTGTCCAGGGCAGTCGACACTCCGTCAGACCCAGAGGGGTTCGTTTGCCAAGTCGACGCACATGTAGCCTTCACTTCTGCCAATCTGCCGGCCACTGACGAACGCCTTGCCCACATTCGCCGTGAGTCTGCGGCTGACCCCCTTCTGCAACGTGTGATGCGCCACATGACGGACGGGTGGCTCAAGGGACAATGCCCACAGTTTTACAACATTCGGGACTTGGCAGTCGTAGATGGTGTCCTCCTGAAGGTGGACCGCATTGTGATCCCACACAGCATGCACCAGCTTGTCTTAGGACAGCTGCACAAAGGCCATCTCGGCGTTGAGAAGTGCCGACGGAGGGCCCGAGAGGCAGTATGCTGGCCGGGAATAAATGAGGACATTGCCAACACTGTGCTCAATTGCCCCACCTGTCAGCGGTTCCAGCCGGCACAACCACCTGAGACACTTCAGCCCCATGAGTTGGTCACGTCCCCCTGGTCGAAGGTGGGCGTGGACCTATTCCATGCACTCGGCAGGGATTACATCATCATCATCGACTACTTTTCCAGCTATCTTGAGGTCATACGCCTGCACGACACCACATCATCGGCTGTTATCCGGGCCTGTAAGGAGACCTTTGCTCGCCACGGCATTCTGCTCACCGTGATGTCAGACAATGGCCCCTGCTTCGCGAGTCAGGAATGGTCTTCCTTCGCTAGTGCATACAACTTTGCACACGTGACGTCCAGTCCCCTGCACCCTCAGTCAAATGGCAAAGCAGAGAAGGGCGTGCACAGTGTAAAAAGGCTCCTCTGCAAGGCTGCTGATGCAGGATCTGACTTCTGCCTCGCCTTGCTGGCCTATCGCTCGGCCCCACTGTCCACGGGCCGATCGCCGGCCCAGCTGCTTATGGGTCGCACCCTCAGGACCACTGTACCATCCATTCACATCCCAGACCTCGACCATGCTGCGGTACTTCGGCGGATGCAACAAGAGCGTGAGCAAGACATGGCGGCTCATGATGCTCGGGCGACTGACCTTCCTGCCCTGGTGCCTGGAGAGCATGTCCGCGTACATCTTCCGGAGGGTGCCTGGTCGGCAACCGCTGAGGTTCTTAGACAGGTGGCTCTCCGCTCGTTTCTGGTTCATTTGCCTGACGGCTCCATTCGCCGCTGCAATCAGCGTGTCTTCGTCTGGTTCCACGCTCGCTACAAAATTCTGCACCGGTACCGCACCCTCCTGTTGTCCCTGACATGGACTTTGTTGAGCTTCCGGATACCCTGCCTCCTCCTCACTCGACCGTGGCCCGGCCCATTCCTCAGCCGGTGGATCCTGAACCACCCTTGAGGCGGTCAACCCGAATTTGTCGCCCACCCCAAAGATTTGATTTATAAACCTTGCACTATTGGACTCACTGACTTGTTCTGCCGTACTGTTGAAGAGTTTTTCATCGTTTGCTAATAGCATTTGTTTTGTTCTTGGTGTAACATAGTTTTCCTCTGCACCTGCCACCTTCCTGTGTATATAGTATAGCCACATGTACATATTGATGTAAATAATGCACACACATGATCAGACACACTCACTACACTTTATTTATTCTCATTAGGCACATATTCTTTGCAAAAAGGGGGGATGTCATGATATACATCAGCATGGTGCAGAACACCCAACACGACAGTCTGAGTTGTACCTTTCCTGGTTGCGCTCCTCACAGGTATCATCAGCCGTTCCTGGATGGTAGCCCTTGTCTCCAACGACCTGGACATATGGGAATCCGGCCAAATCAGCAAATCTGAGAGACCCCTCATCCTGACTGGCCTTATCAGTAGCCAAACGCTGGCCCTTGCAAAAAGGCAACTGTCACCTGGGAGATTCACTTTGTACACGGCAAGTTGTGAGATTCTACAAATGTCACCAGCAAATTCCTGGAAGGAGCTAGACGTGAAGACATTTGGGATTGTGATGCCCTTGACCATCACTGGCAATGTTTTCCCACCTGGCAAGTGGCCTTGTTCCAAGAAACAAGAAATGACAGTAATCACCTGACAGGAAAGCCTGAGTCTCCTGACACATTTGTGTTCAGTCATGCCCAGAAAACTTATCCTCGCTTCTTAACCCTACAAGTTGGAAATCTTCACTTCAGAAAGTGAAAATACATTCATTTTTTAAGTTTTCAGAGTTTCTTTTCCATTAAGCAGATGCAAGATCTTACTAAATAGAAAGCTACATCTGGACTGTATCGCCCATAAATTCAAATGTTTACCGCTGGTGGGAATCTGTCATTTCAAATCTGACGACATTGCTCCCATCAGCCATGGAGAAGAAATGCCCCTAGGTCAAACCAAATAGATATTGCATTTCCTGATGTGTCAGCGAATTGGGTGGGGAAGTCACCCATGGGGCGAATTCTCTGATCCTGAGGCTAAGTGTTGATGCCGTCGTAAACGCTGTCGCGTTTCCCGACGGCGTCAACATGGCCTCAGGAGCAGCAGTCCTGACCCCTACAGGGGGCCAGCATGGCACTTCAGCAACCCACGCCGCTCCAGCTGCCGACCCCAGCGTCAGATGGGCGCCGCGGGTCTGCGCATGCGCAGTGGAACCGGCGCGATTTCCGCGCATGCACGGTGTCTCCCTTCTCCGCGTCGGTCCCGCGCAACATGGCGTACGGCTACAGGGGCCGGCGCGGAACATAGGAGGCCCCCAGCCAGAGAAGCCGGCCCGCCGATCGGTGGGCCCCGATCACGGGCCAAGCCACAGCGGAGGCCCCCCGGGGTCGGACACCCCTTCTCCCCCCCACCAGGCTGCCCCCGGATCCATCCATGCCGAGGTCCCGCCGGGTAAGACCAGGTCAGAACGGCGCCGGCGGGACACGGCTTTTTCTTGGATGGCCCCTCGGCCCTTCCCGGGCGGAGAATCGCCGGGGTGGGGGGGCCCAGTAGAATGACTCCCGACCAGCGCTGCGTCAATGGTGCCGATTCGCCGCTCTCCGGAGAATCGAGTCCCGGTGTCGGGGCAGCGTGGCGAGATTCGCGCCGGTCGCGGCCATTCTACGGCCCAGCCCTGAGGTGAGAGAATCCCGCCCATGGCATTCGAAATGAGGCTGGGCAGTTATTGTGCCTGTTTTCTGGTGCAGTGGATGAATTTCAAACTCAGCCCATTACTCGGATGCCCAAATGCTGCCCAGAGTTAAAATCGAAGAGTTGAATTTTAATATTCATCCTGATGTGCGGCTCGTTTAAATCGAGAGGCAAGAAAATTAATTTTGCTCTCCTTTTACATCTGATTGTAATGGCAACACATAACGATTCCAAGTGAGTGGTTTCATCTTAATACAACATCCCGTGTGATTGTCTGAGCACTGGTAACTCCAACCTTCATAAAGGACCCTTTGCTGTGGCACTGAATTATTTTTAATCTCCAAGCTCTCAACTTCATGGCCTTGGAGATTGTCGGTATATTTGTTAAGTTCATCAGCATTGTACTGTGGTCAGCCCATGTCTACAGGGGCAAGGTTTGACACTGAACTCATTTTACTCGCAAATCACCAGAGAAAGGAGGCTTCAGATGTACCCTGGATTTAATTGAATTCCTGTTGAGAAAAATACATGACAAAACTTCAGAAAACTGCTCCAGTGTGTTATGCCAGGTAATATTAATTGTAAATATTAATGTGCGCTCTTGAGATTTCACTATGTTCATGCCACTACTTTTCAAGTGTAATTGAACAAAGATGATGCTTCATAATTCCCTGTACACTTTTTGTTTTCCTTTAGAATTAATTGAGAGCCAAGACTATTTCTTACATCATTAACACCAAATCCTTCACTTGAATAAGCAATTATTCTTTTTTTTGCACAGGTGGAGGTGGGAAGAATCTTAAATACTTTAAATAAATTAACCATTCAGTACATCTCTGACATTTTAATGAAAAACTGGTCCGGATTGGTTACAGGATCAGACTGAAACCCCGGATTGGTGATTAGTCATCTGAAATTGGCCAGCCTGGTTTTCCGCTCCTGGGTTGGATGTACAGAGTCGGGCTACTTCCCGGCAGGGGCAGGGGCGGGGGTGGGGGTTGGGGGGGGGGGGGGGGGGACTTTGGCGCTAGGATGGGGGCAGGCTGCATTGGAACTCAAATCCCCTTCGGCACCCAGTGCAGAGGTTGCCAGCCGTGGAGGTGGGCTGGGCGCAAGGTCTGACTCGATGCCCCCGCACTTTGGTGAGGTTATTGAGAAAAATGAACAAAACCCAAAACAGCCTTCCAGCCCTCATCTCCCACACACTCCCCATGCCCCACCCATGCCAACCCATGCCACCTAATGCCCCCCATCCACCCCTTATGGCCCCTCATACTCCCAATGCCACCAGTTCCCCTTTACCCATCCCCTGCGACCTCATACCCTGTATGCCAACCTATGCCCACACTCATCTACATGGCCCTTCATTGTCACTATGCCAGCTTAGTGCCAAGTCATGCCACCCCATAGATAGAATCATAGAATCATAGAAGTTTACAGCATGGAAACAGGCCCTTCAGCCCAACCAGTCCATGCCGCCCAGTTTTTACCATTTAGCTAGTCCCAGTTGCCCACACTTGGCCCATAACCCTCTATACCCATCTTACCCATGTAACTATCTAAATGCTTTTTGAAAGACACAATTGTACCCGCCTCTACTACTACCTCTGGCAGCCCATTCCAAACACTCACTACCCTCTGAGTGAAGAAATTGCCCCTCTGGGCCCTTCTGAATCTCTCCCCTCTCACCTTAAACCTATGCCCTCTAGTTTTAGACTCCCCTACCTTTGGGAAAAGATGTTGACTATCTACCTTATCTATGCCCCTCATTATTTTATAGACCTCTATAAGATCACCCCGAAGCCTCCTACGCTCCAGGGAAAAAAGTCCCAGTCTATCCAGCCTCTCCTTATAACTCAAACCATCAAGTCCCGGCAACATCCTAGTAAATCTTTTCTGCACTCTTTCTAGTTTAATAATATCCTTTCTATAATAGGGTGACCAGAACTGCACACAGTATTCCAAGTGTGGCCGTACCAATGTCTTGTACAACTTCAACAAGACGTCCCAACTCCTGTATTCAATGTTCTGACCAATGAAACCAAGCATGCCGAATGCCTTCTTCACCACCCTGTCCACGTGCGACTCCACCTTCAAGGAGCTATGAACCTGTACTCCTAGATCTCTTTGTTCTATAACTCTCCCCAACGCCATACCATTAACTGAGTAGGTCCTGGCCTGATTCGATCTGCCAAAATGCATCACCTCACATTTATCTAAATTAAACTCCATCTGCCATTCGTCGGCCCACTGGCCTAATTGATCAAGATCCCGTTGCAATCCTAGATAACCTTCTTCACTATCCACTGTGCCACCAATCTTGGTGTCATCTGCAAACTTACTAACCATGCCTCCTAAATTCTCATCCAAATCATTAATATAAATCACAAATAACAGTGGACACAGCACCGATCCCTGAGGCACACCACTGGTCACAGGCCTCCAGTTTGAAAAACAACCCTCTACAACCACCCTCTGCCTTCTGTCGTCCAGCCAATTTTGAATCCAATTGGCAACCTCACCCTGGATCCCGTGAGCTTTAACCTTCTGCAACAACCTACCATGCGGTACCTTGTCAAAGGGTTTGCTAAAGTCCATGTAGACAACGTCTACTGCACTGCCCTCATCTACCTTCTTGGTCACTCCTTCAAAAAACTCAATCAAATTTGTGAGACATGATTTTCCACGCACAAAGCCATGCTGACTGCCCCGAATCAGTCCTTGCCTCTCTAAATGCTTGTAGATCCTGTCTCTCAGAATACCTTCTAGCAACTTACCTACTACAGACGTTAGGCTCACCGGTCTGTAGTTCCCAGGCTTTTCCCTGCTGCCCTTCTTAAACAAGGGCACAACATTCGCCACTCTCCAATCTTCAGGCACCTCACCTGTGGCTGCCGATGATTCAAATATCTCGGTTAGGGGACCCGCAATTTCCTCCCTAGCCTCCCACAACATCCTGGGATACATTTCATCAGGTACCGGGGATTTATCTACCTTGATGCGCTTTAAGACTTCCAGCACCTCCCCCT
The DNA here is from genome assembly GCF_047496885.1 of Scyliorhinus torazame. Taxonomy (NCBI): domain Eukaryota; kingdom Metazoa; phylum Chordata; class Chondrichthyes; order Carcharhiniformes; family Scyliorhinidae; genus Scyliorhinus; species Scyliorhinus torazame. The sequence goes on along the minus strand of NC_092713.1, from coordinate 265,997,075 downwards.
CTGTAATATGCACACTTCTCAAGACATCACTATTTATTTCCCTTAGTTTCCTAACATCCATGCCTTTCTCCACCGTGAATACCGATGAGAAATATTCATTCAGGATCTCACCCAACTCTTGTGGCTCTGCACATAGATGTCCTTGTTGATCCTTAAGAGGCCCGACTCTGTCCCGAGTTACTCTTTTCCCCTTTATGTATCTGTAGAATCTCTTTGGATTCTCCCTTGCATTATTTGCCAAAGCAATTTCATGTCCCCTTTTTGCCCTCCTGATTTCCCTCTTAACTCTATTTCGACAATCTCTATACTCTTCAAGGGATCTACTTGATCCCAGTTGCTTATGTACGTCATATGCCTCCTTCTTCTTTTTGACCAGAGTCTCAATATCTCGAGTCATCCATGGTTCCCTACTTCTACCAGCCTTGCCCTTCACTCTAAAGGGAATGTGCTTACCCTGCACCCTGGTTAACACATTTTTAAAAGCCTCCCATTTACCAGCCGTCCCTTTGCCTGCCAATAGTCTCCCCCAATCTACCTCTGCAAGTTCCTGTCTGATACCATCAAAATTGGCCTTGCCCCAATTAAGAATTTTAACTCTTGGGCCAGACCTATCATTCTCCATAGCTATCTTAAAACTAATGGAATTATGGTCACTTGTCCCAAAGTGATCCCTCACTAGCACTTCTGTCACTTGCCCTTCCTTATTTCCCAAGACGAGGTCAAGTTTTGCCCCCTCTCTAGTCGGTCCATCCACATACTGAATGAGAAATTCCTCCTGAATACACTCAACAAATTTCCCTCCATCCAAGCCCCTAATGCTATGGCTGTCCCAGTCAATGTTGGGAAAGTTAAAGTCCCCTACTACTACCACCCTATTATTCTTGCAGCTATCTGTAATCTCCTTACATATTTGCTCCTCAATTTCCCGCTGACTATTTGGGGGCCTGTAGTACAGTCCTACCAAGGTGATCTCTCCCTTCTTATTTTTCAGTTCCACCCATATAGACTCAGTGGGCGAACCCTCGGATATATCCCCTCTAAGTACTGCCGTGATGTTCTCCCTAATCAAAAACGCCACTCCCCCTCCTCTCTTACCTCCTGTTCTATCCTTTCTATAGCATCTGTACCCCGGAACATTGAGCTGCCAGTCCTGCCCCTCCCTTCGCCATGTTTCAGTCATAGCTATAATATCCCAGTCCCATGTGCCCGTCCATGCCCTGAGTTCATCCGCTTTGCCCGTCAGGCCCCTTGCATTGAAATAAATGCAGTTTAATGTAGACCTTCCTTGCTCTCTGCCCTGCTTTCTCTGGTCATGCTTTACACACTCTCCCTTCCTGCCTTTTGTTTCTGTCCCCACTGACTTCCTACATCGGTTCCCATCCCCCTGGCACATTAGTTTAAACCCTCCCCAACTGCACTAGCAAACACCCCCCCGAGAACATTGGTTCCGGTCCCACCCAGATGCAGACCGTCCGATTTGTACAGGTCCCACCTCCCCCAGAATCGGTCCCAATGTCCCAGGAATTTGAAACCCTCCCTCTTGCACCATCTCTCAAGCCACGTATTCATCCTAGCTATCCTGTCATTCCTACTCTGACTATCACGTGGCACTGGTAGCAATCCTGAGATTACTACCTTTGAGGTCCTACTTTTTAGTTTAACTCCTAACTCCCTAAATTCAACTTGTAGGACCTCATCCCGTTTCTTACCTATATCGTTGGTGCCTATATGCACCACGACAGCTGGCTGTTCACCCTCCCCCTCCAGAATGCCCTGCAGCCGCTCCGAGACATCCTTGACCCTTGCACCAGGGAGGCAACATACCAACCTGGATTCTCGTTTGCGTCCGCAGAAATGCCTGTCTATTCCCCTTACAATTGAATCCCCTATCACTATAGCTCTGCCACTCTTTTTCCCGCCCTTCTGTGCAGCAGAGCCAGCCACGGTGCCATGAACCTGGCTGCTGCCACCTTCCCCTGGTGAGCCATCTCCCCCAACAGTTTCCAAAACGGTAAATCTGTTTTGGAGGGAGATGACCGCAGGGGATCCCTGCACTGCCTTCCTACTCTTCCTCTGTCTGTTGGTCACCCTTTCCCTATCTGCCTCAGTAATTTTAATCTGCGGTGTGACCAACTCACTGAATGTGCTATCCACAACTTCCTCAGCATCGCGGATGCTCCAAAGTGAGTCCATCCGCAGCTCCAGAACCGTCAAGCGGTCTAACAGGAGCTGCAGCTGGACACACTTCTTGCAGATGAAGGAGTCAGGGACACCAGAAGGGTCCCTGACTTGCCACATCTCACAAGAGGAGCATGACACGGGTCTGAGCTCTCCTGCCATGACTTAAACCTGAAGTTAAATTTGAACTACACTACACAGCTAAGAGAAAGTCAAAGAGAGAGAAATCACTTACCAGTTACAAGCCAATCACTTACCTGCTGGCTGTGATGTAATTGCTCCAGAGACTCCCTCACAGCTCTGCTTCTCTGCACCTCCTTCAGGTGAGCACCAAATTCCCTTAACTAGTTAATTAATTTACTTAATTAATTTGATTTTTTTTTTCTTGTCACTCCCCTCTTACCCTCACTCAGCCTTACCCAAACTCAGATACACTCTGTTTGCCTCCAGCACTCCGTTTCTATAGGCACTTCAGCGACAGAAATCCTTCCTGATTTACAGTCAGCCAATAGGCCTGCTCCCAAAACTGATCTCTCTCCCGAACAGCTGACCTGCAAGGTAAGGAAGTGGTTAATCAGTACTTACCTCACCCACAGCGCGCCCTTTTAAACTGTCCCCTCTGCCTCGCAGCTCCCGCGCTTTTTGAAACTCCCGCGCTGTTTCCAAGGTCCCGGCTCCCTCTCTCTCCCGAACAGCTGACCTGCAAGGTAAGGAAGTGGTTAAGCAGTACTTACCTCACCCACGGCGCGCCCTTTTAAACTGTCCCCTCTGCCTCGCAGCTCCCGCGCTTTTTGAAACTCCCGCGCTGTTTCCAAGGTCCCGGCTCCCTCTCTCTCCCGAACAGCTGACCTGCAAGGTAAGGAAGTGGTTAAGCAGTACTTACCTCACCCACGGCGCGCCCTTTTAAACTGTCCCCTCTGCCTCGCAGCTCCCGCGCTTTTTGAAACTCCCGCGCTGTTTCCAAGGTCCCGGCTCCCTCTCTCTCCCGAACAGCTGACCTGCAAGGTAAGGAAGTGGTTAAGCAGTACTTACCTCACCCACGGCGCGCCCTTTTAAACTGTCCCCTCTGCCTCGCAGCTCCCGCGCTTTTTGAAACTCCCACGCTGTTTCCAAGGTCCCGGCTCCCTCTCTCTCCCGAACAGCTGACCTGCAAGGTAAGGAAGTGGTTAAGCAGTCACCATGCTCCCACCCAACAGTCACCTTACCCCCTCCATGCTAACCCATTTAGTATCCAACATGGGAAAATTACAGGAGCTGTGCTGACTGTCCTTTGACATCTTGACAATCCTTTAACAACTTTGACACTTCTTTGACACATTGATAGTTCATTGACACCTTTGATAGTTCCAGTTAATTTGTGCATTTTTTCTGCTCATACTTTGAAACAATCTCTGAGGGGAACTGACCTACCTCAGATGACACCAAAGGGCGTCTAACATCATCTGATGGTGTCCCAGGATCGTAGTCAAAGTGGTATCATACCTCTACAAAAAAATATCATAGAACCATAGAATTTACAGTGCAGAAAGAGGCCAATCGGCCCATTGAGTCTGCACCGGCCCTTGGAAAGAGCACCCCACTTAAGCCCACACCTCCATCCCATCCCCGTAACCCAGCAACTCCACTCAACCTTTTTGAACACTAAGGGCAATTTTTCATGGCCAATCCATCTAACCTTCACATCTTTGGACTGTGGGAGGAAACCGGAGCACCCGGAGGAAACCCATGCAGACACGGGGAGAGCATGCAGACTCCACACAGACAGATATGATAGCTATCCAAGAAAAGCCACAATATTCAGGCCTGCTCTTCCCTGGTCTAATATACATACTTTGTATTATAGGCACCAAAATCACACTTGAGTGGAGGCAAACCAGAAATGTGCTATTTAGAACCTGTTCCCATTCCCCGAACCCTCCACAATCCCCACAAAAATGATGGAGGCCAGTTTAGGGCAGGACTTTCAGATTTAGACATCCACTAACAGAGAGGCTCTCTGTCTGTGCAAAATTCAGGCCATTCATTCCATTGAACCTGAATGAAATATGCTGATCTAATCAATTGTAACATTTAATGAATTGTCCCAGAACCTTAAGTATTATGAAACTGATATGATTATATTTTTTGAAATCTCAGTTACCCTGTTGCTTTGTTTTGTGCTTTATGGGGCCAATTTCCCCCACATGCCTCCCCACCCTTGTGCGTCCAGTTTTAGGGATATTGATAAAACCCATGTCAACTTGATGGATGGGTTAATTATTGTCTGAAATTAATTATACACATTTCAATCCAATTTCTAATGGATGTGGGATCCACAGAAGGCAAGTAGTATTCATTCATTCGGAATTGCTAATATCCAGCAAAGCTCTTCCACTTTGCCCAACAAGCATCACAGATCAGTTATAACATGCAATGGAAACAGAATAAAACTCTTATTTTGCCCCCCAAATGCCTCAATTCCAGAAGCATCTGTAAATGCAAAACTATGAATTTATATTTTTCACTGCGAGTTATCCTTATGGCCTCATATAGTGAGATTGCCAGTGTAAAACTATGTAAGAGGACCATTACCCCCAGCAGACTGGATCGGTATGTACTCGATGGGCCGGATGGCCTCCTTCTGCACTGTAGTGATTCTAAAATGTAGAGAGTCATCATTCTGGAGTTCTGGACTGCAATGGTTGTCATGGATTACCAGGTATTTGGTTTATCCCTCTTAGTAACCTTTCTATTGCTTGATCAGGTGAGTGGAATAGTACACTTCATGCACATTATGGCAATATCAATGCCATTTTTGGATAATTCAACAAGACCCCGTTTGTGTCATCTGAAAAGACACTTCGGCAACAGATTATCCTCTCCTTCACAGATAGCAACCTGAGGACCGATGCAATTTGCTCTCCATCAATCAATCCATGCTGCACACTATAACAACAAGCTAATCTAAACAATGGGCGCGTTCCAACGGCCACACTGTGCCAGAAAAGCAGTTTGCCATGATACAGTGTGGCCATTGAAAGCTGGGACACCTCGCTCCCGGGATCTACCCAACTCGCAATGTCTTGTGAGATTCAACGCAATCTCGCGAGACGTTGCAATGTGAATCCTGCCAACATTGAGCAAAGCAGTAAGCTTCACTCTAATGTTCAGATTCCCAAGGTACCTGAGGCTTTGGGATTCAACCCCTTCGCCTCAGAGGTGATTCACGAGGATGTTGCCTGGGATGGAACATTTAAGTTATGAAGAAATGTTGGATAGGCTTGGATTTTTTTCACTGGATCAGAGAAGACTGAAGGGTTGACCTGATTGAGGTGCACAAGATTATGAGGGGCATAGACAGGGTGGATAAAGAGCAGCTGTTCCCCTTAGTTGAAGGGTCAGTTATGGGGGGGTCACAGGTTCAAGGTGAGGGGCCGGAGGTTTAGGGGGGATTTGAGGAAAACCGTTTCTACCCAGACGATGGTGACGGTTTGGAATGCACTGCCTGTGAGGGTGGTAGAGGCGGGATCCCTCACATTCTTTAGAAAGTACCTGGATGAGCACTTGGTACGTCATAACATTCAAGGCTATTGGCCAAGTGCTGGCAAATGTGATTAGGGAGGCAGGTCAGGTGTCTTTCATGCTTTGGTGCAGACTCAATGGGCCATAGGGCCTCTTCTGCACTGTATTATTCTGTGATTCTATGACTGTATTGGATGAAACAAAGGCAGGTTTGATCGCCCTTTGATTGTGCTGGATATGACCCAGCAATACTCACAACAGACATCAGTGGACCATCTGCAAGCATTCCTCTACAAGAGGTACATTTTGAGAGAGAGAATGGGAAGCCTGAGGTACATGTACTGAAACCATTGAAGTGGCAGGGTGATATGCCATCAATAAACATACGACAAGTGATGACCAGTTCGGGACCAGAGGCCAGAAGGCTTGATGTTTAGCATATTAAAGCCTCAGTTACGTTCATCACTCGTCATGTGTTTATTGATGGCATTTCAATTTAATACACTAAACCTTTAAGATGAACTCATCGCTCAAGCCTGATCGCCTGGAGCTGGACCCACAAGCAGCCGATGCCACGGAAACATTTGAGCACTGGCTAAGCTGCTTCGAAGTGTACCTCGGATCCTTCACCGAAGACGTCACAGGCCTCCAGAAGAAGCAGATCCTCCACGCACGGGTGAGCCCACGGGTCTTTCTTCTCATCAGGGACGGCCCCTCGTATGCGGAGGCGATAATGCTGCTGAAGGGACAATATGTGAAGTCCGTTAATGAGGTCTATGCTAGGTACCTCTTTGCCACGAGACGGCAACGCCCTGGGGAATCACTTGCAGAATTCCTGCGTGCTTTACGTGTACTCTGCCGGAACTGTGATTGCCGGGTGATATCGGCTACCCAGCACGCGGAGCTGCTGATCAGGGATGCTTATGTCGCAGGCATGAAATCAAACTATATCCGCCAGCGATTACTAGAAGGTACACTCGGCCTCCCAGAGACAGTGCAATTCTCCAACTCGCTGGAGGTGGCCTCCCAGAACATGGAGGCCTACACCTCCAACCGCGCGGCACCCTCGTGGACCTCGTGCGGCGCAGACATCATCCGACCTGGGTGCGATGCAAGCCTGTGCCGCGCAGTGGCGCGCCAACGCCGGAGGCCCGAGGTGCTAATTTTGCGGCCAGGGTAATTACCCCAGACAACACTGCCCTGCACGGAACGCAACTTGCAACGGGTGTGGGAGGCAGGGTCTCTTTGCAAAAGCCTACCAGGCCCGATCTCCCCCTAAAACTTCTAGGCATAGCAGCGCTGCCTGCTGCCTGTCGGGGCCACCCCCAGCTGCCGCGCCACCCACCGTGTGCGACCTGTGGGCACCGCCATCTTCAATTTTGGCCGCCACGTGCGACCCATGGGGACCGCCATCTTTAACGCATCCTCCAACCGCCATGCGCGACACATGGGGACCACCATCTTGGACGCCATCGCCGCTGCCACCCGTCCCACGCGATCCATGGGGGCCACCATCTTGGATGCCATCGCCGATGCCTCCTGCCATGCGCGACTCATGGGGGCCGCCATCTTGGGACCACCCACTCCGCAGCCTCCAGGGAGCCCGGCTCACCCGACCGTACACTGGCCGCCGCTACCTCCTGCCGGCCTACCAAGCGCCTTCCGAAGCTCGCCTCCATCACGCTCGACCAGTCTCGGCAACACTATCTCGCGAAGTCTACGATGACCGTCCGGATCAACGGGCACGAGACGGGCTGTCTTTTCGACTCTGGGAACACAGACAACTTCATTCACCCAGATACGGTAAGGCACTGCTCCCTGCCAATCTTACCCACGACCCAGAAAATCTCCCTGGCTTCCAGATCCCATGCAGTAGAAATCCGGGGGTATTGTGTCGCGAAGTTACTTTGAAGTTCGGGACCAGAGGCCAGGAGGCTTGCTGTTTAGTGTATTAAATTGATATGCCATCAATAAACACACGACGAGTGATGAACGTAACTGAGGCTTTAATACGCTAAACAGCAAGCCTCGTGGCCGCTGGTCCCGAACTGGGTCAGAGGCGGAGACTAGCCACCTTTATACATGAGCCCGAGGGGGGGAGCCACAGGCGGAGCCAGCCGGGACAAGCCCAGGCATGTAACAGCACAACACAATGCAATACAGTGGTTTACCACACAGAGCAGATTTCGGAAGTGGTTAAAAAGATACAAGCGCTTTATAAATCGAGGCATGGGGTACAATTACAAGGAACACATGATGAACCTTTTTGAAATACTGGTTTGGCCTCAACTTGAGTGTGAAATCCAATTCTGGACACTGCGCATTTTGGAACGCTGTGAAGGCTTTAGAGAGGGTGCGGAAGTTATTTATGAGAATGGTCCCAGGGTTGAGGAACTCAGTTGAGGTGAATAGGCTGGAGAAGCTGGGACTGTTCTCATTACAGAAGAGAAGGTTGAGTGGAGGTTTCCTCGAAGGGTCCAAAATCATGAGGACTCTGGCCAGAGTGGATAAAACATATTGATTCCATTGGCAGAAGAGTTAAGAACCAGAGAACACAGATTTAAAGTGATTGGCAAAAGAGCCAAAAGCAACTTGAGGGAAGAAGTTTATTCCTCAGCAAATGGATGTGGAATGCACTGTCAGGGAGAGTGGTGGAGGCTGGTATAATAGTGGTTTTACAAAGGAAATTGGATAAGCAGCTGAAGAGATAACAAATTCAGGGCTTCGGGAATTGTCTAAAGTGCTCTTGCAGAGACCTGGCAAGATCTTTATGGGCCAAAAGATTTATTTCTGTGCTGTAATTATTCTTTGACCCTGTACACAAAATGATCGTCGCTCATGCTTTTCTCCTTTTCACATTCATTTTTAGATTCCATACAAAGCTTCCTAACTTCAGTTTTAATCTTTTTTTAAATCCAATATCAGGACAACATAGAAATAAAACTTACTATAACCCCATTAGTTATTTTAGTAAAGTGTATTGACCATAATATTTAATGTTTCTCAAAATGTCAGTAATTTATTAAATAGGACATTTAGGAAACATTTGACTTGCCTGGAAATGTTTGCACATTTATCAAACCTTTAACCTATGTTGCTTCCAAATTAAATAATTAAATTGGAAGGAGGTTATATTTGCATGTTGAAGGTTACATGGGCAATAAAAATAACCATAAACAATGCAATGTCATTATCGCGGACATTTTAAAGTTTGGTGAATTTATAGAAAATTCTGAAAAAGAAGTAACTTCAATTACAGCTTAATATATTTGAAGCCATTGCATTAGGTGAACAGATTAGAGCAATGAGAAATGTAGACAGTCGCATTGCAGGAACATTTAACCTGGCAGTTAAAATGGTGGCGGGCGCTAAATGTTGGGAATGTGGCCATTGGTATTTAAATCATTTGCCTCGATCCTGTTGATGGATCAGGGTTAAAATTTAGGCTTTATGGTCGAAAGGAAGTCAGCTCCATTTTACCAGCAAAACAGTACATATTACATCCTATGGAAATCCTTCCTGTCTCTTCGAAACACATATTGTCCAACTCACCACAGGAGATCCATTAGTACTTGTATAAATTCATTGCTGCTTCAGGTGCCACCTACGTATGTTTCTTTGTCCTATTTAAGAAATGTATTGAAAAGAAAACCAGCAAGACCTCTGATTTACCTCAGCATATGTCGAATCAATCAGCCTCTCTAATTGGTTGTTGGTCTGCGGATCTCTGAGCTGGGAGACAGAGAGTCGGTCAAACATTGCATTACTCCTCTTCAAAAAGAGGAAGGCTATAAAGACAATCCCAGTTGTCAGATCACTGAGGAAGTTAAATGCATTTTCATTGCGAAAAAAGATTAAGGTAGAGATTTTTTTTTAATGTAATCATAAGGGATTGGCAAATTGGGTTTAGACAGTAAAGCCAGGGGGGTGGGAAACAGTAAAAACAGGGGATTAGGAATACTGGTCCAAACTGTTTTTTCCCATTGCGAAAGAAGAATGGCAGGACATTAATGATTTGGGTAAAGGGAGTGAATATATAATTGCCAATTTTGCAGATGACACAAAATGGGTGGGAAGGCAAGTGGTCAGGATGACACAAAGGATGGGATTCTCCGTTGCTCGACACCGATATCAGAATCGATGATCGAGCGGAGAATCAACACCGACACCCAAATCGGGGTCAGTGCCGTTTTGACGCCGGTCAGCCATGCTCCGCCCCCTCGGAAATGGCATTATCACGTTGCGCGCCGTTGCAACGGTGTTGGCAGATCATAGGGAAGGCAAATTGAATGTTGACCTTTATTTCAAAGGGAATGGAATATAAAAATAGAGAAGTCTTGCTATAACTACACAAGACTCTAGTTAGATCACACCTGGAATGCTGAGCTGTTTTGGTCCCCTTATCTAAGGAAAGATAGTCTGACATTGGAGGCAGTCCGGAGAAGGTTCACTAGGTTGATCCTCGGTATGGATGGATTTTCTTATGAGGAGATATTGAATAGATTGAGCATGCACTCATTGAAGTTTAGAAGAATGAGAGGCAACTGTCATGCGAGAGTGCCTTTAAGAACTGGATGTTTAAGCAATGTGCCTTTAAGAAAACAGTGATGTCATAGAGTGGGTGGAGCTCAGCTCAGTTCAGCCATTTTGCAGGGTGGTTTATGCAGTTTGAAAAGTGCCTGGCTGGTTTTGCTGAGAGCAGCTAAAAAGTGCCTGGCTGTTTTGCTGCGAGCAGTTTAAAAGTAGAAAGCCAGTTTGAGACAGCAGCTTGAGAAGTTCTGTTTTGCTGTGATCTGCTTGAAGGGAGAAAGCCAGGTTTGCGAAAGCAGCTTGGGTGTGTCTGTGTGTTTCCAGAGAGTTTGCAGGAAGAAAGCAAGGTGCTGGAGCTGAAATCAACCAAGCTAATATATCTCTGCCATTCTACAGAAAAAATATATATCCTTTAACCTGATGTGATACTGTTTAAAGGTGTTAAGTCTCTTGGAAGTTTGAAGAAAGATTTAAGGAATTATTTACTGTTGCAATATTTTCTGAGTTATATTTGAAGTAAGGGGTGTTAAGAGATCCAATGTTTATTTATGATGTTAAGTTGAGTTCATGGAATAAACAGTGTTTTGTGTTTAAAAACCCACGTGTCCATAATTGTAATCCCACACCTAGGGAAAAAGACGTGTGCTAGGAAAAGCAACAAATACATTAAAGGGAGAGGTTGGTTGAACTCCATGATACAGTTTGGGGTTCTAAAAATGCCTCCCCCATTACAATTGGGGGCTCGAGGGGGATAAAAGTCTATCTATTGAATTGGCTTTTGTGAACTTAAAGACAGTGAAGGATTGTTGCTTTTCCGGTGTGGTATTTTAGTTTAAGTGGGGAGAGTGTTGTGAACAATGGCTCTTTCAGAGGCTCAGAAGTTTTTTGGGGTGGAAAATGTCACACGTAGTACTTTACAGACAGAAACGAAAAGCAGACAGTTAGATTTGGCAAGAACATTGCAGTTAACATTACCTGACAAAATGCGAAAATATGAGGTAATTATGGTGGTGGTTAAGCATTTCAAGTTGCCTGAAATAGAGTTTGACGCATTGTAAATGGCAAAATTTCAGTTGCAAATTAAACAAATGGAACGTGAGAAGGAATTAAAGCGGCTGGCATACGAGAGTGAGAGAGAGGGGGGAAAAAGAGAAAGAGAGAGAGAGGAAAAAGCAAAGGAGAGAGAAGAAAGGAGAAAAGAAAGAATAGCCCTAGCAGAACAAAAAGAAAAAGAAAGGGAGATACAGATCAGGGAAAAAGATAAAGAGAGGGAGTTTGAACTTCAGAAAATGGCCATGAAACATGACAATCAGTTAAAATTGGCAGACGTAAAGGGAAACGTACAGTTGGATGATAGTGATGTGGATAGTGAGAAAGAGCGTCATAGTCGAAGGCTTGGTGGGAATCTATTTAAATATGTCCAAACATTGCCAAGTTTTGACGAGAAGGAAGTGGAAGCCTTTTTCATTTCATTTGAGAAGGTAGCTAAACAAATGAAATGGCCACAGGACATGTGGGTGTTACTGATTCAAACAAAGCTGGTAGGTAGAGCTAGTGAAGTGTTTGCATCACTACCGGAGGAGGTATCTGGAACGTATGAAGAGGTGAAGAAATCCATCTTAAGTGCATATGAGCTAGTGCCTGAAGCTTACAGACAAAGGTTTAGAAATTTAAGGAAGAATTTGGTCAAACATACATGGAGTTTGAAAGGCTCAAACAGAGTAATTTTGATAGGTGGATAAGGGCTTTGAAAATAGACCAAACGTATGAAGCTCTCAGAGAAATTATACTTTTGGAGGAGTTTAAAAATTCAATTCCTGATGTAATGAGAACTCATGTGGAAGAACAGAGGGTTAAAACTGTGAGATTATCAGCGGAAAAGGCAGATGATTATGAATTAGTTCATAAATCAAAGATTGGTTTCCGACATCAGTTTCAGCCGGTGAGGGATAGAAACTAGGGACATGAGAAATATTCAAGTGGTAACGGTAAAGGTGATCTGATGGGAGACAATAAAGAGAGTGTACCTCAGATTAAAAAAGAAATCCAGGAGGGTGGAAAAGAACTGAAAAGTTTCAGATATTTTCACTGTAATAAACTAGGCCATGTAAAGCCACAGTGTTGGTGGTTGAAGAAAAGCACTGGGAAGGCTGATATGGTAAAACAGGATAAGACGGTGGGGTTTGTCAGAGTGGTAAAGGAAAGCCCAATGGAAGGGAAGGAGGTGCAAATGATTGTACAGCCTGTTAAAGAAGTAATTGTTAAGAAGGTGCCAGATGTCTTTAAAGAATTTACTTGTGTGGGCAAAGTTTACTCATGTGTATCAGGATGAGCAGGTAAAGAAGTCACAATTTTAAGAGATACAGGGGCTAGTCAATCTTTAATGGTAAGAGATGAGGAATTATGTAGGTTGGGAAGAATGTTGCCAGAAAAGGTGGTGATATGTGGAATTCAGGGTGAGAGGAGTAGCATTCCATTATATAAGGTAAAGTTGGAAAGTCCAGTGAAGAGTGGTGAAGTAGGAGTAATAGAGAAACTATCTTGTCCAGGAATACAGTTTATTTTGGGTAATGATATAGCTGGATTGCAGGTGGGAGTGATGCCTACTGTGGTTGATAAGCCAGTGAAAAATCAGTCAACTGAAGGGTTGAAGCATGAATATCCTGGGATTTTTCCAGATTGTGTAGTCACAAGCTCGCAAAGTCCCAGGTTAAGACAAGAGGAGAAATCAAAGAGTGAAGATGAAGTTGAAGTGCAATTATCAGAAACGATTTTTGATCAGATGGTTGAAAAAGAACAAGAACAGGTGGAGGATGAGGCGGATATTTTTAGTTCACGAAAATTGGCGGAGTTACAACAGAAAGATGTAGAAATAAAACGGATATATCAGAAAGCATATACGGAAGAGGAATCTGAGAGTATACCAGAGTGTTATTACCGTAAAAATGATGTCTTCATGAGAAAATGGAGACCTGTACATATGCAGGCGGATGAAAAGTGGGCAGAAGTTCATCAAGTAGTATTGCCGGTAGGGTATAGAATGGAGGTGTTGCGAGTTGCACATGAGGTACCAGTGGGAGGTCATTTGGGAATAAGGAAAACTCAAGCTAAAATCCAGAAACATTTTTATTGGCCTGGACTACATAAAGATGTAGTTAAATTTTGTCAATCATGTCACACATGTCAAGTGATAGGGAAACCTCAAGCAGTGAGGTTAATACCCATTCCAACATTTGAGGAACCTTTTACAAGGGTCCAAATTGATTGTGTAGGACCGCTTCCTAAAACAAAAAGTGGGAATCAATATCTTTTGACTGTAATGGATGTGTCTACTAGGTTTCCAGAGGCCATTCCAGTACGTAATATTACAGCTAAAAGAATTGTGGAGGAGTTACTTAAATTCTTTACGAGATATGGACCACCCACAGAAATTCAATCGGATCAAGGAACGAATTTTACTTCAAAGTTATTCAAAGAAGTAAATGGATAGCTTAGGAGTAAAACAATTTAAATCAGCTGTGTACCATCCAGAATTGCAGGGAGCGTTAGAAAGGTGGCATCAGACATCAAAGACAATGTTGAGGGCGTATTGTCAAGATTATCCAGAGGATTGGGATAAAGGAATTCCATTTGTATTATTTGCAATTAGGGCTGCACCTAATGAGTCTACCAAATTTAGTCCTTTTGAACTAATTTGTGGTCATGAGGTAAGAGGGCCACTTAAATTGATTAAGGAAAAATTGGTGGGTGAGAAATCGGAAATTACACTATTGGATTACGTGTCAAATTTTAGGGAACGATTAAATAGAGCAGGTGAATTGGCTAGACAACATTTGAAAGTTGCACAAAATGTGATGAAACGGGTCGCGGACAAGAAATCCAAAGTTCATAGTTTTTCCAGTGGGGATAACGTTTTAGTGTTGTTACCAGTGGTAGGGGAGCCTTTAAAAGCTAGGTTTTGTGGACCGTATCAGATTGAAAGGAAATTAAGTGAGGTGAATTATGTGGTAAAAACACCAGATAGAAGGAAGACTCACCGAGTTTGTCATGTGAATATGCTTAAAAGGTACTTTGAAAGGGAAGGAGAGAAAAAGGAGGGTTTAATGATTCTAACTCAAAGTGACGAACCAAATCCAGATACCTCAAATTAAATTGGAAAATGAGGATGTTCTTAAAAATTGGGATGAATTATTAAGTTACCTTCCAGAGGAAAAACAAACTGACCTGAAAGAATTATTGATATCACATGGGCAAGTTTGTAGAGATAAATTGGGAAGTACTAAAATGGCTATACATGATGTAGATATGGGAAATGCTGTTCCTATCAAACAACATCCATATAGACTTAATCCTTTAAAACTGGCACAGGTTAACAGAGAGATTGAGAGTTTGCTGAAGAATGGCATAATTGAAGTCGGTTGCAGCCAATGGAGCTCACCCATAGTGATGGTACCTAAACCAGATGGTACCCAACAGTTGTGTGTGGACGATAGAAAGGTGAATACAGTTACAAGAACGGACTCTTTTCCTGTCCCAGCATTGAAGGATTGCATGGAGAAAGTGGGACAATCTGCTTTTATTTCCAACTTCCAGACATGGAAAGAGCATTTAAAACATCGTATGGAGTTCTTCGATCAACTTCAGAGGCGGGTTTGGTGATGAACCTAGCCAAAAGTGAATTTGGAGAAGCCCGAATCACTTTCCTTGAGGAGTTTCCGATACCCTCAAGACATGATCTCTTAACATGAATGCATTTGATCGAACAGCTGTGCAAAGGTTTTGTGGCGTGATTACTCCACTGATGGAATTGCTGAAGAAACGTAAAAAAGTTCAATGGACAGCGGACTTTCAACAGGCATTTGACTGCCTGAAAGCTGTGATCACCAATGTTTCTGTATTGGAGAATTGTAAGGGCTCTGTGGTCAGATTGAACTAAAGTATCTGATTCTAAAGAGAAATGCCGAGGCGTAGAGGAATGGATGGATCATGCAGAGACTTTGTTCAAAGAGACTGTCAATCGAGAAGGATTTCGGTTGGAGGAAGAAGAAAAAAATGGACTATATTATTATACCTGTTTGCATGTGTTGTTTTTTTATTAAAACGAAAAGGTATATTTACTGTGTACATTTCTTAGTGGATGGTGCAAAAATTGAAAAATGAAACCATCTTGAAGTTGATGGGCTTTTTTTTTCTTGGGGGGAGGTGTCATGCGAGAGTGCCTTTAAGAACTGGATGTTTAAGCAATGTACCTTTAAGAAAACAGTGATGTCATAAAGTGGGTGGAGCTCAGCTCAGTTCAGCCATTTTGCAGGGTGGTTTTTGCAGTTTGAAAAGTGCCTGGCTGGTTTTGCTGAGAGCAGCTAAAAGGTGCCTGGCTGGTTTTGCTGAGAGCTGTTTAAAAGTAGAAAGCCAGTTTGAGACAGCAGCTTGAGAAGTTCTGTTTTGCTGTGATCTGCTTGAAGGGAGAAAGCCAGGTTTGAGAAAGCAGCGTGGGTGTGTCTGTGTGTGTCCAGAGAGCTGTAAGAAGATAATGCAGGCTGAAGCGATGTCAAACGGCAGTCTGGTATACTGGAAGAGGCCTTTATGGGTATTTATTGTAGCAAACTTCGGAGACTCCTCACCCAACAGGTAGGTGTGACTGAGGTACAACTTCGGATCAGTGAGGTCCCCCCCCCCCCCCCCCCCGCCAGCTTGGTGTACAGGTCTTCAATTCGGGG
Organism: Scyliorhinus torazame; assembly: GCF_047496885.1. Lineage (NCBI taxonomy): Eukaryota > Metazoa > Chordata > Chondrichthyes > Carcharhiniformes > Scyliorhinidae > Scyliorhinus > Scyliorhinus torazame. The sequence goes on along the minus strand of NC_092713.1, from coordinate 265,981,149 downwards.
AATCAGATACTGATCGGCCTGGGAAGCTTGATTTATTGTCAGCTCATAGTCCCGACAAATCCTTATCGACTGATCAGGTTTAAGGACAGGAACTATCGGCGCCATGCTGAAAACTAAATCGGCTTGATTATACCCAGCTTTTCCAATCTCTTTAGTCCTGCTTCAACCTTCTGATGCAATGTGTATGGCACTGGTCTGGCTCGGAAGAACTTGGGTGTCAAATCCAGATTGACATATATCTTGGATTTTATGCCCTTAATCTGACCCAGTTGGTTATGGAAGATGTCTTCAGACGTCCTCAAGACATTTTGGAGGACGCCGCAGAAATTTTAAAGGTTCCCAGCCAGTTGTGCCTAATCTTCAGTCACCAGTCTCTTCCCAACAGACTTGGTCTATGTCCTTCATGGCAACTAAAGGCATCCTGCCTTTTGTAGACCTCTGGGGTCTTGGCTATTTCGAGGATCTTCAAAATCTCCCTGGTGTATGTTAAAAGCTTGGCAGTAGGACACTTCAAGCATAAAGACTGTGTTCCTGCACGTAGATATTGGAAGGTCTGCTCACCCACTATGGTCACCGAAACCCTGGTGTCGACTTTGATTTTAAGCGAATTCCCTTTGACCCTTAAGACAATTTCAACCAGAGCCATATTATTCAATTGGACTGCATTCAACCAATGCATTGCATGCTCTTCCTCAGAGTTCTTCTCCACTATGTTCATTGGCACTGTGGACTGCTGCTGATGCTGTTTACTTTTGCATTGGCACTTTGCCCCATGTGGCAACGTGCTTGAATGTACCCCCTTTGGTTGCGGTGGATGAACACAAACTTCCAAACATGGGAGGTCTCCTGGAAATGGTCACCCCCCGCAATGATAGCAGTCCACCTCGGATTTGGTTTGATGCCCCCAATTCCTTCCCACTCCTTAGGTTCCAGTCCTGTACTGAGGACCGGGTCTGGCTCTGAGCTGTGCTTGTTCACCATGCTGCAGACCTCACGGCTTACCACCCCAAACCTAGTTAACCTCCCCTTCAGCCACACTTCGAAACTGAGTGACACCTATCCCGGCGCACTCCACCGCCTGAACTATCTCGCTCATTTTCTTTCAACTTTATTGTGGTCTCCATGCTAGAAGCTTCTTCTGAGTATTAAGCTTATGGATCCCGCAAACCAGCCAGTCCTGCAACATGTCGCCAAACGTGGTCCCAAACTCTCAGTGCTCAGCAAGCTGGTGAAGCCTGGCTCTGGAGGCTGAGACAGACCTTCATGGTCTCTCACTGCAGAGTTAAAGTTATAACATTGATGGATAATCGAGGGCCTTGGGTTGCAATGTTCTTTAACCAATTTCACTATCTGGTCGAAGGTCTTTGAGTCGAGTACCGCTGTGGATGTGAGGTTCCGAATCAAATTATACATTTGGGGCCCGCAAACTGTCAGATGTGTCACCTTCTGCTTCTCCTCACCTGTGATGTCATTCACAGTAAAAAAGGAACCGGAGCCATTCGGTGCATTGACTCCAATCCCCAATCCCTTGGTCAAATAGGTTGGTTTCCCAATGATAGGCATTTCCTTGAACAGTTAAAATAATTCTGACTCTTTCTGAGGCTAGATTATTTTCTCAACTGCTCCTTCTTTCCCTCCTCAATTCACGACAACTGCCGGCTGCCATTGAAAAACTTTACCTCGTCGCCAATGTGGTGTCTCGATACAAACACTGGAGACTACCAGTAGTAAACAAAGGAGTTTATTGATGAAAGGCGTAGATAGTTAGATAACAGGCACAACACACTATAAAACAAGTCTTAACAACTCTCTGGTCCAAATTGCCTGGGATCCTCCCAGAGCCCCACATAAACTCCCCCAGGGTTTATGCTCTCCTGCACGATGGGTCCTGAGTCGGCCAGGTGGTCCATGGAACCCGCCCCCTTAAAGGGGCCACGCTACCATGGATCTGATCTCAGGCGTTCCCCCTCGGGTCAGGGCTCGCTCTTTTTTATTATGGGAAGTTTGTCCTGCATAAAGACAGAAGGGTTGACTGTGATCCCAATGGATGACAGAACAGTTCAGTAGCATGCATGCCTATTGCCTCTGCTGAGCCCTCCCCAGAAAGGAATTATAACATTGTTACTCCAGGAACTTACATGAGATGGTGTGCTTAAAGTGGCTAATACATTTTCTGTGCTGATGACCCATGTAGTCTGCAAAATTCACACACTTCGACCAGTTCATCGTTCAAACGTTTTATCCAGGTGCCCTTATTTGCAAGATGAACAGAGAACAAACACAGGTTCACAATTCAACTTCAGTTTATTTTAAAATGCAATAAAAGAGGTATCCCTTAAATTACCCCAACAATAGTATGCCTTAAGATTCTTAATACTACCCATACCGATCAACTGGATCGGGCTGTGGGTCCAATCCTCTAAGTCCCGGTTGTCTCAGGGCCTTCGTCTACAAAGGTGGGTCTCACACTCTGCTTCCTTCTGTCCTCTGGTCCATCATGGAGTCTTCTCCACTGCCTCTGTGTTGAGTCTTCGCCGGAAAGGATCGCTGGATGCCTCTCTTTGAGTCCTTCCAGAAGTTTCTCTGGCCCTCAGCCAATGAGGTCTCAGGGCAGGGGTCCCAACACCCGATGAAGTTGCCGATTGCAACTTTGCAAGACACCAGGAATCCACCCCAGGAGTCCATCTTCAGGTGCATTGTCCACATGTAACCATATCCCTTACATGGTAGTGGTGGGAAATCTAGGTGCCAGAAAGTCTGGCTTCATCTGGGCAATCCACAACAATTGATCCATTTGAATGGGACTGATTATCTTCTGATGTCTTGTTTACATGCAGGCCAGACTTTCCCCAGCTGTCTGACTCTATCCAATATTCAAACTTGGCTGTTCGAATTCCCATCAGGCCTGACTATGGTTCTGACTGTGGTTTAATTTAAAATGTCCAATTCTTAATTTAAAGTGTCCAATTCTGTATTGGGCCTATAATTCAGGCCATCAACATTTTACCACACCCATCTGCTGGTCATATGTGACATCCCTGTGTTCTCTAAACCATAGACTGCCTGATGCCCTTACGAGAGTGTGAGTTTGTAGTAAATAGAGGTTTCACTTATCCTGGTGGAGTACAGCAGAAGTTATTCATGAAGGCCCGCCTTCTCAACCTTGCCTCTCACCTGAGGTGTGGTGGTCCTCAGGTTAAATCAACACCAGTCAGCTCTCCCCCTCAAAGGGGAAAGCAGCCTGTGGTCATCTGGAACTATGGTGACTTTACCTGACCATGCCTTGCAGCAGATCATTCATGCATTTCCTGCACTGCAAGACGGTCCTTTTCTGGGCCCCACATGCACTAACCTCCTCAACGACCCTCTCTCAGGCCTCGTGGTCAGGTGTGACAGTTTCCTGCTGGCATCCCTCCAACAGGGCATCCCTCCAACAGTCCATCCTGGACGGCATGGAGGAGAATCCCATCAGGCCTTCGCTGAATCGTGTGGCCGAGTGTTTCCTACGTTTGTTTGCCATACTTTTTGTTTTCTATAGCACTTGGCCTGCAGTGAGTGGATGTCTTTCTGGGTCCTCTCTCAATCTGGATCCATGATCTTTGACGCCATACAGTAATGGTGGGGTGGGTGACTTCTTGCTCGCTCCACTGTGAGTTTCGCGGAGCTCCGTGTAGTTGCATAATTAATTAATTGAACAGTGGAAGACTGCATGTGTTCAGCCGTCCCACCATCTGGTGGGAATCACATCCACTTTTCTGCCTGCTATCGGACGTCGATTCCAGAATGGAAAATTTTGGCAGTTTACAATGTAAGTTTAACATCGGTTACACATAGAATTTCAGAGAAATCAGCAGTAACAACCAGGTCTAGGATTTAAAGAATGATACATACAATGATGCATTTAGAAACAGTAAAGTAAATGTGAAATAACTTTGATTAGTTGCAGGGCAAGTCAAGCCACTTAGAAAAGCTCAACAGGTTTTTTTTTCTTTTTGCAACATTTAAAATGTGATGTGTTATTTTTTTATATGCTAGCTCATGCTGGCTGAAAGTTTCCTGTGTGAAATGCAATTGGAACAGACTCAATTTATATCCTGCTGGGTGCTGGCCCACGATGCAAAACCTCCCATAATTTGGTGCAACATAGATTTGCTTAGATCGGCTGCAAGAATGATTAATGTGAGAAATGGATATTATACTAATTCAATAGCGAGCACAGGCACTTTCGAGGAGTATTGATGGAGTTTAATTATACAGCCTTACAGCAGAGAAAAAAGCAATTTGGCCCTTTGAATCCATACTGGTGGATCATACTTGGTTCATCTATTTCGTAATACTATCCCTTTCTTATTCCAATATCTGTTGTTCCCTGACTCACTGTATAACACCATACCCTCACCGGATATTGCTGCTGTTGACAATGGATGGAATAGTCCCCAGCACAAACATTTTCACCTCATTCAGCACAAACGTGATCAGTATGATTAAACTTAACTAATTATCTAAAACATAGGATCCTTTCCAAAAGATGCAGCACAAGCACTGGGTGCTGTGTGTATGTGCGAGGATAAGGGCAGTGCACAAGTATGGGCTAGAGCCTCATTTGAATGCCACCAATGCTCCGCGGAGTTCCCTGGCAGCGCACCCACGCCCTCCAGATTTCCCGACAGCGTGGCGTGGCCACAATGGGGAACCCCACTAGCCGGCTGCGGGAACGGAGAATCCGGCGGGCCGGAAAACGGGGCTGGCGGGACGGAGAATCCTGCCCTGGTTCTCCCCGCATGCTGCCAGACCTGCTGACCATTTCCAGCATTTTCTGTTTCTGCTCCCCAGCACATACTTATATTCCACCACCAATATAGGAATGGCTCCGTAGGCAGACGATCGGCTAGGGGTAGGCAAAGACCCCGCATATGCGGAAATATGTGACAGTGAACTCACAATGGAAGATCTAGACAATAACTGGGGATATCCCTTATCTTCGTTCTGAGACTGACAAAAAAATTGGGAAACACATTACTCAGTATAGTAGTGAATTTGGGCAATGATCATTATCGGCCTAGTTATAATGAGGAAGAGGTTTTGGTGTTTGTAATGGTTTACGTTACAGACTCATAATTCACAAGTGCCTCAAGTAGATTTGAAATTTTAGGCTTCCCATAAAAACAAATTAAACGGAGTATGAATTGATGCAACATTCTACTGAAGTATTTTCAGTGCATAAGAATCTGCTGTAGAATAATTCTTAACAGACTAGTAACAGAGTAGGGAGAAATGAAATGAATGGGTTCAAAATCCTGCACTGCAATCATAATAATAAGGACATTACCAACCAAATGCAGAGTGATAACAGCGATTAAGTCATACCTAATTTTAATAACATCAGTTTTGACAGCACTCTAGCGATGGGTAGCAATCTAAAGATGACAAGAATAAAGCAAAGCCTGAAACTACACACACACAGATTAACGCTTGCAAACGCATGTCGCCCCCACTGTTTGGGATTAAAATGCAATCGCATACTAAAAGTTCTACCTGGCCTGCTGTAGTCATGTGACCTCTGACATGAGGCACATGCTGGCGGCAGCCATGTTATATTCAGTTTGAATAAAGACAGCGTATGAGGAGCACTCATTGAATTAAAAAAATGTTACAACTTCATTCATGTGAGGTACTGCTGTATAGGCCGGTGTATATTGCTCATCCCTAATTGCCCTTGAGGAGGTGGTTGTGAGCCACCTTCTTGAACCGCTACAGTCCATGTGGTGTAGGTACACCCACAGGGAGGATTTCCAGGATTTTGATTCCGCGACAGTGAAGGAATGGTGGTAGATTTACAAGTCAGGATGGAGAATGCTTGGAGGAGAACTTTCAGGTGGTGGTGTTCCCATCAATCTACTTATAGATTGAAGTGGGTGTGGGTTTGGAAAGTGCTGTCTAAGGAACCTTGGTGAGATCCTGCAGCGCATCTTGTAGATGGTACACACTGCTGCCACTGTGTGGCGGTGGGGGATGGAGTGGATGTTTGTGGAAAGGATGCCAATCAACCAGCCTGCTGTGTCCTGGATGGTGTCAGCTTCTTGAGTGTTATAGAAGCTGCACTCATTCAGGCAAGTGGAGAACATTCCATTGCCTTCTTGACTCGTGCCTTGTAGATGGTGGACAGGCTTTGGGGAGTCAGGAGGTGAGTTATTTGCCACAGGATTTGAAGCCTCTGACCTGAGCTTGTAGCCACAGTATTTATATGGCTAGTCCAGTTCAGTTCCTGGTTAATGGCAACCCCAATATGTTGATAGTGGAGGATTCAGCATAATGCCATAGAATGACAAGAGGTAATGGTAAGAGATGGTCATTGCCTGGCACCTGTGTGGCACAAATGTTATTTGTCACTTGTCAGCCCAAGCCTGGATATTGTCCAGAACTCAGAACAATACAGCACAGGAACAGGCCCTTTGGCCTTCCAAGCCTGTGCCGGTCATGATACTAACCTTTGCCAAAACCCTCAACACTTCCTTGTGCCGTATCCCACTATACCCTCCTATCCATGTGTTGTCAACATGCCTTTTGAACACCTTCAATGTATCTGCTTCCACAACCTCCCCTGGCAACGCGCTCCAGGCACTCACCACCCTCTGCGTAAAAAAACTGCCTTGCACATCTCCTCTAAACTTTGCCTCATGGACCTTAAACCTATGCCCCCTGGTGACTGACCCCTCCACTCTGGGAAAGAGTGCCTGCCCATCCACTCTATCCATGCCCCTCATAATTTTGTAGATTTCTAACAGGTCACCCCTCAACCTTTGTCTTTCTAATGAAAACAGTCCGAGTGTATTCAGTCTCTCCACATAGCTAACACCCTCGAGACTAGGCAACATCCTAGTAAACCTCCTCTGCACCTCTCCAAAGCCTCCACGTCTTTCTGGTACGGTGGTGCCCAGAATTGTGCGCAATATTCCAAGTCCAATATTCTTGGCCTTACCAAGGTTCTACACAACTGGAGCACGACTTGCCAGTTTTTATACTGAATGCCCGTCCAATGAAGGCAAGCATTCCGTATGCTTTCTTGACGACCTTATCTACTTGTGTTGCCACCTTCAAAGACTTGTGGACATGCATGCCCAGATCTCTCTGACTTTCTATATTCCGAAGAGTTTTGCCATTTACGGTATATTTCCCCCCGATATTAGACCTACCAAAATGCATTATCTCACATTTGTCCGGATTAAACTCCATTTGCCTTTCTGCATTTGGGCACTGATTGCTTCTGAATTTGAGGAGTCATGAATGGTGTTTGCCATTGTGCAATCATCAGCTGATATCCCCACTTCTGACCTTATTATGAAAGAAAGGTCATTAATGAAGTAGCTGAAGATGGTTGGGCCTAGGACACTTCTCAGAGGAACTCCTGTAGTGATGTTCTGGAACTGAGATGGTTGACCTCAAACAACCACAATCATCTTCCTTTGTGCTAGGTATGACTCCAACCAATGGAGAGTTTCCCCCCCCGAGTCCCATTGACTCCAGGTTTGCTAGGACTCCTTGATGCTATACTCAATGAAATGCTGCCTTGATGTCAAGGGCATCACTCTCACCTCACCTCTGGAGTTCAGCTCTTTAGTCCATGTTTGAACCAAGGCTGTAATGAGGTCAGGAGCTGAGTGACCCTGGCGGAACCCAAATTGAGTGCTAAGTAAGTGTCACTTGATGGCGCTGTTGATGACCCTTTCCATCACTTTACAGATGATCAAAATTAGACTAATGAGGCAGTAATTGGCTGGGTTGGCTTTGTCCTTTTTTTTTGGACAGGACATACCTGGGTAACAGGTTAAAGGTCAATGATGTAGTTGTATTGAAAAAGCTTGGCTAGGGGTGTGGCAATTTCCGGAGCACATGCCTTCATTACTTTTGCCAGGATATTGTCAGAGCCCATAGTCTTTGCAGTATCCAGTGCCTTCAGCTGTTTCTTGATATCACGGAGTAAATCAAATTGGTTAACGACTGACATTTGTGATGCTGGGAACCTCTGGAGGAGGCTGAGATGGAACATCCACTTGGCACTTCTGGCTGAAGGTTTTTGCAAATGCTTCAGCCATATCTTTTGCACTGAAGTGCACTGAAGTGCTGGGCTCCCCCATCACTGAAGATGGGAATATTTGTACAGTCTCCTCCTCCAGTGAATTATTTAATTGCCCACCACCATTTACGGATGGATGTGGTACAGCTTAAATCTGATTCATTGGTTGCAGGATCGCTTAGCTCTGTCTATCGCATGCAGTTTATGCTGCTTAACATGAGTTCTGTGTTGTAGCTTCACCAGAGGATCGAGAGACGTTGCGCAGGTGTGGTGGAGGCCAGCTCATGTGTGGTTATGATGCTCACCCTATATGGAGACTTGAGGCAGTCAGCATCAGGGTCCGTTGTGCTGTCGGGATCAGAATCTAGCATGCCATGTTGTATTGAGCGGATACTTCTGCGCCGTAGCTGGGATCGCTGGCTGCTGAGCGGTGGAGCGGATCTGCAGAGGGCTGCGAAGTGGCCAAGCTTGCCACACTGGAGACATCGGCGTCCTCTTGCCGGCCATTGCTGCTTTAAGTGGGCGGAGCCACAATTCGGACACGTCATGGCGCTGACGTCAGCGCGATCCGTGCGCCATCGCGCATGCGCAAAGCGGTCGGCCGACGTATGCACCTGCGCAGTCGGGTTTTTGGTCTCGTCGTCCACTCGGTCGTGGCGCGCATGCGCAGGGATACAAGAAAAGCGCGCGAAACGGCCACTCTCCTCGATGCTCAGGCCCTGCATCTGTGCAATGGCCTGCATCCGTTCTGCCTTGTGGGAGGCTAGCTTTGCAGTTTCTGCCGCCCTGATGTGGGAGTAACAATTCTTGGCATGCTCATGGACAACGCACGTCTCGATAGCGACAGAGCGGGTCAACTGTTTGATTTTAAGGAGCTGCTGCCGCAGTGGGTCGGAGTGAACCCCGAAAACAATCTGATCCCGGATCATGGAATCAGCCGTCGAGTCATAGTTACATGACTGCGCTAGGATGCGGAGATGGGTCAAGAAGGACTGAAAAGGTTCATTCTTACCCTGAAGCCTCTGCTGTAAGATGTACCGTTCAAAGCTCTCATTCACCTCAATGTCGCAGTGGCTGTCGAACTTCAGCAGGACAGTTTTGAATTTAGTTTTGTCTTCGCCATCGGCGAGCGTAAGCAAATTGTAGATATGGATGGCGTTGCCCCCCGCAGTGGAGAGAAATAGCGCAATCTTCCTGGCATCCGATGCTGCCTCGCGGTCGGAGGCCTTGATGTACAAGAGGAACTTTTGCTTGAAGATTTTTCAGTTGGCGCCGAGGTTGCCGGAGATGCGGAACTGCGGAGGAGGCTGGATGTTTTCCATTTCACCGGATGGCTGCTTGCTGGTCGATGCTGATTCACTCGAGGTAGGTCTGTCAAGATCAATATCACTCTGGTACCATGATGTGTTTGGCAGGTTGGTTCGATGTGGACTGCACTCGATGCAGGGAAGTTAGAAACAGACGTCTAACACAGGAGAAGGTCCAACACTGTTTTATTCAACTAGATGTACTGCTGTACATATTCAGCTGTGGGTCGACACACTGTAAATTCAATGATAATCTATGATTGATCTCGTACAAAGGTTCGGCACAACATCGTGGGCTGAAAGGCCTGTTCTGTGCTGTATTTTTCTATGTTCTATGTTTCTATGTTCTATACTGATCTGACTAGTGACCTTGTAATAGCCTGACCAGACTTACTATTTACCGCATGGTGTTTGTGCTTGCTAGCTCGTGGACTCTGACTGTCTTAGTAGCTTGGTCCCGAGAGATCGGGAAACCTAGTGCCCTCTGGCTTTGTAGTGGTAGTGTCCTGTCTGGTGATTGGCTGTGCTGTGTTGTATGCTTACTGGTCATCCTATGTGTCAATCACTGACCGTCTGCATCTCATGATATACATGAGTGGATATTATGACACTGACCACACCCAATACTTCCCCCAGCCCTGGCTAACGCTCCCCGGCCAGCAGCACAACCGTCGGCAAAGTGTGGCGGTGCTGGACACTGTCTGTACGCCCTCTCTCTCGCTCCGCAGCCACCACTCCAGGCTCACGACTGTTGAGACCCCACGTGGATCGTGTCGTCGGGAACTCGGCACATTAGAGGTGGAGCATCGTAGGTGGGCCTGATGATGAGGTGCGAACGAGGTTGCAACTGTGCGTGGCGTGCATCGCAATGACACCGATTTGGATGGGGGGGAGCATTGCGACCTGGCATCAAACCAGCAGCTGCTGCGATTTCGGTGTCGGGAACTATTCTCTGCCTGATCGCCGTTCCCGATTTTGGCGTTGGGCAACGGAGAATCCCGCCCTATGTGTTCAATATTAGGGCTCAAGGTGAAAAAGAGTCCATTGATCAATATGTGAGTGCAGTATCCAAGTTCGCAGAATCCTGTGAATTTCGGCAAATAAAAAACGATCTCATTAAAGATAGTCTTAGGCATAAGAGATCCTATAGTGAGAGCACGTCTATTGAGAGAGGAGAAACTTGCTTTCAAGAAAGACATCGACATGAGCAGAAGCGCTGAGGTTATAAAATGTCAGCTAGACCATGGCCAGGATTTTATGGCCCCTTTTGGCCAGCAAGATATTATACTCCTGCTGAAGTAAACGGCAATTTAAGTAGCTCACTGCATCCACCAGGGAAAGACACGCTGTGGTGGGCCTGTAAGATCCTGGCCCATATGTACGGCACAATGGACTTGACTTTGCATTATGCTGATAGACATTCAGGGTCAAAAGAGCAGAACAATCATGACAAAGGGCAGGCTACTAATACTGTGGAGCATATCACACAGGGATAAGGAGGATTGCCCAGTGTGGGGAAGTGCAAGAAGCCCAACCATTTTGTGCATAAGTATTTGTCTAGGAAGAAGCAAAACAAGCCTATAGAGATGGCACAGGAGAGATGTTAGCTAGAGTCTGACAAATCATTAAACACCATATAACAGATTGGCTCCATCAAGCCTTTAGCTAATCAATTGTTTGTGACTCTTAGAATGTTGACTGCTGTAGAAGACAAAATAGAAGAGCTGAGAATCAAGAAAGTAACAACTCTTACAGACTAGATTAGCAGGTTAGGAAGCAAACATAGAAGGCTTTCAGAGAAGTCCTCTAGGGATGCCAATAAACATGATTGTTAGCCTGGGCATGGCCTATGTACTTAGAGTTCTGTGACAATAATGAGAAGGAGCAGCCAAATACCAGAGAAGGATCTCGCTGAATGAAGAAAATGAGGAAAGGGAAGAGTTACCCAAACAGCAGAGTCTCGAAGACTCTTACCATTTTTTTGTAAATTACAATTTACAAATTCTTATCCCCAAACTCCTGCGGAGCAATGCATGAGGAGACTCTGACTTCCGAAGGAAATGCTGTATGAGTTATTCAGAACTCCAGAACTGGACCTTGACCTTCATTTTGGATGTAATCACACTGCGTAAGTGAAGATGTCAATGGCACCGTCTTTCACTCACGTACGGGAGGTCATTGCTAGGTTTTTTAGTGTTTGATCATGCTATCCATGTCTGGTTCAATAGAGTTAGCCAATTCAGTGATTTATCCTCAGCATAGTTTTAACTTGAGAGGGTATTAGGACATTGATGCCTTATGCTTCAAAGGGCTATGAAGCATGATTAGTTGAGGTTGCGCATATATTAACATTACTGCTTTGATGTTCAGCTAGCCTGTGTTGGCTGTATTGTCTTAGTCACTGTCATGTTGCATTCATGCCTCCCCAAAGCCTGTCACCGATCTACAAGGCACTACATGCCACTCGCCTGGATGAGTGCAGCTCCAACAACACTGAAGACCCTCAGCACCATCCAAGTCAAAGCAAGCTGTTTGATCGGCATCCCATCCACCAACCTAAACATTCACTCTCTCCTTCACTGATGCACAGAGGCTACTATATACAAGATGCACAGCAGTAACTCACAAAGGCTCCTTCAACAGCATCTTCTATACCCACAACCTATCCCGCCTAGGAGGATATGAGCAGCAGACACATGGGAACACCACCACCTGCAAGTTCCTCTCCAAGCCACACACTATCCTGACTTGGAAATACATGGGCATTCCTTCACTGCCACTAGATCAAAATCCTGGAACTCCATCCTAACAGCCCTCTGGGTGTACCTACACCACATGATATGTAGCAGTTAAAGAAGATGGCTCACCATCACCTTCTTAAGCACAAATAATGTTGGGTTGTAAATGCTGGGCTTACCAGTGATGCCCACATCCCATGGAAGAATGAAAGAAAAGATAGCTTTGACTGCAGATCAGTGGCAAATGTCTGGATTGCTTCTGGGAATTAAAGTGTTGCCTCTTGAAACTTATCTCAAGATCACTGTGAGCTGAGGAGAGTAAGGTCCTTTTGGACACCAGTCAAAATAGAGTATGAGCTTGAGATCTTGAAGGCATGATTCCACTGTTTAGATAGGGCTGGAATAATCCACAGCAAACATTTTTCCATATTATCATTATCTGTGGCACCTTACACGATTATGCTCTTGAGAGATGTGTGCAGCTTTTGGAGGACAAACATTTTGAGCAAGGGAGGAGGATCTGAAGGGAGAAAGACGGGGCAGCACGGTAGCATTGTGGATAGCACAATTGCTTCACAGCTCCAGGGTCCCAGGTTCGATTCCGGCTTGGGTCACTGTCTGTGCGGAGTCTGCACATCTACCCCGTGTGTGCGTGGGTTTCCTCCGGGTGCTCCGGTTTCCTCCCACAGTCCAAAGATCTGCAGGTTAGGTAGATTGGCCATGATAAATTGCCCTTAGTGTCCAAAATTGCCCTTAGGGTTGGGTGGGGTGACTGGGTTATGGGGATAGGGTGGAGGTGTTGACCTTGGGTGCCTTTTCCTAGAGCTGGTGCAGCCTCGATGGGCCGAATGGCCTCCTTCTGCACTGTAAATTCTATGAAATTCTATGAAGATAGCAACAGCATGAGGATGGTTCAAATGGTATCCTGTGACCCTCAGTGTAATTTCAAAACTCATTCTCTCGGACCTCTAATACACACACAATAGACTGATGTGCATCAATTTCCTCATTTATGCAACAGCAGTAAAAACAAAAAAGGGCACCAGAGTAGCACAGTGGTTAGCACAGTTGCTTCACAACTCCAGGGTCCCATGTTCGATTCCCGGCTTTGTTCACTGTCTGTGCGGAGTCTGCACGTTCTTCCCGTGACTGCGTGGGTTTCCTCCGGGTGCTCTGGCTATCTCCTACACTCCAAAGACATGCAGGTTACGTGGATTGGCCATGGTAAATTTTCCTTGGTGTCCAAAAAGGTTAGGTGGGATTACTGGGTTACGGGGATGGGGTGGGCTTAAGTGGGGTGCTCTTTCCAGGAGCCGGTGCAGACTTGATGGGCCTCCTTCTGCACTGTAAATTCTATGATTCTATGAATTAAATTCATGTCAGGGAAATGCATTATTTCATATTAAACACAAGTCAAACTTCAGACTTAATCAGATTAATGGTGCCTTTTTTGTGCCTCTTCATGACCTCGTCTTTGTACCAAATTATGTTTCTTCCAAATGCCACCCGAATCCAAAGTGCAGAATTGTCTGGCTGCTGCCTGGCACTTTGAGCCTCAAAGGATTGAGGTAGAGTCTAGCTTGAGAAGAACTAGCTGCTGCATCTTCAGTGCAGATACATGGATAACATTTTCCTGCTACTGCACACATAGGCAGCTCGGGGATGTGACAGAACATTTCTGCGGAAGAACACTGGATTCCAAGAAGACTTGAGCTGCTCGGCTACTGGTACTATGCATTTTCTACGGAGGAGCTGGAAGCAGAAAAGCAAACTAAATTGCATCCATCACAGCCATAAATCTCCCGATGATCGCCCAGGCCCTCCACGGTAGCAGTGCAAGCTGCCACAAGGGTTACCAACTGTGCTCCAGAGGTACTCATAGGGCAGCCATTCCAGGTTTTCCCAGCACTACCATATTCATCAAGGAATGCTGCAGTTGAGAAAAAGCTCTCCCTAATGACGCACATGCTAGAATTGGGTTATTCCGAATGACGAGTAAGATGCAACACATTGAGATACTTACAGTGTTTTATATCAGTGTGATACTCATTACCATCATTCATTAGAAAGCAGAACCCATAAGATGTGCACCATGAAACTCCTCAACCAGGGCTCAGTGTCTCTGGACCCCCTAATTTGAGGTACAATACCCTTTTCCTCGAATCCTCTTTACCTTGATCATTTATCCTCTGTATCTCAACCTGTGCTCTTCCTATCATAATGTACCCAATGGGCTGGCACTCGCATGTGGTGAAATGAATGAAGATGTGCTGTACCAGAAGTACCAGACAAAGTGGGTTGGCTGGTCTTCCTCCATTGCATTGGGCAGCATTGGCTGTAAATTGGCTGTATGGAGAACAGTGATTACTAGAATAGTGCCCATCATTGATTCATCAAGGGTAGCATGCAATAGTATTAGGCTTATGGAGGATGCTATCATTTAGATGCAAATAAATGGGTATCATTTGCCACCTACTTTACTATCTCCAATGCCTTCTACCACTAGAAAATTCAAACTGGTGAGATCCTCCACCTCGAAGGTCAGTTCTTACAGATTACAGATGCTCCCTCCAGTGGACTGTCACTAGTGCCACCTCATCTTACAAAGTAGATGCAGGCAAGACTAAATCCCTTTCTAATTTTGGTTGCTGGTGAGTATAGAGGCATATTGAAAGGTGGATGCAAAATTGAAGAGGTCTTGATATCTTTGTATCAACGTCGTGGGAATTGTTGTTAAAGCAGTCTCTCCCAGGGATGCTGAAAAACCTTGGCGACAAGAATGGATGCTTCACACTGTCTGTACTGGCAGCATGACAACAGAGTGATAGTGATAACATCAAAAGGGCAACAGCTCCACATTAGCAAGACTGGAATGTTCCTGGAACTGTTGAGTGGTACTAGGTGAATAGCTCCAGCAGAGAGCTAGCGTGGACACAATAGATCAAATAGCCTTCTTCTGTGATGGAACCATGTACAATGATTCTATAACTCTTTGGGTGTGATTCAAAGGGACAAAAACAGAGTCTCGTTTTGGGTGCTTTGAGCGGGGTGTTTTTCGGCCGCCAAGGCTACACTTACATTATTTCCTACACGGACGAGCTCAGCTCGCCAGTGCAGGAAGATAACTCAGGGGTCGGAGAACCATTTTTAAAGGCCATCCCGATCTTTCGACCCTCCCCCCCTCCCTCAGGGATCCCACCACAGCCTCCGAACCCCACCCACTGCATCCAACTTACCTCTTCTCGGGTCCTCAAGCCTCCCCTCACCCCACCTCTTATGCTCAAGGCATCCCCAGATCGCAATGCCTCGCAAGTTTCCGCTGAATCTCACGAGCTGTTTTGAATGTCGCAAATCTCACGAGAGATTCAACGGCCTTGTTGCGGCAACAAGTCAGACGCAAAGTGGCCAGTAAATCGTGCCCTGTGACTTTGCCACCTGGCAGGCCATTGCATATCCTTCACAACACTTCAAGTTAAAACAGTGTTCTGTCTGAAAAACATTGCTGTTTTGGAAAGTTGAGTGTGAATGAGTGACAGTTTTCATCACTCTGTACACAAGTAATGCAAGGGGGTATGTGACAATTCTTCCCAGGTCAGGTTGTAGCAGATTTAATTGTACATTTGCACAAATTTTCAATTTACTCCTCTATATCAGAAAACATGTGAATGGCACCAGAGTGCACTTTCAAAGCTGCAGGGGTCAATTCTTTGGTTCACCCACTGGAGACCACAAGGCAACAGTGGATGGTGACAATAGCAGTTGGTAAACTACCATTGAATAGATTAATATAAATTCTTTATAGCTTATGTGGTATCTTTATGTGCATTGATTATTGTGATTTGAGGCAGGTCTATTGCAGTAACAATTGAACAATCAAAATCTGATTAAAATCTAAGAGCAGCATGGTAGCACAGTGGGTAGCACTTTGCTTCACAGCTCCAGGATCCCAGTTTCGATTCCCAGCTTGGGTCACTATCTGTGTGGAGTCTGCACATTCTCCCCGTGTGTGCGGGGGTTTCCTCCGGGTGCTCTGGTTTCCTCCCACAGTCCAAAGATGTGCAGGTTAGGTGGATTGACCATGCTAAATTTCCCCTAGTGTCCAAAATTCCCCTTAGTGTTGGGTGGGGTTACTGGGTTATGGGGATAGGGTGGAGGTGTGGTCCTTGGGTAGGGTGCTCTTTCCAAGAGCCGGTGCAGACTCGATGGGCTGAATGGCCTCCTTCTGCACTGTAAATTCTATGTAATTATTATTAATCAGAAAGTAAGAATGGGGCTCAGTGTGAACTATGTAAAATTATAATACACTACTGCACTGATCTTTAGTAATGTATTGTAAAACTATTCTGATATAGCACACAGTGGACTCATTTTGCATGCTAACAATGCATCATCATTGGCATGGCTGATTCTGTTCATTTATTGATGGTTTGAAGCACACTAATAAATACATTTTTTTAAAAACTTTGCTTGGATTACAGACATGCTTTCATGATTATTCTTGATGGATGAACTAAGACAGACTAGCTGATTTTCCTCATTTGTAATTACCTTGAGATCATGACAACAGATCTCTGTCAGAAACTGGTTAAAAAGCTTCTGCTTTGTAACTTCAGGGAAGAAATAAATGCTTAGAGCAGCTCAGAGCCAGGATTCCGCGTACTGGAGATAATGGGTTTATCTGATTCCTTGAAAACAGAAAACCCAACTTGACCAGATTAATCCTTTTTCTCACCAGTACAGAAGGTATTTAAAAGGATCGTTATGAAATGAAATGAAAATCGCTGATTGTCACAAGTAGGCTTCAAATGAAGTTACTGTGAAAAGCCCCTAGTCGCCACATTCCGGCGCCTGTTCAGGGAGGCTGTTACGAGAATTGAACCGTGCTGCTGGCCTGCCTTGTCTGCTTTCAAAGCCAGCGATTTAGCCCTGTGCTAAACAGCCTCTGATTTGTGATATAAGATTAATGCCAGTCCTTCCTTTGAACAATTATTTCTGACCGGGTTTAAAGGTATAGACAGCCTTTACTGATATACTTCAATGTGCTGGAAGATTTAAAAAATAAATACATTTTGAGTTCCCAATTATTATTTTTTTCCCATTAAGGAGCAATTTAGCATGGCCAATCTACCTACCCTGTACATCTTTGGGTTTGTGGGGGTGAGACTCATGCAGACATGGGGAGAGTATGCAAACTCTGCACGGACAGTGGCCTGGGGCCGGGATTAAACCCGGGTCCTCGGCCTCGTGATATAGCAGTGCTTTTTCACAGTAACTTCATTGCAGTGTTAATGAAGCCTACTTGTGACACTAATAAAGGTAAAGATTATATAACCACTGTGCCACCAAGCCCAATGTGCTGGAAGATTAATGAAATGCTTCAGTCTACATGGAACTGAATTAATAACTTCTGACTAACGTTAACTGAGAGTTTAATGTTTTTTTTAAGGCGAGCAGGCAAAGCATGTCCGGGAAATGTTTAATATGCTGTGTTTCTTATTAAAGCTGAAAGAAGGTTGAAAATTAGGAATATCTAGGAATATCAATGAAAAAATATAAAGAAGATGGCCCTATGAAAGGCCCCGAAGTAACAAATATACCAGCGCTCTTCACAAAGAGAGTACTTTAAATAAGCCTTTAAAACAAAGCTGAGCCATGCACTCAGTGCACATTTCAGCACTGCCTCACCACATGAGGAAAATTAACAGTACTTAAAAAATACACTTCAATATTATTGAAACAAAAATAAGTGAATTACTTACCACCCACTATTATTATTTTGTTGTAGCGCAGCAGCTCACACACAAAAGAAGAGGTCAACCATTTTATCTTTGATCATCTAAACTGATCCAACTGAGCGAAAGTGAGTTGGGACTCCGAAAGGGAGGATTGTCAATTTGTGAATAATGATTCAAAAATGGCAGGGATATTTAATAAATATGTCACATCAGTCTTTATTAAAGAGAAGACTATTGGAGTAGAGGTAAATCCTGGAATGTTTGAGAGTGAAAAGACTGATTTGCTGATGGATAAAGGGAATATTTTAGATAAGTCATTTTGATGAAAGGGAACAAAGCGACATCCCTGATAGGCTATTTCCGAGTATAATCACAGAGACCCTAGAAATTAAAGCTTGGAAATAGTTGTGTGGATGAGGCTGAATATGGCAGCAAACTGTCTGGCCCACTGCAGCATAAGATCCAGGGGACCTGGACCCTCATTTCTAATTTTGTTGCCAAACTCCTGCCAAAGTTGAAACACTCCTGCTTTTTCTGTGCACATCCCCACCAAGAGAGAGATTAGGCATCATACCATCTATCACGTTAAGTGAGCAAATCAGGTTTGCAGAAACAAACATACTATAACCCTGGGGACTGTATCAGTAAGAGTAACCGTGAAGCTGACAGATATTCGAGAAAGACAAAAGGTATTTTTCTCAGGTAATTTTCTTTAGGGAAAGAACATGCTGTCCTCCCCCAATCTGGCCTGTATATGACTCTAGTCCCACACAAACCTGGGGCGTCATTCTCCGACCCCCCCGCCGGGTCGGAGAATGGCCGTTGGCCGCCGTGAATCCCGCCCCCGCCGAAGTCTCCGCTCCCGGAGATTGGGCGGGGGCGGGAATCCGGCCGCGCCGGTTGGCGGGGCCCCCCGCTGGATTCTCCGGCCCGGATGGGCCGAAGTCCCGCCCAGGAATTGCCTGTCCCGCCGACGTAAATCAAACCTGGTATTTACTGGCGGGACCAGGCGGCGTGGGCGGGCTCCGTGGTCCTGGGGGGGGCGCGGGGCGATCTGACCCCGGGGGGTGCCCCCACGGTGGCCTGGCCCGCGATCGGGGCCCACCGATCCGCGGGCGGGCCTGTGCCGTGGGGGCACTCTTTCCCTTCCGCCTCCGCTACAGCCTCCACCATGGCGGAGGCGGAAGAGACTCTCCCCACTGCGCATGCGCGGGAAACTGTCAGCGGCCGCTGACGCTCCCGCGCATGCGCCGCATTTCCGCGCCAGCTGGCGGGGAAACAAACGCCATTTCCGCCAGCTGGCGGGGCGGAAATCCCTCCGGCGTCGGCCTAGCCCCTCAATGTTGGGGCTAGGCCGCCAAAGATGCAGAGCCTTCCGCACCTTTGGGCCGGCGCGATGCCCGTCTGATTGGCGCCGGCTTTGGTGCCAGTCGGCGGACATCCCGCCGTTGGGGGAGAATTTCGCCCCAGGTTAGTAAATAAAGAGCCCCATTGTGTTTTTTCCTCTGAGTGATCTTTTTGTTGGTTAATTTTGGCTGGTACCAGTTATCAATCTGGTAATAGCAGGTAACTAATTACTATCAATTGTGCCTACTTGGGAGCGGTAGCACATGGGCCTTCCACTGAGGTCCAACCCAGCAGGTGCCAAAGATGGCCTCCTGGTGGCAGGCTGAGGGGAAAATGAGATTTCCTTGAATCATGCCCTCACCCCAGGCTCTGTGAGTGCAGCCCATCCTGTGGAGGGGTTTAATTACTACAGCGTAATTTGGACAAGTTGAGTGAGTGGGCAAATGCATGCCAGATGCAGTATTATGTGGATAAATGTGAGTTATCCACGTTGGTAGCAAAAGCAGGAAGGCAGATTATTATCTGAATGCCTATAGATTGAGAGAGGAGAATGTGCAATGAGACCTGGGTGTCCTCGTACACGAGTCACTAAAAGTAAGCATGCAGATGCAGCAGGTGGTAACAAAGGCAAATAATATTTTGGCCTTCATAGCGAGAGGATTCGAGTACAGGAGCAGGGATGTCTTACTGCAATTATACAGGACTTTGATGAGGCCACTCCTGGAATATTGTGTGCAGTTTTGGTCTCCCTATTGAAGGAAGAATGTTGTTGCTATAGAGGAAATGCAGCAAAGGTTTACCAGACTGATTCATGGGATGGTGGGAATGACATATGAGGAGAGATCGAGTCGCTTAGGATTATATTCGCTGGAGTTTAGAAGAATGAGGCGGGGTCTCATAAAAACCTATAAAATTTTAACAAGGCAAGATAGATGCAGGAAGGATGTTCCCGATGCTGGGGTAGTCCAGAACCGCAGGCATCACAGTCTGAGGATACGGGGTAGACCATTTAGGACTGAGATGAGGAGCAATTTCTTCAACAAGAGAGTAGTAAGACCTATGGCCAATGTTCCCTTTAACATTGCTTTGTTGCACCTGGCCAGTCTGTTGCATTGCACAGTACATTCCATATTGTTATATGGCAAGAGACCTGCGCAGCTTAAGCGGGTACTGGTTAAATGCGGACTGTTTGTTGCACTGTGCAGCAAATTCTGGATTGCTGTGTGGTTATGTAGCCACAAGGCTTAAAGGGAATAATTCTGATGATGAAGTAGCCATGTTGTTGATCCAGGATTGCAAAATCTAATGCTATCATTGCCTGAATAGGCACACTGCTCCTGTAAATCAACATAGCATGGGAGCTAACAAAATTGGGTCCTTTATCTGTTACAGTGATTACACCATATGATACCATTGAACCTGCTTCAGTCTCATTGAATAGTTTAATGGAATAGATTTCTTTCCATTTAATGGGCACGATCCAGCAGAGTGAGTTATTCAACCTGGGGGAGGTTCCTGGGTACCCCACCTCATCTACTGATAAGGCCTCCATGGGCCCAAGCCCTGGCAGTGCCAACCTGGAGCCTGGGCACCCTGGCACTCTGGCAGTGCCCTGGCACCCTGACAGTGCCAGGCTGGCTGTGTCAAGGTGTCTGGGTATTAGAGAGAGAGTCAGGGTGCCACAGTGACCTGTCCATGATCACCCCAGGGTCTCAAATGGCCTGGGAGACCCCCCCCCCCCACCCCCCACGTGGCGTTTCGTGGTTTGTGTGGACTTGTTCTAAATGGCGTCCCGGTGAGGCTTCCCAGGTGCAGCTGTTGGGTGGGCACTGAGTGAATCTGGAAAATGTATATTTGAATGAGTCACATGGTTCATTTAAATATGTTTATCTGGATCATGCCCAGTGAGGGCGAGATCCAGATCGGGATGTCTTGCGAGATTCCGTTGAATTTCACAAGATGTTTCAAGCATTATGAATCTCGCGAGAGACCTCTTGCGAGATTCAATGGCCTGAATTGTGCCCAATATCTTTCACCCTGTCATGATCCAAACTGCATATGATCCAATAAAGTATCAGAAGAACAACTAAAAGTTACTCCATTGATTAAATTCAATCATTAAGTAGTGTGCACATTATGTCACTTAATAACATCTAATAATGGACATCGTCCCTACCTCCATTTGGAAAAAGGGAACCTTATCACAGGACCACCCCAATTACCAAAATACACAGGAAACATAACTGCTGGTATGACACTTGATCGCTGGTCAGCCTTGACTGCAATAATTTGAGTCAACACTTCAGGGCAACATTGAGAACATTCCACTGCTGACTTCCAATGAGATGGTACATTTAAGGCCTGCGTTCTCTATAAGTGGATGTATAAGATCCTATAGTACTATTTAACATGGTTTATGATCCCATAGTTCTGACATGACATCAGTGACCACACTTCAAAAATACTTAATTGATTGTAAAGCACTTTGGGACATCTTGAGATTGTGAATGATATAATAGAAATGCAAGTTGATTTTTTTTCCTTTTTTTTTGAAGGGCTGGATTGAGTAATACTGATTTCTCAATCAACACAACAAAAAAAATATCATCTGGTCAGTTATCTCAGTGAAATTTCTGGGGACGTGCAATATCGAATTGGCATGTTTCCCTACATTTCAACAGTAATACCGTTCAAAAGTTTTTCATTGACTGTGATGGGGTTTGGGATAGCTTGATGGGATAGATGGGAAAGTTAACTATGAGGGTGCACAAACAGGCTGCAGGAGGATATAGATAGTTAAGTGAGTGGCAAAATCCTGGCAGATGGATTATAGTGTCCAAGTTAGAGAAATAGAAAAGCAAAACGTTTTTTAAATGTGAGGGACTGGGAAATGTTATTAATGCAAGGGATCTGAGTGTCCTCGTACACAAATCACAGGCAGTTAAAATGCAGGGCAGCAAGTAATTAGGAAAACATTTGGTATGTCAGCCTTTATTACAAAGGGATCAGAGTATAAGAGTAAAAAAGTCTCACCATAATTATATAGGCCCTTGGTGAAACCACATGTGGAGTACTATGTGCAGTTTTAGTTTCCTTACCTTAGGAGGGATAAACATGCCTTTGAGGAAATACTATTACGATTCCACACCAGGGGCGAGATTCCCCGACCCCCCGCCGGGTCGGAGAATCGCCGGGGGCTGGCGTGAATCCCGCCCCCGCCGGTTGCCGAAGTCTCCGGCACCAGAGATTAGGCGGGGGCGGGAATCGCGCCGCGCTGGTTGGCGAGCCCCCCGCTCGATTCTCCGGCCCGGATGGGCCGAAGTCCCGCCGATAAATTGCCTGTCCCGCCGGCGTAAATTAAATCACCTACCTTACCGGCGGGACAAGGCGGTGCGGGCGGGCTCCGGGGTCCTGGGGGGGGCGCGGGGCGATCTGGCCCCGGGGGGTGCCCCCACGGTGGCCTGGCCTGCGATCGGGGCCCACCGATCCGCGGGCGGGCCTGTGCCGTGGGGGCACTCTTTCTCTTCCGCCTCCGCCACGGTCTCCACCATGGCGGAGGCGGAAGAGACTCCCTCCACTGCGCATGCGCGGGAAACTGTCAGCGGCCGCTGACGCTCCCGCGCATGCGCCACCCCGAGATGTCATTTCCGCGCCAGCTGGTGGGGCACCAAAGGCCGTTTCCGCCAGCCGGCAGGGCGGAAATTCCTCCCACGTCGGCCTAGCCCCTCAATGTTGGGGCTCGGCCCCCAAAGATGCGGAGCATTCCGCACCTTTGGGGCGGCGCGATGCCCGTCTGATTGGCGCCGTTTTGGGCGCCAGTCGGCTGACATCGCGCCGTTTCCGGAGAACTTCGCCCCAGACCCCAACAGTGGCTAGGATACCGGACCGAAAAGGCAATAATTTAGTTATATGTAACACTGTGCGGAAAGAATGATTCGCTACAGGAGTGACTGCATGAACAAATAGGGCTTTGGTATTGCTAAAAAAAAACGTTATTATGAATACAATATTAAACTTTTTAACTCCATACCTGGAAAGAACAGCTTACAATTCTCCTTAACACTACTACTCAATTTCCCATTAAACAACAAGAAATGAAACATACAACTTGTAATCTATCTTAAAATCAGCAGGACATAGTGCAATACTTGTTTCATTAAAAAAATGTTGCTCCTGTTAGAATCCCTTCAGACTCTGGCTGAATATCTTCAAAAAGCTGTTTCAATTGGCGTGTTTCAGTTTCTCCCTTGATCCCAGGCAAGACTGCTCTGCTTTATAGATTATTACTAGTCTATAACTATCCTACCGTAAGAGAATTGTGGATTCAGTTTCAGGCAGATCAGAATCAACCTCTTCTCTCTCCCTAAGCTTCTCCAAAACGCACTGCCTCTCTGAATTCCTAGAATCCACCCAGCAATTACCTCATCTCCCCAAGCTAAAAAATAAATTATCGCTGCAGGCTGCAAAAGCACATTCACTCCCCAGGAACTTCCCCAGTAAACCTCATTCCTCTCGTCAATTTTGTCTTCTGTTTCCTCAAAATTCCTAGGCCTTTACAAAACAAAATCGTTTTCAAAAACATGCCCACTACAGTTAAACACACTATAACCCCAGGCTTTTAACCCTTACATTGTCCCAATGTTAAGAAACCAAAATTCCTAAAATCCTCCACTCTTCACAATGTGTCAAAGATTCCTTGGATGAGAGATTTATCATGTAAGGCGAGATTGATCAGACGGAGTTCAATGCCCAATAATTTAGAAGAATGCAAGGTGATCTAATTGAAGACCACAATCTTAAATTGTTTGACAATGTGATTTCTCAGAGGATGTTTCCCTGGCTGGGGAGTCCAAAACTAGCAGTCACCTTTTTTCCGAATAAGAGGTGAATTTCCAGAACTTCCTTAACTGTTTGCTTCCTAACCTGCCTCCACCCAGCTGAGGAAAGTCTGTTCTCTGTTTCCACCATCTATCCAATCACATAGCCAATCAAGGATTTGCCATAGATTCCACAAGCTTTGGTTTTAGTTAATTATCTCCTATGCCGAATCTTTTTTAAAATAAATTTAGAGTACCCAATTATTTTTTTTTCCAATTAAGGGGCAATTTAGATAGATAGATAGATTATACAGTGCAGAAGGAGGCCATTTGGCCCATCAAGTCTGCACCGGCTCTTGGAAAGAGCACCCTACCCAAGATCCACACCTCCACCCTATCCCCATAACCCAGTAACCCCACCCTACACAAAGGGCAATTTTGGACACTATGGGCAATTTAGCATGGCCAATCCACCTAACCCGCACATCTTTGGACTGTGGGAGGAAACCGGAGCACCCGGAGGAAACCCACGCACGCACGGGGAGAACGTGCAGACTCCGCACAGACAGTGACCCAAGCCGGAATCGAACCTGGGACCCTGGAGCTGTGAAGCATTTGTGCTATCCACAATGCTACCGTGCTGCCCGTTTAGCGTGGCCAATCCATCTAACCTGCACATCTTTTGGGTTGTGGCGGTGAAACCCACGCAGGCACGGGGAGAATGTGCAAATTCCACCTGGACAGTGACCCAGGGCCGGGATTCGAATCTGGGTCCTCAGCGGCGCAGTCCCAGTGCTAACCACTGCGCCACCGTGCTGCCCTCCTATGCCGAATCTTATCGGGTACTTTCCGGAAGCCCATACAAACTACATTTATAGACATTTACCTTTTACAAATGTAGTTACTTCCTCAAGCAATTCAATTAATTTTGTTAGACATGACCCACACATTACAAAATTATGCTGGCTCTTTCTAACCAGCTCAAATTTCTTTAAAGTGGATTGTCATTCTGTTCTTAATTAAAGATTCCAATGCCTTCCCCAGGACATCAAACTGACAGGTCATGATAAGTTCCTGGTTTCCATCTCTCACCTTTCTTGAACAAGGGAGTTACATTTACACTTTACTACAGTCCCAATTTCTGAATCAAGACAGCTTTGGAAGATTATGGCAAAACAAAGTGGAAAACACTTTTTTTCAAGGGGACTCGTTGTTTGGATAGGGGTATCAGGGGCAGATGAGAAAATGGCACGTGCAAAGATGCAATATGCCATGAAATTCTCAGCAAGACCCAAAATTAGAGAAATGAATGGAGGAGCACAGAAGTAACATACCTCTTTATGTTCCCAATTAGAAATAGCTGTTTTTATTCCAGTTTACAACAAATAATTGTCAACATATAACATCTATTCAAATGGAATATTACTGTTTATGAGGTCTGCAAGCAAAGGATTTAGAGGATGGATTTACTGATAGCAAAAAACAGCTGATTAAAACACATTTATAGAATCTTCAAATCAGAATGAATTTCACTGCGAATGACATAAAACAGAGCAAAATCACTCAGGATGTGTAAAGTTGATCTTGGCACTTATGAACTCTCTATTCATAGCTGTTAAAATGTTATTCATGGTCTGACATTCATTTATGAACCATTTCATTGAGCCTGTCTGGACTTAATCCTTGCACCACTTTATCATTTTTTTTCCTTTTGCAATGGGTTGCTAAGTGCAAGGGCATATGCTCAAATCCAAAAGTATTTTCCAGCAAAAATAAATGACTTGGATTTATATAGAGCCTTTCATGACAACCAGATGTCGGAAAGTGCTTTACATCTAACAAAGTGCTTCTTACGACCGAGAGAAATGAGGACGTGGAGGCAGGACCCTTCGCCTTGAAGCGGGGAGGTAAAGATGACCCGGAAACAATACCATCCACCTTGAACAGCGGGGAAAAGAGACCAGGAGGCAGTACCCACCATCTCGAGGAGCGGGGTAAAGAGACCCGGAGGCAGTAACCACAACCTTGAAGAGTGGGGTAAAGAGGATCCGGAGACAGTAACTACCACCTCAAAGAGTGGGGGTAAAGAGGACCCGGAGAGAGTAATTACCACCTCGAAGAGCGAGGGTAAAGAAGACCTGTAGACAGTAACCACCATTTCGAAGAGCGGGGTAAAGAGGACCCGGAGACAGTAACCACCACCTCGAAGAGCGGGAATAAAGAGGACCCGGAGACAGTAACCACCACCTCGAAGAACGAGGGTAAAGAATACCTGGAGACAGTAATTACCACCTCAAAGAGCGAGGGTAAAGAAGACCTGTAGACAGTAACCACCATCTCGAAGAGCCGGATAAAGAGGACCCGGAGAAAGTAACCACCACCTCGAAGAGCGGGATAAAGAGGACCTGGAGACAGTAAACAGCTCCTCGAAGAGTGAGGGTAAAGAAGACCATGAGACAGTAACCACCACCTCGAAGTACGAGGGTAAAGAGGACCTAGAGACAGTAACCACTACCTCGAAGAGCGGGAGTAAAGAGGACCAGGAGACAGTAACCAGCTCGTCGAAGGGTGAGGGTAAAGAAGACCCGGAGACAGTAACCACCACCTCCAAGAGCTGGTGTAAAGAGGACCCGGAGACAGTAACCACTATCTCGAAGAGCGAGGGTAAAGAGGATCCGAAGATAGTCACCACTACCTCAAAGGGAGGGGGTAAAGAGGACCCGGAGACTGTAAATGCTATCTCGAAGAGCGAGAGTAAAGAGGACTCGGAGACAGAAATCACCACCTCAAAGAGCAGGGTGATAAGGATCCGGAGTCAGTAACCACCTTCACGAAGAGCGGGGGTAAAGAGGACCCGGAGACAGTAACCACCACCTCGAAGAGCGGGGTAAAGAGGATCCGGAGACAGTAACCACCTCCTCGAAGAGCGGGGTAAAGAGGACCCGGAGACAGTAACCACCACCTCGAAGAACGGGGTAAAGAGGATCCGGAGACAGTAACCATCACCTTGAAGAGCGAGGGTGAAGAGGACACGGAGAAAGTAACCACCACCCAGAAGAGCGAGGGTAAAGAGGACCTGGAGGCAGTAACCACTACCTCGAAGAACGGGGTAAAGAGGACCCGGAGACAGTAACCATCATCTCGAAGCGCAAGGTAAAGAGGACCTGGAGACAGTAACCACCACCTCAAAGTGCAGGGGTAAACAGGACCTAGAGACAGTAACAACCACCTCGAAGTGCAGGGGTAAACAGGACCTGGAGACAGTAACCACCACCTCGAAGAGCGGGGTAAAGAGGACCTGGAGACAGTAACCACCACCTCGAAGTGCAGGGGTAAACAGGACCTGGAGACAGTAACCACCACCTCGAAGAGCGGGGTAAAGAGGACCTGGAGACAGTAACCACCACCTCGATGTGCAGGGGTAAACAGGACCTGAAGAAAGTAACCACTACCTCGAAGAGCGGGGTAAAGAGGATCCGGAGACAGTAACCACTACCACGAAGAGCGAGGGTTTGGAGGACCCGGGGACAGTAACCACCACCTCGAAGAGCGAGGAAAAAGAGGACCTGGAGACAGTAAACACCACCTCGAAGAGCGAGGGTTAAGAAGACCCGGAGACAGTAACCACCACCTCGAAGAACGGGAATAAAGAGGACCCAGAGACAGTAACCACTACCTCGAAGAGAGAGGGTAAAGAGGACCTGGAGACAGTAAACACCCCCTCGAAGAGCGAGGGTAAAGAACACCCGGAGAACAGTAACCACCACCTCGAAGAGCGAGGGTAAAGAGCACCCGGAGACAGTGACCACTACCTCGAAGAGTGGGGTAAAGAGGACCCGGAGAGAGTAACCACCACCTCGAAGATGAGGGAAAAGTGGACCTGTGACAGTAACAACTACCTCGAACAGCGGGAGTAAACAGGACCCGGAGACAGCATCCAACGCCTCGAAGAGCAAGGGTGAAAAGGATCTGGAGACAGTAAGCACCACCTCGATGTGCGGGGGTAAAGAGGACCCGGTGACAGTAACCACCACCTCGAAGAGCGGGGTAAAGAGGACCCGGAGACATGAACCATCACCTCAAAGAGCGAGGGTAAAGAAGACCTAGAGAAAGCAACCACTACCTCGAAGAGCGGGAATAAAGAGGACCCAGAGACAGTAACCACTACATCGAAGAGAGAGGGAAAAGAGGATCGGGAGTCAATAACCACCTCCACGAAGAGCGGGGGTAAAGAGGACCCGGAGAGAGTAACCAACAACTCGAAGAGCAGGGATAAAGAAGACCCGGAGACAGTAACCACCTCCTCGAAGAGCGAGGGTAATGAGGATCCGGAGACAGAAACCACCACCTCAAAGAAGGGGGGTAAAGAGGACCCGGAGACAGTAACCACTATCTCGAAGAGCGGGGTAAAGATGATCCGGAGTCAGTAACCCCCTACACGAAGAGCGGGGGTAAAGATGACCCGGAGAGAGCAACCACCACCTCGAAGAGCAGGGATAAAGAGGACCCGGAGACAGTGACCACCACCTCGAAGAGTAGGGGTAAAGAGGACCCGGAGACAGTGACCACTTTCAGGAAGAGTGAGGGTAAAGAGGACGTGGAGGCAGTAACCACTACCTCGAAGACTGGGGGTAAAGAGGACCCGGAGACAGTGACCACTTTCACGAAGAGTGAGGGTAAAGAGGACGTGGAGGCAGTAACCACTACCTTGAAGAGCGAGGGTAAAGAGGACCCGGAGACAGTAACCACTACCTTGAAGAGCGGGAGTAAAGAGGACCCGTAGACAGTAACCACCACCTCGAAGAGCGAGGGTAAAGAAGACCTGGAGACGGTAACCATCACCTCGAAGAGCGAGGGTAAAGAGGACCCGGAGACAGTAACCACCACCTTGAAGAGCTGGTGTAAAGTGGACCCGGAGACAGTAACCACCACCTCGAAGAGCTGGTGTAAAGTGGACCCGGAGACAGTAACCACCACCTCGAAGAGCTGGTGTAAAGTGGACCCGGAGACAGTAACCACAACCTCGAAGAGCTGGTGTAAAGTGGACGCGGAGACAGTAACCACCACCTCGAAGAGCGAGTCTAAAGAGGACCCGGAGACAGTAACCACTACCTCGAAGAGCGGGGTGAAATGGATCTAGAGACAGTAACTACCACCTCGAAGAGCCAGGGTAAAGCAGACCCGGAGACAGTAACCACGACCTCGAAGAGCGGGGTAAAGAGGACCTGGAGACAGTAACCACTACCTCAAATAGCGAGGGTAAAGGGGACCCGGAGACAGTAACCACTACCTCGAAGAGCGAGGGTGAAGTGGACACAAAGACTGTAACCACCACCTCGAAGAGCGGGGTAAAATGGATCTAGAGACAGTAACCACCACCTCGAAGAGCAGGGGTAAAGAAGACCAATAGGCAATAACCACCACCTGAAAGAGCGGGAGTAAAGAAGAGCCGGAGACAGTAACCACTACCTCGAAGAACGGTGGTAAAGAGGACCCGGAGACAGAAACCACTTCCTCGAATAGCGAGGGGAAAGGGGACCCGGAGACAGTAACCACCACCTCGAAGTGCGGGGTAAAATGGATCTAGAGACAGTAACCACCACCTCGAAGAGCCAGGGTAAAGAAGACCCGGAGACAATAACCACCACCTCAAAGAGCGAGGGTGAAGTGGACACGGCGACAATAACCACCACCTCGAAGAGCGAGGGTTAGGACGACCTGGAGACAGTAACCACCATCTCGAAGAGCGGGGTAAAGAGGACCCGGAGGAAATAACACCTCCTCAAAGAGCGGGAGTAAAGAGGACCCGGACACAGTAACCACCTCCTCGAAGAGCTGGTGTAAAGAGCACCCGGAGACAGTAACCACTAACTCGAAGTGCAACGGTAAAGAGGACCTGGAGACAGTAACCAGCTCCTCGAAGAGTATGGGTAAAGAAGACCCGGAGGCAATAACCACCACCTGAAAGAGCGGGAGTAAAGAAGAGCCGGAGACAGTAACCACTACCTCGAATAGCGGGAGTAAAGAGGACCCGGAGACAGTAACCACCACCTCGAAGAACGGTGGTAAAGAGGACCTGGAGACAGTAACCACCAACTCAAAGGGGGGGGGGGGGGGGTAAAGGGGACCCGGAGGAGACAGTAGCCACTATCTTGAAGAGCGAGAGAAAAGAGGATCCGAAGACAGTGACCACTACCTCAAAGGGCGGGGTTAAAGAGGACCCGGCGACAGTAACCACTATCTCGAAGAGTGAGGGGAAAGAGGACCCGGAGACAGAAATCATCACCTCAAAGAGCTGGGTGAAGAGGATCCGGAGTGAGTAACCACCTCCACGAAGAGCGGGGGTAAAGAGGACCCGGAGACAGTAACCACCACCTCGAAGAGCGAGGGAAAAGAGGACCTGGAGACAGTAACCACTACCTCGAAGAGCGAGGTAAGAGGACCCGGAGGCAGTAACCACTACCTCGAATAGCGGGAGTAAAGAGGAACCGGAGACAGTAACCACCTCCTCGAAGTGCGGGGTAAAGAGGACCCGGAGACAGTAACCACCTCCTCGAAGTGCGGAGTAAAGAGGACCCGGAGACAGTTACCAACTCCTCGAAGTGCGGGGATAAAGAAGACCCGGAGACAGTAACAACCACCTCGAAGAGCTGGTGTAAAGTGGACCCGGAGGCAGTAACCACTACCTCGAAGAGCGAGGGTAAAGAGGACCCGGCGACAGTTACCAACTCCTCGAAGTGCGGGGGTAAAGAAGACCCGGAGACAGTAACCACCACCTTGAAGAGCTTGTGTAAAGTGGACCCAGAGACAGTAACCACCACCTCGAAGAGCGAGGGTAAAGAAGATCCGGAGACAGTAACCACTGCCTCGAAGAACGAGGGTAAAGGGGAGCGGGAGACAGTATCCACTACCTCGAAGTGCGGGGTAAAGAGGATCCGGAGGCAGTAACCACCACCTCGAAGAGCAGGAATAAAGAGGACCCGGAGACAGTTACCACCTCCTCGAAGTGCGGGGGTAAAGAAGACCCGGAGACAGTAACCACCACCTTGAAGAGCTTGTGTAAAGTGGACCCGGAGACAGTAACCACCACCTCGAAGAGCGAGGGTAAAGAAGATCCGGAGACAGTAACCACTGCCTCGAAGAACGAGGGTAAAGGGGAGCGGGAGACAGTATCCACTACCTCGAAGTGCGGGGTAAAGAGGATCCGGAGACAGTAACCACTGCCTCAAAGAGCGGGGTAAAGAGGATCCGGAGACAGTAACCACCACCTCGAAGAACGGGGTAAAGAGGACCTGGAGACTGTAACCACCACCTCAAAGACGAGAGTAAAGAAGACCCGGAGACAGTAACCACAAGCTCAAAGAGCGAGGGTGAAGAGGACCCAAGACAATAACCACTACCTCGAAGAGCGGGGTAAAGAGGACCTGGAGACAGTAACCACTAACTTGAAGAGCGGGGTAAAGAGGACCCGGAGACAGTAACCACTAACTCAAAGAGCGAGGGTAAAGAGGACCCGGAGACAGTAACCTCTAACTCGAAGAGCGGGGGTAAAGAGGACCCGGAGACAGTAACCGCCTCCTCGAAGAGCGGGGCTAAAGAGGACCCAGAGACAGTACCCAATATCTCGAAGAGCGGGGGAAAAGAGGACCCGGAGACTGTAACCGCTATCTCGAAGAGCGGGGATAAAGAGGACTCGGAGACAGAAATCACCACCTCAAAGAGCTGGGTGAATAGGATCTAGAGTCAGTAACCACCTCCACGAAGAACGGGGGTAAAGAGGACCCGGAGACAGTAACCATCACCTCGAAGAGCGGGGTAAAGAGGACCCGGAGACAGTAACCACCACCTCGAAGAACGGGGTAAAGAGGACCTGGAGACTGTAACCACCACCTCAAAGACGAGAGTAAAGAAGACCCAGAGACAGTAACCACAACCTCAAAGAGCGAGGGTGAAGAGGACCCAAGACAATAACCACTACCTCGAAGAGCGGGGTAAAGAGGACCCGGAGACAGTAACCACTAACTCGAAGAGCGGCGTAAAGAGGACCCGGAGACAGTAACCACCTCCTCGAAGAGCGAGGGTAAAGTGGACCCGGAGACAGTAACCACTACCTCGAAGAGAGAGGGTAAAGAGGACCCGGAGGCAGTAACCACTACCTCGAAGAGCGAGGGTAAAGAGGACCCGGAGACAGTAACCACCACCTCGAAGAGTGATGGAAAAGAGGACCTGGAGACAGTAACCACTACCTCGAAGAGCGGGGTAAAGAGGATCTGGAGGCAGCAACCACTACCTCGAATAGCGGGAGTAAAGAGGACGTGGAGACAGCAACCACCACCTCGAAGAGCAGGGTAAAGAGGACCCGGAGCCAGTAACCACCTCCTTGAAGTGCGGGGCAAAGAGGACCCGGAGACAGTAACCACTACATCGAACAGAGAGGGTAAAGAGGACCCGGAGACAGTTACCACCTCCTCGAAGAGCTGGTGTAGAGTGGACCCGGAGACAGTAGCCACCACCTTGAAGAGTTGATGTAAAGAGGACCCGGAGACAGTTACCACCTCCTCGAAGAGCTGGTGTAGAGTGGACCCGGAGACAGTAGCCATCACCTCGAAGAGCTGGTGTAAAGAGGACCCGCAGACAGTAACTACCACCTCAAAGAGCTGGTGTAAAGAGGACCCGGAGACAGTAACCACCACCTCAAAGAGCTGGTGTAAAGGGGATGCGGAGACAGTAGCCACCACCTCGAGGAGCTGGTGTAAAGAGGACCCGGAGACGGTAACCACCACCTCAAAGAGCTGGTGTAAAGGGGACCCGGAGACGGTAACCACCACCTCGAAGAGCTTGTGTAAAGTGGACCCGGAGACAGTAACCACCACCTCGAAGAGCTGGTGTAAAGGGGACCCGGAGACAGTAGCCACCACCTCAAAGAGCTGGTGTAAAGGGGACCCGGAGACAGTAGCCACCACCTCGAGGAGCTGGTGTAAAGGGGACCCGGAGACAGTAGCCACCACCTCGAGGAGCTGGTGTAAAGAGGACCCGGAGACAGTAACCACTACCTCGAAGTGCGGGGTAAAATCGATCTAGAGACAGTAACCACCACCTCGAAGAGCCAGGGTAAAGAGGACCCGGAGACAGTAACCACCACCTCGAAGAGCTGGTGTTAAGAGGACCCGGAGACAGTAACCACCACCTCGAAGAGCGGGGTAAAGAGAATCCGGAGTCGGTAACCATCACCTCGAAGAGCGGGGTAAAGAGAATCCGGAGTCGGTAACCATCACCTCGAAGAGCGTGGTTGAAGAGGACACGGAGACAGTAACCACCACCTCGAAGAGCCAGGGTAAAGAGGACCCGGAGACAGTAACCACCACCTCGAAGAGTGGGGTAAAGAGAATCCGGAGTCGGTAACCATCACCTCGAAGAGCGAGGTTGAAGAGGACATGGAGACAGCAACCACCACCTCAAAGAGCGAGGGTAAAGAGGACCCGGAGACAGTAACCACCACCTCGAAGAGTGGGGGTAAAGAGGACCTGGAGACAGTAACCACTACCTCGAAGACCGAGGGTAAAGAGGACCCGGAGACAGTAACCACCACTTCGAAGAACGGGGTAAAGAGGACCCGGAGACAGTAACCACGACCTCGAAGAGCTGGTGTAAAGAGGACCCGGAGACAGTAACCAACAACGCGAAGAGCTGGTTAAAGAGGAAGTGCCAGAGGAAGTACCCACCACTTAGACCAGCAGCAGTAAAGAGGACTCCGCGGAGACAGCATGTACCACTGAGAAGAGCAATCTAATCCAGCCCAGCCTGTGGCTCCAGAGCTGAGCGCCTGCAGTCTGACAAAATCAAAATAAGGCAGCACAGGAAAAAGTGAGGTGATTGGTTTGTGATTATTTTGCTCATTTATCATCAATTTGTACAATGTATTTGTTAATGGTAAGGTTATAGTAGTTGTAGTAAGATTTACTAACAGTAATAAATGTTATTAGGAGTACTATGTGGAAATATTATAAATTAATTAAAAATAAATTAATTGACACATAATAAGGATGGCAGGATGAGTGATACACTGTGAGTGCAGAATGGAGGAGGTCTTGGATGTGGGCAGTGTAGCCACCTGGGTTGGCCACTTCCTGACTTAAAATGGAGATCCGCAAAGACTGCAGGGAAATTCAGCCAAGCCAGGAAAAACTAGCAAGTGCAAAGTCTCCTGTGTATTAGAACTTGCAAAAGCCCAGACAGCACTGAAACCAGCAGCCATCTGCATACTAATCAGCAATCCCCGGGTACAATGGAAACATTCAAGGTGAATAAGGCCAAGCCAGACTCCTCGGCGCCAGCAGGAGCCAAGACAAAGGAAGGCCAACGGACACTCAGAGACCGCCCAGCGATCAGGGAACAACTCCAGTATTGGAGAAATCGATCCAAGTGATCCGAAAGTAGTCCAATCACTTTGAACCAGATACGGGGTCTGCCCCCGAACGGAGGGAAGTCCCTGGGGACTATAAAATAGAGCCCCCAAGTTCAAATCGGTCTTCTTGGCAGGGTCACTCAGCAACTCGAATCAACCCTTGAGAGTGAACTGTCCAAGCTGCCGCATCAACCAAGTAAGTCTCCAGTCAACGCTCGCTACGAGATAGGCGCTCCTAGCTACCAGTCCATACCAGCTTTTGAATCCTGCAGACTCAGATCGAACGAAAGGCCATTTGTTCCCCTGACCTTGTAGGCCAATTCCGAAGCTTAGTTTTGGCCTTTTAGTGATAGAGAATAGTCTAGAAAGTAGAGTTTATGCATGCGTAGTGATTTACTGTGTATAATAAATGTGTTTTGATTTGAATCTTGCTAATTGGTGAGTTGAGTTATTGATCAGTACTTGAACTTGAACCTCGTGGTGGTATCATAAAGATACCTGGCGACTCGAGAGCAAAGGTTATAGAAACAGAGCAAATTAAGTAAAGATACAACGGGCAACATTTAAGAGCCAACCAAAAGTTAGCAACAGCGGCCAGACAGCTGTGTTACCTGCCCAATGCTGGGGTTTGAGACATCTGGGCTTGAGAGGAACTTGCAGTGGGAGGGGCAGGATCCCATGGTTGCGATCCATGTTGGTGCCGACAACATTGATAAAACTAGGAAAGAGGTTTTGCTGAGGTAGTGTGAATAGCTAGGGGCCAATTTGAAAAGCAGAACATCAAAGGTAATAATCTCTGGTTACTACCTGAGCCATGAGCAAATTGGCATAGGTTAAATCAGGTTAGACAGTTAAATGTGTGGCCCAAAGGTTGGTGTGGAAAAAATGGATTTTGATTCATGGGGCACTGGCACCAGTACTAGAGAAAGCGGGAGTAGTCCCGTACATCAGCAGATAAGGCTAGAAGAAACAAAAGTAATGAAAAGGCAGACCTTAAGGCTCTGTATCTGAATGCACATAACATTCATTAGAAAAAGTGAATTGGCAGCATGAAAAGAAAGAAATATGTATGATCTGATTGCCTTTACGGAGAAATTGCTACAGGACGACGAAGGCAAGGATGTGAATATTGAAGGGTATATGATATGAAGGACAGAGTTATTTGAGAAATAAAGAGGCAATATGGATAAAGGGGAATCTGTGATGTGCTATAGATTTCAAGAAGATGTTTGACGAGGAGATGGAGGAGGAGGCTCCACAAATATCCCCATCCTCAATGATGGGACCACCCAGCACATCAGTGTAAAAAGTAAGGCTGATGCATTTGCGACAATCTTCAACCAGAAGCTCCAAGTGGATGATCCATCAAGACCTCCTCCAGTGGTCCCCAATATCACAGGTGTCTGTCTTCAGCCAATTGGCTCACTCCACATGAGGGAGAATAGATGGGGTTCAGGGGGCTTATCTGACAAGGAAAGGATGAACAGGTTGGGTTTGTTTCCTTTGGGGTTTCAGAGATTGAGAGGGATCTTATTGAAACTTCGAAGAACCTGAGGGGACTTGATAGGGTGGATGCTGAAAGAATGTTTCCCCTTGTGAGAGAGACCAGAACTAGGGGGCTCAGTTTAAAAATAACGGGCGGGATTCTTCGTTCCCCAACATTGTAATCGGCGATCGGGCGGAGAATCCTTTCCGATGCTCAAATCGGGGGCGGCGCCAGTTTGACGCAGGTTTTCGAGTCTCCGCCCCCTTCAAAATGGCATCATCGCGTTGTGCGGCGCACGCACTTGGAACGGCGTTGGCGCGTCATCGGAAGACCCTCCCCCGATGCTCCACCCACGATGGGCCGAGTTCCCGACCTCGCAGTTGACGTCTGGTCTGAGCGACCGGGAACCCAGCATGGCAGCCGCAGACTGTGTTCAGCAAAGCCACAGTCAGCTGGGAGCCATGCTGCTGACTGGGGGGGGGGAGCTTCCGTGAGGGCTGGTGGGGGGTAGCCAAGGATGTCCAGAGGTTGTCCAGTGAGGCCGTATTTGGCAGGTCGCGTCCGGGTAAAGCCAACGCCATGCTGTATGGCCTGACCGCTGCAGGCCATCACAGTGGCCACTCCGGCTATTTTTGCCCGCGGGAGCTAGGAGTTATACCCACTGCAGCTGCTAGCCACTCATCGGTCCCGGAATTGATGAGGGTTTGGCGCCACTTTTGGCGTCGTAAACCGCCAGTTTCCAGACCGGCGCGGCATGTAGCCGCAGAAACGAGGAATCCAGCCTACAGGATCACCCTGTTGTATATTCATATTGTTGCTACTGGGAACAGGGTCACTTTAAGAGTTTGATCACGTCATATACTGATGACACCATTGGCAGTTTGGGCGAGCCAACAGTCAGTCTAATCTGGCAGCCTGTATGTAAATAACTTCTGAATAAAAACTCTTGCTTGATTTGTACCTTTGTGGCCGACAAGCCTGTACTTTAAAAATACCACAAAGTAAACTGGCAACGAGAAGGTCAAAACCACATTGGCAAACTCCTGGAGAAGAAAACAATATAGAAAAATCGTCGATCCATCAGCCGACATCCAAAAATAATGAAGAAGTTAAAAACTTGGCTCCATCAAAGCTGGAAACCTAGGGGTGCTGAATAACAGCAGCACCCATCGAAGAAATCGAAATTTAAACAAAGATTTCAATGAAAACAGCATCAAAAGAAGCTTGCCACGTGCTCTGCTCGGAACATTCTGGAGCAGTGCTCAAGTGCTCCCTCTACTGTAAGTAGCAAGTAAAAGTAACAAATTAATTGAGTGCAGTGGAAAGAAACAGACTGAGCTCAGGATTTCCTTGTTTCAGAGAAAAAGAGGTGAGGTAGTGCTAAAACCTTCGTGGCACATTTGTGCTTATGTAAGCCCTTCGCGTGGTAAAAATGGTGGGAGATTTTTTGCACAATGAGGCGGTATGATAAAAGCACAGAGCACTGGAGCTCATACACTGAGAGATTTGAATACTTTGCCCAGGCAAACAAAATTTTGGCTGAGACTCAAACAGCAACATAGGTTCAAAATTGTCATTCATGTGCCAAAACCTGGACACACAGCAACTGATTGCTGGTGAAAAGATGCAAAATGCAAAAATTGTGGTAAATTGCGAACATGCATGTTGGAGAAAGAAACAACAGGCTGGATTCTTCGTTCCTGAGATTAAGTCTTGACGTCGACTCAGGATTCATGGACTTCCTTGACAGCAAAGCTGGCGCCACACCTGGACCGAGATGCCGACTATTAAGAGTCTAGCACCGGCGCCACGCAGAACACAACCGATTCCAATGAGAAGCGGTGCCGCATTCGCCGGTTTTGCAATTGACACTCAGGAGGCTGACAAGCTGCAGCTGCATGTAGACACTTCACGCCCCACATACACCATCCCAGCCAACAGGATGGCAGCAAGACATCCACACTGCCCTGGTATCAGGCGCAGACGTGCATGATGCGCATCTGATGGTCAGATATCAGCTGCACATTCATCGAGTGGATCCCCTTTTGCTTTGTGTAGAGCAGCCTGTTAACTGCAGGTGCTCAGAGGGGGCCATGCATCCCCTCGACTCGGGACATAATAATAATAATAATCTTTATTGTCACAAGTAGGCTTACATTAACACTGCAATTAAGTTACTGTGAAAAGTCCCTGGTCGCCACATTCTGGCGCCTGTTCGGATACACAGAGGGAGAATTCAGAATGTCCAAATCACCTAACAGCACGTCTTTCAGGACTTGTGGGAGAAAACTGGAGCACCCGGAGGAAATCCACGCAGACACGGGGGGAACGTGGAGACTCCACACAGACAGTGACCCACACGGGAATCGAACCTGGGACCCTGGAGCTGTGAAGCAACAGTGTTACCTACTGTGCTACCGTGCTGCCCCTCCCGTCGACCCCGCCACCCGGGCAGCCTGGTGGGCTCGGTCCACATTGAAGTGGATTTATTCTGCCGACTGGGCACAGAGGGCCTCTGTGACGGCACATGTACCTGTGCACCGAGATCTGAGAGATCCCGGACAGGTCCCCACTCGGTGCCTGGAAGGGGCCAGTGGCATAAAAGTTCAGGACGACCCTCACCTTCATGGCCACTGGCACTGGGTGTCCTCCCCCATTCCCTCTGCTGGTCTGCCACCTCCTCATCATCCTCGGTGCCCCCTTATCCTCCTCCTCCTCGGAGGTGGCCACATGTTCCTCGTCAGCAACCTTGAGCTCGTCACCCCATTGCTGTGCGAGGTTTTGGAGGGCACAGAAGACCACCACAAAGCAGTCGACCCTCCGGGGGGTATACTGCAGTGCGCTACCGGAGCGGACAAGGCATCAGAACCGCATCTTGATGCACCGCCCAAGACAGCCCTGGTGGCCACACGGGCCTCGTTGTATTGGGTCTCCGCTTCAGTCTCTGGCCGCTGTACTGCCGTCGTTAGCCAGGTCCTCAGTAGATACGCTTTATCCCCCAAAAGCCAGCCGCCCATCCTGGGGTGCTCCTAGACGAGGGCAGGGATGACTGAATGCTCCAGGATGTAGCTGTTGTGCTTACTTCTTGGGAAGCATCCGCAAACGTCCATTATCTTCATCTGGTGGTTGCACATAAGCTGTATGTTGATAGTGGAACCCCTTTCTGTTAACATAGGGCATCCCAGATGGCCCGGTGAGTGCAGAGCCACATGCGTTGTATTTATGACCCCCTGGACCTGGGGCATCCCAGCGATGGCGGAGAATCCTGCAGCCCAGGCACCTTGCTGCACCTCATCCATGTGAAAGGTGATGTAGTTTTCCACCCGGGAAAACAGGGCATTCGCAACCTGCCGGATACACCTGTGGCTGTGAGCTGTGTGACACCACACAGGTCCCCCGTTCGAGCCCTGGAATTATCCCATGGCATAAACGTTCAGAGCTGAAGTGACCTTGACGGCCATTGGGAACGGGTGTCCTCCTACTCCTTGTGGTAGCAAGTCCACGAGGACATGGCACTGTTGTCTCACTGTCTCCTTGTTGAGGCGGAGCCTCCTGCGGCATGCGCTGTCCCTTATTTGTTGAAAGGATCAGTGACGCCTGTACACCCTGGGCCATCGCTGGATTCCCCCCCCCCCCCCCCCCCCCCCCCCCGGGGTCTCTTCCTGGCCTGATATCCAGCATATGGGCCGCTGCCTCGAGCATCTGCAGACGCTGCTGCTGCCGCCACCTTCTTTGGCGTCTGTCCGCATCGCGTGGCGCCAGCACAACTGGGTCAACCTCTGCGTCCAACATCCCTGCCCTAGCGTTCAATGTCTGTAAGGCATTGGTAGAGGGTGTTAGACTGCCAAATAGTGGTCGCTCCCACCCTGGGACCCTCCATTCCCCCACTGAACCCCCCCCCCCCCCAACCTCCTACCCGGAACACCCTGTCCCAGTCACAGTGTGCCCCCCTCACCGGGCCCAAGACCCTGTACCTAGGACACCCTCTCACAACGTCAACTGGACCGGGCATTGGCCTCCTCCCTGTGGCATTCACCCACCCTCCAGCCGTGTACATGTACCCGGAGCTGTGTCCCATCCCCTGGGTGTTCGGGTTTGGCTGCTGCTTGTGTGGTGTTGCCTGCCGTAGTGTTCAGGTACGTTTTTCAGGCAGCACGGTCTGATTAGGACGCTAGGCAATGACTCCCACATGCTACATGGCGTGGCCACACATGAGAATTCGCTTGGGTTGTGTGAAGTGCTCAATTAACCAAGATTGGCAATTCCCTATTTGCAATAGCCTTCAGCTGCATGACCAGAGGCCTCGGCTGTCGTTGGGTGTTATGGATGGTCGTTGGAACAGACGGGCAGGGACAATGGTTGCCTCCGGAATGGGTATGCACGATTCACGAGATTCACGATTTGGGCAGCACAGTAGCATTGTGGTTAGCACAATTGCTTCACAGCTCCAGGGTCCCAGGTTCAATTCCCAGCTGGGTCACTGTCTGTGCGGAGTCTGCATGTTCTCCCCGTGTGTGTGTGGGTTTCCTCCGGGTGCTCCGGTTTCCTCCCACAGTCCAAAGATGTGCAGGTTAGGTGGATTGGCCATGCTAAAATTGCCCTTAGTGTCCAAAATTGCCCTTACTGGTGGGTGGGGTTACTTGGTTATGGGGATAGGGTGGAGGTGTGGACTTGGGTAGGGTGCTCTTTCCAAGAGCCGATGCAGACTCGATGGGCTGAATGGCCTCCTTCTGCTCTGTAAATTCTATGATTCTCTATGATTCTAGGAGTTGCCATGGTGGTGCCACGTGCGGTTGCCTCCCGTCAGCACCCCCCCACCCTCCTATGGTAGCCCATCCCTGTAAAAGGACCCCCACCTCCCGTCGAGTACAAGAGCAACCAGCCCAGTGCCCATGGGCTCTTTGCCTGTGAGCAAAGATGGCTACTCACCTCCTCAACTCCCATAGAAGCCGTTCCACCAAGTTCACGTTTTTAAAAAGCAGTACTAATCGGCACCAGCGTGACCACTTGCTGGGAAGACCACTGAATGACGGGAAGCCATTGGATAAGGGGTAGCTCTCGCTTAAGTGGTGATAATTGGTTTCTTGTCACGCCACGGCGAGATCCCGATTTCGCCTGGAGGAGCGGGCCTGTTGCATCGCAAACTGTTTGGCGCCTGGCGCGGATCTCGTTTTTGTCCTCTCCCGCTATTCACCAGCCTCGTTTTGCTTGAGCAAGAATGTAACAAAGCTGGAAAATCATGCCCAGAGTCAACCGTGGTTCCGCAACAACCAGTGCCAAGTGAAGATCGAGACATTCCTGGGCACCTGACGATCCCAGAAACAACTGTGGAAGAGAGTACCCCAGTTTTTAAAAAATAAATTGAAAGTGCCCAATTCTTTCTTTTCCAATTAAGGGGCAATTTAGCGTGGTCAATTCACCTACCCTGCACAGCTTTGGAGTGTAGGGGTGAGACCCACGCAGACTCGGGGAGAATGTGCAAACTGCACACGAACTGTGATCCGGGGCCGGGATCGAACCCGGGTCCTCGGCGCCGTGAGGCAGCAGTGCTAACCACTGCACCACCCTGATGGTACCCTAGTTGAGGACACTTCAACGCTGAGTCAACCTCCAAACACTACGTTGACTACAGTTGAGGCAACAACCGACAACGTACAAGCACAACCAAAAACACTGGAAGTTACAGTGAACATGAAAAAGCAGGCGCCTGAGGTTCTCCGACAACCACACAGGAATCAACGTCCTCCAAAACGTCTAACTTATTGACTGTTGTGTTTGCTAATTGTACATATTGTGAATTTTGATTGTTAACATTATACTGTGTTTCCGGTGGCGCAGTGGTTAGCATTGCTGCCTCACGGCGCCGGGGTCCCAGGTTTGATCCTGGCTCTGGGTCACTGTCCGTGTGGAGTTTGCACGTTCTCCCCGTGTTTGCGTGGGTCTCACCCCTGATGCACGATCAATTACGCAAAGACGAGAGTAGGATGCAATCGAGGCTTTATTACACTGAGATGTGTGGCCTCCCACAGCAGCTGACGAAATGGCTGCTGTACTGGGAGCACACATATTTATACTCCGCCTACTGGGCGGAGCCAGCAGGCAGGGATCTACCCCCGTACCTGTAGTACAGGGGCCTTACCGTAAAGCACCTATATCAACATCCTATATATACAATATATACATGAGTGGTGACAACACAACCCCCACAACCCAAAGATGTGCATGGTAGGTTGACTGGCCACGCTAAATTGACCCTTAATTGGAAGAAATGAATTGGGTAATCTAAATTTTTAAAAAACGTTATACTGTGTTTCATTGCAGGAACCTCTGATATAAAGGGGAAGGAAATTGTTGTGTATTCATGTTTGTTCCAAGTAGAAACAGGATCACTTTAAGAGTTCAATCACGTGATGTATTGATGACGTCAGAGGCAGTCTGGGCAGGCTAACAGTCATTGTAATCTGGCAACCTATGTGTAAATAGCATCTGATAAAAAACACTTGTTTGTTGTGTACCTTTGTGGCCTGCAAGCCTGCACTTTTAAAATACCACGTTCCCAATAAAGTTGGAGACAAAAAACGTTTCTTCTCTCAGGGGAACTCTCTTCCCCAAAGAACAATGGAGCAATGGTCTTTGAAAATTTTTAAGGCAGAGATAGGTAGATTCTTGACTAACCAGGGTGTGAAAGGTTATCAGGGGTAGGCAGAAGTTGGTGTTGAAGCCACAATAATGATCTTATTCATTGGCGGAGCAGGCTGGAGAGGCCATATGTACGTATGTAGTCAGTGCTGTAAAGTAGGAAACACGGCAGCCAACCTTGTGCACATCAAAGCCCACAGACAGCAACATGATAACGATCAGATATTATTGTTTTGTGATGTCGATTGTGGAATAAATATTAGCGAGGCCATTGGTAATAAATCACTTTCTCTTCTTCAAAATGGTAGCATGTGATTCTATAGATCCACTGGAGCAGGCAGATGGGGCCTCAGTTTAAGGTTTCATCTGAAAGACAAAAG
Organism: Scyliorhinus torazame; assembly: GCF_047496885.1. Classification (NCBI taxonomy): domain Eukaryota; kingdom Metazoa; phylum Chordata; class Chondrichthyes; order Carcharhiniformes; family Scyliorhinidae; genus Scyliorhinus; species Scyliorhinus torazame. The sequence continues at coordinate 265,938,221 of NC_092713.1, read as the reverse complement.
GTTGGAAGCTAACAGTTTTCTTGGAATAGAAATTGGGAATTAACGTGCAATTTTCTTCAAGTTGCAGTCAGTGGCTTTGTGTGCTACTGTCCCATGAATGTACAGCATCAGCACAATAGTAAAGTTCTCTAACTGTAGTTGGTAATCTTATTTGGGGGGAACCATTACCTATTGGTATGTTTCAGTCTCAGTTGTAAAATTGGACAACTGTCATTCAATGTTTTTAATGGTCCATCAGGGTGTCCATCGCAAAGCACAGGTGGGAAATTGGACTTTGTATCCAGGACATGCTGTACCTTTTTTAACAGAACCCCTCCACCGAATGTGTCACTGACCTTAAACAGTTCAGAAATTATGAGTGTGAAAGCCAGATATGATTAAACTTCAGTACCTACCATATATCTTTTTGTTTAGTTGCCTTGTTTTGTTGGCTTAAGGTGTGGCTGTGATTGACAGTAGTTTTGCCGTAGTTTTGTTCAATGTTTATCCAAATGACAGAATTTTGTTTGCTCATTTCTGAGTGTTCTTCTGGCAGTCTGGCAATTAAGAAGGGGACACAGACCCTCTGCCAAATATCCACACTGACAAATGGCTTCCCTGACTTCTCCCTCATGGCTCTTCTGTGACCTTGTTCTCCTAATTTGGAAATGCACACCGCCACGCTTAATTAAAGTGTGGGGCATGGCCTCCTGAGATTTTCTTGCATTTCTACCCACTTAGCATCTCTGAAAACAGCTGCTACTGGAAGCTGTGTTGAGTACGCATGCCCCACAGCTGAGAATGGATAGTGAATAAGGTCGTATAGCATTCTCATTCTGTAGCACATTTAAAAGGTTGCTGGTTCTGAGAATATAAAGTTATTTTGTGGAAATATTGTTGAGAATTTTAATGGACTTGTGCAAAATGAAGTCATGATCCAGCGATGTTCTTTGAGGAGGATGATGTTGAGTAATACATGAAGGAATGTAGGAACGGGGATAGGTTATTCAGTGCCACCAGCCTTTTCTGCCATTTATTTAGATATATGGCTCATATCTGTACCTCAACTTAAGGAAGTTGAACACAATGTGAGTAGGCAGTGCCCGAGCACTCATTGCCACAAGGTTCAGAGGTCTTGATGAACTGGTCCTCTGTTTTTGAGAAGGCTGCACTTTTCCTCTTACACTGTTACATCGATATGTCAACTATTGGAATCAGTTTTGAGTTCAAAGACAGCAATGTTTCTTCGCGTTTCTCGCAGTGTGAGTCTTTGCTAAACTGGGCAGCGTGGTGGCACAGTGGTTAGCACTACTGCCTTACAGTGCCTGCAACCTAGGTTCAATTCCGACCTCGGGTGACTGTGTCTATAGTGGAGTTTGCGGATTCTTCCCGTGTCTGTGTGGGTTTCCTCTGGGTGCTCCGCTTTCCTCCGACAGTCAAAAGATGTGCAAGTTAGGTGGATTGGCCATGGTAAAATGCCCCTTAGTGTTCAAAGGTTAGATGAGGCTATGGGCATAGAGTGGGGGATTGGGCCTAGGTAGGGTGCTCTTTCGGAGGGTCGGTGCAGACTCAATGGGCTGAGTGGCCTCCTTCTGCACTGTATCAATTCTATTCTAAAATGGCAGCTTACAGAGAACTTCCCTCCTGGCAGAGTTCACACGACTATAACAAACCAGATAGGCAGTATGATGCTGTTGCATTTCAAAACCCAAATATACCCCTATCATAACAAAAGACATAAATATCCCCCTTTTTCTAATGAACAAAAGACAAATTTGCATGCAATATCATGTGTAACTGTGACTTGGGCATTGTAATTGAGCCCCTGTAATACGGGAACCCCTCACAGAGACCCACTTAATAGGGGGAAACCCCTGCGTAAAAGAAACACCCACACACACAACCAGCCCACACAGACCTCCCCCCACACAGAACCCCCCCCCCTGTCCCCCCCCCCCCCCCCCGTCCCCCATCCCCTGCACCCCACCCCAGAAGAGGGACCTCTGATTGGAAGCTAGAGAGCAGTCCAGACAGGGTCAACGGGAAGCATTATGCCTGTAATACTCACCTTGTAGCTCCATGCGTCCATTCCTCGAAGGAAAGCAGCTGTGCCTGTATCTGCAGGCCATTCAAAGCTTTCGAGTAGTGGTCTGTGATTGACAGCTTGTAAAAATTATCTGCAGCTTTGATCCATTCATATACATTATTGTTCTTTCTGAGGGAATGCAGGTTTCAAGTGGACTGTTTTGGTCTTCGCCCAGTGCTAGGGTGAGGGATTTCACTGTTGAAGGAGGCTAGATATAAACAAGTCTCCCATAAACACACATAGACGTAGACATAGAATTTACAGTGCAGAAGGATGCCATTCAGCCCATCGAGTTTGCACCGGCCCTTGGAAAGAGCACCCCACTTAAGACACACCTCCGCCCCATACCTGTAACCCAGCAACCCCACCCAACCCTTTTGGACACTAAGGGCAATTTAGCATGGCCAATCCACCTAACCTGCACATCTTTGGACTGTGGGAGGAAACAGGAGCACCCGGAGGAAACTCACGCAGACACGGGGAGAACGTGCAAACTCCACACAGACAGTGACCCAAGCCGGGAATCGAACCTGGAGCTGTGAAGCGCGAGTGCTAACCACTGTGCTACCATGCCGCCCATGCATTCACTTCCATATAATCAGTGAGGGTATATGGGGAAAGGATGAGGCGATGGAGTAGGGATGGAGTAGAGGGGGATAAACAGATGCCATCCTGGCTCCCGCCATCCGGGGTTGGGACTTTCAGATGTGCCATTCCAATTCCAGCCATGCCCATGGAGCAGTTGCTGGGTTTCATGCTTTCTCAAATTTGAACACCCGAACGCTGTACGTTGAATGCTGCCATGCATCACAATGACCATTCCCGTCGGGCACAGGTTTTCCCTCACTCTGTATTAGACCATAAGACCATAAGACATAGGAGCGGAAGTAAGGTCATTCGGCCCATCGAGTCCACGCCACCATTCAATCATGGCTGATTTCAACTCCATTTACCCGCTCTCTCTCCATAGCCCTTAATTCCTCGAGAAATCAAGAATTTATCAACTTCTGTCTTAAAGACAATCAACGTCCCGGCCTCCACCGCCCTCTGTGGCAATGAATTCCACAGACCCACCACTCTCTGGCTGAAGAAATTTCTCCTCATCTCTGTTCTAAAGTGACTCCCTTTTATTCTAAGGCTGTGCCCCCGGGTCCTAGTCTCCCCTGCTAATGGAAACAACTTCCCTATGTCCACCCTATCTAAGCCATTCATTATCTTGTAAGTTTCTATTAGATCTCCCCTCAACCTCCTAAACTCTAATGAATATAATCCCAGGATCCTCAGACGTTCATCGTATGTTAGGCCTACCATTCCTGGGATCATCCGTGTGAATCTCAGCTGGACCCGCTCCAGTGCCAGTATGTCCTTCCTGAGGTGTGGGGCCCAAAATTGCGCACAGTATTCTAAATGGGGCCTAACTAATGCTTTATAAAGCTTCAGAAGTACATCGCTGCTTTTATATTCCAAGCCTCTTGAGATAAATGACAACATTGCATTTGCTTTCTTAATTACGGACTCGACCTGCAAGTTTACCTTTAGAGAATCCTGGACTAGGACTCCCAAGTCCCTTTGCACTTCAGCATTATGAATTTTGTCACCGTTTAGAAAATAGTCCATGCCTCTATTCTTTTTTCCAAAGTGCAAGACCTCGCACTTGCCCATGTTGAATTTCATCAGCCATTTCTTGGACCACTCTCCTAAACTGTCTAAATCTTTCTGCAGCCTCCCCACCTCCTCCATACTACATGCCCCTCCACCTATCTTTGTATCATCGGCAAACTTAGCCAGAATGCCCCCAGTCCCGTCATCTAGATCATTAATATATAAAGAGAACAGCTGTGGCCCCAACACTGAACCCTGCGGGACACCACTCGTCACCGGTTGCTATTCCGAAAAAGAACCTTTTATCCCAACTCCCTGCCTTCTGCCTGACAGCCAATCGTCAATCCATATTAGTACCTTGCCTCAAATACCATGGGCCCTTATTTTACTCAGCAGTCTCCCGTGAGGCACCTTATCAAAGGCCTTTAGGAAGTCAAGATAGATAACATCCATTGGCTCTCCTTGGTCTAACCTATTTGTTATCTCTTCAAAGAACTCTAACAGGTTTGTCAGGCACGACCTCACCTTACTAAATCCATGCTGACTTGTCCTAATCCGACCCTGCACTTCCAAGAATTTAGAAATCTCATCCTTAACAATGGATTCTAGAATCTTGCCAACAACCGAGGTTAGGCTAATTGGCCTATAATTTTCCATCTTTTTCCTTGTTCCCTTCTTGAACAGGGGGGTTACAACAGCGATTTTCCAATCCTCTGGGACTTTCCCTGACTCCAGTGACTTTGGAAAGATCATAACTAACGCCTCCACTATTTCTTCAGCTATCTCCTTGAGAACTCCAGGATGTAGCCCATCTGGGCCCGGAGATTTATCAATTTTTAGACCTTTTAGTTTCTCTAGCACTTTCTCCTTTGTGATGGCTACCATATTCAACTCTGCCCCCTGACTCTCCTGAATTGTTGGGATATTACTCATGTCTTCTACTGTGATGACTGACGCAAAGTACTTATTTAGTTCCTCAGCTATTTCCTTGTCTCCCATCACTAGATTACCAGCGCCATTTTGGAGCGGCCCAATGTCTACTTTTGCCTCCCGTTTGTTTTTAATGTATTTAAAGAAAGTTTTACGATCATTCCTAATGTTACTGGCTAGCATACCTTCATAATTGATCCTCTCTTTCCTTATTTCTCTCTTTGTTATCCTCTGTTTGTTTTTGTAGCCTTCCCAATCTTCTGACTTCCCACTACTCTTTGCCACATTATAGGCTTTCTCTTTTGCTTTGATGCATTCCCTGACTTCCTTTGTCAGCCATGGCTGCCTAATCCCCCCTCTGATAACCTTTCTTTTCTTTGGGATGAACCTCTGTACTGTGTCCTCAATTACTCCCAGAAACCCCTGCCATTGCTGTTCTACTGTCTTTCCCACTAGGCTCTGCTCCCAGTCGATTTTCGTCAGTTCCTCCCTCATGCCCCTGTAGTTACCTTTATTTAACTGTAACACCTTTACATCTGATTCTACCTTCTTTCTTTCAAATTGCAGATTGAATTCTACCATATTATGATCACTGCCTCCTAAGTGTTCCCTTACTTTAAGATCTTTAATCAAGTCTGGCTCATTACATAGCACTAAGTCCAGAATGGCCTGTTCCCTCGTGGGCTCCATCACAAGCTATTCCAAATAGCCCTCCTGTAAACATTCAATGAATTCCCTTTCCTTGGGTCCACTGGCAGCATTATTTACCCAGTCCACCTGTATATTGAAGTCCCCCATGATCACTGTGACCTTGCCTTTCTGACATGCACTTTCTATTTCGTGGTGCATTTTGTGCCCCTGGTCCTGACCACTGTTAGGAGGCCTGTACATAACTCCCATTATGGATTTTTTTGCCTTTATGGTTCCTCAACTCTACCCACACAGACTCCACATCATCTGACCCGATGTCGTTTAGTGCTATTGATTTAATTTAATTCCTAATTAACAAGGCAACCCCGCCCCCTCTGCCCACCTCTCTGTCTTTTCGATAGGTTGTGAATCCCTGGCCATGCTCCTCGCCATGCAAGTGCACAAGCTGCACAGATAACAGGCTGGATTCTCCATCGGCGTGTTCCTCGGTTTCACCGGCAGCACACTCACGCCCGCAGATTTTCCAACCGCATGGCGGTGCCCACAATGGGAAACTACATTGGCCGGCTGCCAGGTCGGAGAATCTCGCTGCCGGTAGGTGCGGTGGGACAGAGAATCTCACCCAATATTTTCCTGAATGGTGACTGTGTTCGGAAAGAACTGCCCCCTCCTCTGTGATTGGCTCAGCAGAGTGATTGACATGTCAACTCTGGAAGCCATTTAAAAGTAGTTCTGTCGTTGATTGGTTGTGAGAGACTCACTCATCATTTTGGGGTCCCTCTCATTTGGGATCTCTGTGCATAGGCACAGTGTGTTTCATTGTAAATCCCTGCACTGAGGGGTTTGAATGCTTAAGATATTTTTATCTTTAAGCAGATCAGCTTTTAGTTTCCCAAACTCATCTGATTCTGCAAGCTGTGATACTGTCATCACACACTGTTCAATGGGTTCTTTTTCACCTTGAGCTCTAGTGTTGAATACATAGTGTTCATATGTTAAGTTCACTTGGGGTTCAATGTGTGCATGCAGCACACTTAATATCTCTGCCATCTATTTTCTTTGTTCATTGTTGATAAAAGGTAGGCTGGAATACAAGTTGCAGCAGATCTCCCATCCGCCAGTAGTGTTAGATGTGTGGCTACCCTTATTCGCTTTGGCTCGTTAATTAAATCTGTTGCAAGTTCACAGTTTTGCCATTGCAAGGGGGAAAAAAACACCAAGGGAAATCGGGACGGTGGGTGGGAAGCCACAGTCTGAGTGGCATGGGCAGGGCTGTCTGAGAGAGGGAGGGAGGCAGGGAAGGACTGTGGGGGTCCAAAGCAGCGAGAGAGGAAAGCATGGGGGGGGGGGGGGGGGGGAGGCTGGCTGAGGCAAGGAAAGGAGGGAGAGAGGGAGGCGGGCAGGAGAGGCAAGGATACAGGCACATGAGGAGGGAAGGGCCTCATGTCATCGTGTGGTTGTGTTGTGGTGTGATGGGGGGATTTCTGGGCAGGTCTGGTCGGAGATTGGTGATCCCAAAGGGCTGGGTTGGCACTGTCAATGGTGGGATCCTGGGCTCCAACTGAGTGTGCTGCGTGGCAGATTGAACAACCACATTGTGGGTATTGGGATGCGGCAGTGTGGCAATCACTGACGGGTATTGAGGAGCTCATGGATACTAACAAAACAGGTGGTGTGGATGGAGGGAGGGATTAGGGTTCAGGGTGGACATGGGAATGGTAGTGAATGTAGGCTCAGAGAGGAGAGAAGGCACATGAAGGGTGTTGGTAATAGGGTAAATGGAAATGGGTGATGCTCAGAGTAGCAGAGGAGAGAGGAATGTGGGCCAAGGGTAATAATGGAAGCTGGTGGGTGACAGGGAGAGGGTAGAAGGCGGTGGAGTGATTTTGAAAGGTAGCACGCACCATTTCATAAACGTCTTGGAAATGCATTTGCTTTAAAAGTGCAGCTCTTCAAAGTGGAAGGAGGATTCTTTTGGGTGGGTGGAGTTAATAGTGGGCACAATTGGCCAAGAAAAGGGACACCCTAATAATCATGAGTTAAAGGAATGAGAAGCATGGTCAGATATGTTCTCATCTCTACGGTCAACTTAATAATAACTTCCAAACATAATAGCATTGCTGCCTGATCCATGGTTCTCATTCAACCAAAATCCCAACAATGTCAGGAGAAGGACGAGAATATGCACTAAAGGGCAGCTCCCACTGACCAAGGAAGGGAGGGATGTAGCAGCCCTATGATCTCGCAGGGGGAATAGAGTGAGGGTATTGGACCATGCAGGGAACTTCATTATTGGAGACCATAGTTTCAGACCGATTGTGGAGAGCAAGTCCTGAGAATTGAGAGTAACTTTGGGAAGCTCAATGATTATAGAGGAAAAACCGAGGATGATAGGTGGCAGGTTGAGGATTACAGGGGTGGGGTGGGATGTGCCACTGTGCTGGGGGTGGGTGGGAGGGGGGTAATCATGGATCCATGATAACTGGTCATGGCAGATAAGGGGCTGGCTGGAACATATGTGAGGACAAGGCAAGGGTGACAGACTGGGGCTCGAGGGTGATGGAGGGAAGCTCAATAGTGATTGAGGGAGGGTCCACAGTCATGTTCCATTTCCAGCATCACTGCACTAATATTCATGCACATGGCTGCAACAACAGGAAGCATTCTTGGCAGTGATCCTCAAGATGGTATTAATGACGGTAAGTGATGGAGGGCAAGGTGTGCCCCTGACTAGTTATAGGATTTCCCCTTGGGCAAAATGCTCAGGATGCGAGGGAGGGCCTCAAAGAATATGTTGTAAGCTGACCAAATCGTTTTGTTCACAAATCACTTCAAGCAGACATGATGACAGGTCAAGTCAACCCAGCATTTGTGCTAGCTCTGGTGCCCCTGTGGAGGAACTGGCAGAGGGTGGCCCAGGGCCGAGATGTGCAGCGGTCAGGGCAATAAGGGCAGGGCATACCAGGATGGTATGTTGCCTCCCTGGTGCAAGGGTCAAGGATGTCTCGGAGCGGCTTCAGGACATTCTGGGGGGGGGGAGGGTGAACAGCCAGCTGCCGTGGTGCACATAGGCACCAACGATATAGGTAAAAAACGGGACGAGGTCCTACAAGCTGAATGTAGGGAGCTAGGAGTTAAACTAAAAAGTAGGACCTCAAAGGTAGTAATCTCAGGATTGCTACCAGTGCCACGAGCTAGTCAGAGTAGGAATGTCAGGATAGAAAGGATGAATACGTGGCTCGAGAGATGGTGCAAGAGGGAGGGATTCAAATTCCTGGGACATTGGAACCGGTTCTGGGGGAGGTGGGACCAGTACAAACCGGACAGTCTGCACCTGGGCAGGACTGGAACCGATGTCCTAGGGGGGGATGTTTGCTAGAGCTGTTGGGGAGAGTTTAAACTAATGTGGCAGGGGGATGGGAACCGATGCAGGAAGTTGGAAGGTAGTAAAACAGGGACAGAAATAAAAGGCAGTAAGGGGGAAAGTGTAAGGCAAAGAAGCCATAGTCAAAAATCAAAAAGGGCGACAGTACAAGGTACAGTGACTGAAGGGAGTTCAGTGAATAGGACCAGGAATACTAAAAGAAATAAAACGGGAAGTGAAAACATTAATGGTAAGCAGGTTGTTACAGGAAGATATGGGTTCGACGACAAGGAAAATTAGGAGAAAGGTTAAGAGGAAATATAACTTAGGAGAGGTTACTGATCGAGGTGTTAAGATTCAGAACAGAGGTAAAACAGCCAACATAAGTGTACTTTACCTGAATGCTCATAGTATTCGGAATAAGGTAAATGAGTTGATGGCGCAAATCATCGTGAATGACTATGATTTAGTGGCCATTACTGAAACATGGTTAAAGGATGGTCACGACTGGGAGTTAAATATCCAAGGGTATCAAACCTTTCGGAAGGACAGAGTCGATGGTAAGGGAGGTGGTGTAGCTCTGTTATTTAAGGATGACATCCAGGCAGCAGTAAGGGATGACATCGGTGCTATGGAGGATAAGGTTGAATCCATTTGGGTGGAAATCAGGAATAGTAAGGCGAAAAAGTCACTGATAGAAGTAATCTATAGGCCACCAAATAGAACATTATGGTGGGGCAGGCAATAAACAAAGAAATAACATATGTATGTAGAAATGGTACAGCAGTTATCATGGGGGATTTTAATCTACATGTTGATTGGTTTAACCAGGTCGGTCAAGGCAGCCTTGAGGAGGAGTTTATAGAATGTATCCGCGATAGTTTCCTAGAACAGTATGTAATGGAACCTACGAGGGAACAAGCGGTCCTAGATCTGGTCCTGTGTAATGAGACAGGATTGATTCAGGATCTCATAGTTAGGGATCCTCTCGGAAGGAGCGATCACAATATGGTGGAATTTAAAATACAGATGGAGGGTGAGAAGGTAAAATCAAGCACTAGTGTTTTGTGCTTAAACAAAGGAGATTACAATGGGATGAGAGAAGAACTAGCTAAGGTAGACTGGGAGCAAAGACTTTATAGTGAAACAGTTGAGAAACAGGGGAGAACCTTCCAAGTGATTTTTCACAATGCTCAGCAAAGGTTTATACCAACGAAAAGGAAGGGCGGTAAAAAGAGGGAAAATCGACCGTGGATATCTAAGGAAATAAGGGAGAGTATCAAATTGAAGGAAAAAACATACAAAGTAGCAAAGATCAGTGGGAGACTAGAGGACTGGGAAATCTTTAGGGGGCAACAGAAAGCTACTAAAAAGCTATAAAGAAGAGTAAGATAGATTATGAGAGTAAACTTGCTCAGAATATAAAAACAGATAGTAAAAGCTTCTACAAATACATAAAACAAAAAAGAGTGGCTAAGGCAAATATTGGTCCTTTAGAGGATGAGAAGGGAGATTTAGTAATGGGAGATGAGGAAATGGCTGAGGAACTGAACAGGTTTTTTGGGTCAGTCTTCACAGTGGAAGACACAAATAACATGCCAGTGACTGATGGAAATGAGGCTATGACAGATGAGGACCTTGAGAGGATTGTTATCACCAAGGAGGTAGTGATGGGCAAGCTAATGGGGCTAAAGGTAGACAAGTCTCCTGGACCTGATGGAATGCATCCCAGAGTGCTAAAAGAGATGGCTAGGGAAATTGCAAATACACTAGTGATAATTTACCAAAATTCACTAGACTCTGGGGTGGTCCCGGCGGATTGGAAATTAGCAAACGTGACACCACTGTTTAAAAAAGGAGGGAGGCAGAAAGCGGGTAATTATAGGCCAGTGAGCTTAACTTCGGTAGTAGGGAAGATGCTGGAATCTATCATCAAGGAAGAAATAGCGAGGCATCTGGATGGAAATTGTCCCATTGGACCGACGCAGCATGGGTTCATAAAGGGCAGGTCGTGCCTAACTAATTTAGTGGAATTTTTTGAGGACATTAACAGTGCGGTAGATAACGGGGAGCCAATGGATGTGGTATATCTGGATTTCCAGAAAGCCTTTGACAAGTTGCCACACAAAAGGTTGTTGCATAAGATAAAGATGCATCGCATTAAGGGGAAAGTAGTAGCATGGATAGAGGATTGGTTAATTAATAGAAAGCAAAGAGTGGGGATTAATGGGTGTTTCTCTGGTTGACAATCAGTAGCTAGTGGTGTCCCTCAGGGATCAGTGTTGGGCCCACAACTGTTCACAATTTACATAGATGATTTGGAGTTGGGGACCAAGGGCAATGTGTCCAAGTTTGCAGACGACACTAAGATAAGTGGTAAAGCAAAAAGTGCAGAGGATACTGGAAGTCTGCAGAGGGATTTGGATAGGCTAAGTGAATGGGCTAGGGTCTGGCAGATGGAATACAATGTTGACAAATGTGAGGTTATCCATTTTGGTAGGAATAACAGCAAAAGGGATTATTATTTAAATGATAAAATATTAAAACATGCTGCTGTGCAGAGAGACCTGGGTGTGCTAGTGCATGAGTCGCAAAAAGTTGGTTTTCAGGTGCAACAGGTGATTAAGAAGGCAAATGGAATTTTGTCCTTCATTGCTAGAGGGATGGAGTTTAAGACTAGGGAGGTTCTGCTGCAATTGTATAAGGTGTTAGTGAGGCCACACCTGGAGTATTGTGTTCAGTTTTGGTCTCCTTACTTGAGAAAGGACGTACTGGCACTGGAGGGTGTGCAGAGGAGATTCACTAGGTTAATCCCAGAGCTGAAGGGGTTGGATTACGAGGAGAGGTTGAGTAGACTGGGACTGTACTCGTTGGAATTTAGAAGGATGAGGGGGGATCTTATAGAAACATATAAGATTATGAAGGGAATAGATAGGATAGATGCGGGCAGGTTGTTTCCACTGGCGGGTGAAAGCAGAACTAGGGGGCATAGCCTCAAAATAAGGGGAAGTAGATTTAGGACTGAGTTTAGGAGGAACTTCTTCACCCAAAGGGTTGTGAATCTATGGAATTCCTTGCCCAGTGAAGCAGTCGAGGCTCCTTCATGAAATGTTTTTAAGATAAAGATAGATAGTTTTTTGAAGAATAAAGGGATTGAGGGTTATGGTGTTCGGGCCGGAAAGTGGAGCTGAGTCCACAAAAGATCAGCCATGATCTCATTGAATGGTGGAGCAGGCTCGAGGGGCCAGATGGCCTACTCCTGCTCCTAGTTCTTATTTTCTTATGTATAACTGAGTGTGACAGCAGAGAATCAAGTAGTGTAGGATGCTGGCAACCAGGGGCCAGTGCAATGCCAAACATTAGCACACAACTGAATATACCGCAGCTATATGCAAATGTGGAGACACAATTTTTGAGGTGGCTGAGGATGTCACGAGCCTCTATCATTCACACACATCAAATGCTCTGTGACTGAGCTTACAACAGGTCTTTTATGCATTCACAATGTCGGGAGACAAGAAGGGCTCCACCACATCACCAACATGAACCCATCGGTTCCCCTCCAATTTCATCTTCCAGAAGATCCTGATATTATTAACCCAGGACTTGCAGAGGTTCCTTCCGATGCCTACTGAGGACACAAATGATGGCCATTTCTCCCCATGGAAAGTCCTTTGCCTTTGGGCTGTGCGTGTTTCTTTTTTGCAAAGGACACATTTTTTAGACATATTGGAAAATAATTCACAATGGTCCTGATTTTCTACATAATTAATGTGAATAGTCATTTTTAGACCTTGACTCTTGTTTTGCTGCCTCTGCCAACGACATCTGCAGTGAATATTCTTGAAAAGTGACAGAAAAACAGCAGTGTCATGCGCCAGCAAGTTAGTCGATTTCAGTATCATCTAAGCACTGTTCCTTACTTAACCGATTAACTATCCTCACCTGCCAATGGCTTTTTTTTAAACACCAAATGCTAATTTCCATAAGCTCCTGCAGATCGCTCCTTGGAAATTCCACACCAATACCTTTGAGGAAGTGAATCTTTATGGAGGTTGGCTGATAGCTGGAGGGGGGTCCTTGTGAAAACTTAATTGAAACTGATTTGCACCGTTTTTCAAATATTCACAGCCAAGGTTATGTAAATTGCTTCTTGCTGAATATTTCACTCCAATAAATGATATGTAAGTACTCTTTTGTATCAGTTATATAAGGAGGAATGCAAATTAAAATTAGAACTGGGAGAGGTGCCTTTCTTGTTTATTAAGAGTTGTTTAAGATGAATTGATCTCAAATTTTGGTCAAACGGATATGCATTTCAATCAAACGCAAGTTAAAATTTGTGTGATTTAGAAAAAGAGAAATGCTTGTAGGTGTAAATGAAACGTTCCGCTCCACAGTGTCACTGTAATGTTTGATCTGTCCTTTCATTTATTCATTCATCAGCTAAAGGATAGATTGGACCGATATTTCTCAGTGAGTCAAAATGAGTGATGAGATCAAAATGCTTCCAAATATGACACTGACACAAGTTGATTTGAAATTACCATAAATTATTTCAAATGCGTCACTGGCATCAACACAAATGCTCGATTCATAATGTGTTCTGACTCAGAATCTGTTTTAACATGATTCATGTCTTGCCCAACATCGTTTTCATTAATTCTGATACAGTTAGTGAGAAAATATTATGGGTTTTAAATTACTAAAATATCAACACAAATTCTCCAGGGCTGATCTTTATTCAGTCCAGGTGTGTTGCGTGTAGGGTGCGTGAAACCCCACGATCTTATCAGCGTCAGGCCTGGGCTATTATAATTCCTGGGTCCCGTTAACCATTTATGGGTGGGTGACCCTTCAATCACTGACAGAATTGGGCAAGTCTCCCACATGAACAAACAATGCTAACAACATCCTCAGCTTTAATTAAAGAAGACTGTACCTCTTAAGATAAGATTGCAAACCCTTTAAAAAAATGTTGATGGGATGTGGACATTACAGCTAGGCCAGCACTTATTGCCCACTCCTAATTGCCCTTGAGAAATGGTCGTGAGCGCCTTTTTGAACTGCTGCAGTCCATCTGGCATAGGTACACCCACAGTGCTATTGGGGAGGGAGTTCTAGGATTTTGACCCAGTGACGGGAATGACAATATAATTCCAAATTGGGATGGTGTGTGGCTTGGTGGCGAACCTGTAAGTAGCGGTGTTCCCATGTATCTGCTGCCCTTGTCTTTCTGGGTGGCAAAGGTCGTAGGTGTGAATGGATTGTCGGGTTGCTGCAGTGAATCCTGTAGATGGTGCACACTGCTGCTACTGTGCACCAGTGGTGGAGAGGTTGACTGTTTAAAGTTGCTAGATCTAAGAATGGTCCCCGTGGATCAGAAATTGGCAAATGCAACAGAAGGGAATAAAACAACACAATCCTACAGGTCCGTTAACCTGATATCAATATTTGGGAAACCTTTGGAATCCATAATTAAGGTAGTGGCAACAGGGCGCTTAGAAAATCATTATATGATTAGGCAGAGTCAACATGGTTTTATGAAAGGGAAATTGTGTTTGACAAAGGTTTTGGATTTTTAAGATGATATAATTAGATAAAGGAAGCCAGTGCATGTAGTATATTTGAATTTACAAAAGGCATTCGATAAGACGCCGAGACAAAAGGTTGCTGTGCACAAAAGGTTGCTGCACAAGATAAGAGTTTATGGGATTTGGAGTAATATATTAGCATGGATAGGGGATTAGTTAAAGGACAGAAAACAGAGTAGGAATAAAGGGGGCATTTTCAAGTTTGCAAACTTACTGGTGGGGTTCTGCAAGGATCAGTTCTGAGGCCTCTTATTTATGATTTATTTTAATGACTCGGATGAAATAGTGTAATATATCCAGGTTTGCTGAAAAACTAGGTTGAAGCTAGGGGAGGCATGGTGGCACAGTGGTTAGCACTGCTGCCTCACAGCGCCAGGTTCGATTCCAGCCATGGATTGTCTGTGTGGAACTTGCACCTTCTCCCTGTGTCTGCATGGGTTTCCTCCATGTGCTCCAGTTTCCTCGCACAATCCAAAGATGTGCCGATTAGGTGGGGTTACAGGGATAAGGCATGGGAGCGGGCCTAGTTAGGGTGATTATTCAGAGGGTCAGTGCAGACTCGATGGGCTGAAGTCCTCCTTCTGCATTGTAGGGAGTCTATGGATCGTAAGGAAGGTAAGCCATGAGGAGAATACAAAGGGCCCAATATTTGGTTCTGTAGTGCTGCCACTATCTGCGATGGTTCACTACAGAGCCCCCTTGCACACCATTCAACAATAAAGACCACTCACTCCTCAGCAATATCTTTTTCCAAATTCACAATTAATTATGCAAACATAAATGAAGCATCTTTAAGGTGCCTGCCTTCATACTCCATTGCAGTTCTACACCAGTGGCTGTAGCATGCCTGGTGAAAGTCTGTTAACCTTCATCAGGGGAGACTGCAGTTGGCCTTGCTGGAAGCACTCGAGTATCTCTGGGCACCGAGTACCCGGCTTCAAACTGCACCACCTTGGCAAGGGTGGCAGCAATCTAGGCAGGTTGACCGAGAAGAACAGCAAGGGCAATAGCAGAGTGGCAGTAAGGGCAGCACAAATGCTGTCATCCTGAGAGGATGTCAGATCTGTGCTCCACGGAGCTACTGGCATTCCCTGGGGGTGGAATCTCTGCTATTCTGTAATCTACTCAAGCAGATTGCTGTGAGAGCTTGTATTTCTCGTTGAGCACTGAGCTCTGCAGCCATAATGGCAGCGAACATGGACCTCCTCACTTCCAGCCGAGCCTTGGGCTACACTGAGATGTTGAAAGGTGTTTGCCTTTACTTGAATGGAAGCAGAGACATTGGCCACATGTTGCTCCTTCACTGGTGTGTTCTTTGGTTTTGTCATGTAATAAAAGCAGAAAATGCTGGAAATATGCAGCAGGTCTGGAAGCGCCTGTGGAGGGAGTGGGTGGTCTTTATTTTTGAATGGTGACCAAGGGGACTCTGTGATTAATGGTCCTGATTTTCATCCCCGGAGTGGGGGAGTACAGGGACTGGAGATTTCCCAGCTCTGTGAACCTGACCTTTACAAATGTCCGCCCGCAGGTCAGACTTTTCACTCAGGGGAGCAGGCTGAAATAGGAGATGTGTGACCAAACCCGGAAAAATTGTTTCATTAAGAGCTGTTAGCTGTGGTTAGCTGATTTAAAGAGGCCTCTCTTCTTGCAGTAATGGCACTCTGCATTTTTGGCAGTACAGTCTTCACGTCAGTGGCAGCCTTTTCCTACCACAGTGGGAACACTGAAAAATGGTGGTTACCACACCTTCTTTACTTTTTCTCTGTTGGGGTGTAGGTGCGCTACAACTCCTATGCACTACACACTGGCCTGTATCAGCCATTTATCTCCATGAGATTTATTTTTAGCCTCGAATTTTTTTAAAATTGCTTTCTATCATCTATCCGCCTTGTTAGCCTTGGATAATGTCAAACTTTCCCTCGACTGCAGAAAATCCAATAATGTTTCATAGTTCATAGCCACAGTTCTTAGCTAATCAATACAACTTATTAACAAAAGAATCTATGCTCCCGGTCTTTGGGTGCATCTATTGAATTTTGCTCTCTGTAATAGTGCACTTTTGAAGATTAAAGTAAGTATCAAAGGCTTTGAGAACTTCTTCATATGTTGTGATTTTATTTATGCCCTGACTGACTATTACATCTTCTGCACAACTGCCTATGGCGTAGAGTAGCACTGGCATGTTCCTTGCTCATTGTCTTTGCTAGTCATGTAGCTGGCTTATAGAATTCCTAGTGCAGAAGGAAGCGATTTAGCCCATCGTGTCTGCACCATCCCTCTAGAAGAGGGTTTTGTACCTGGAGAATCTGTGACACCAGTTCTGCCACTTCACAGCTTGATCTGGGCCTTCCTCGGAGTTGAAGCACTCAGGTAAAGGTAGAATTTTTTCCATATCTTCCTTTTACTGTTGCCTTCTCTGGAATTCGGTTCAAGATTTTCTCTTGCTATACCAGTCCTTCAGTCATTTCTCATGTTGCTTCTTCATGTTGCTTACAGAATACTGAGAGGCCTAGATAGAGTGAAAGTGGAGAGGATGTTTCCACTTGCAGGAGAAACTAGAAGCTGAGGGCACAGCATCAGACTGAAGGGGCGATCCTTTAAAAAAGAGATGAGGAGGAATTTCTTCAGCCGGAGGGTGGTGAATCTGTGGAACTCATTGCCGCAGAAGGCTGTGGAGGCCAAGTCATTGAGTGTCTTTAAGACAGGGATAAATAGGTTCCTGATTAATATAATATAATAATCGCTTATTGTCACAAGTTAATGAAGTTATTGTGAAAAGCCCCTAGTCGCCACATTCCGGCGCCTGTTCGGGGAGGCCGGTACGGGAATTGGACCTGCGCTGCTGGCCTTGTTCTGCATTACAAGCTAGCTGTTTAGCCCACTGTGTTAAACCAGCCCCTATTAATAAGGGGATCAGGGGTTATGGGGAGAAGGCAGGAGAATGGGGATGTGAAACATATCAGCCATGACTGAATTGCGGAGAAGACGCGATGAGCCGAATGCATAATTCTGCTCCTATATCTTATGGTCTTTTGGCTCTTCACCTTTTGCTCCTTTCATTGTATTTTCTATCACCACCATCTGGTATTATCATTCAGAGTCTCAGATGTGGTAGTCGTGGATCTGGATTTACAGGAGGCAGGAGGCTCGACTGTTGGAAAGCTTTACCTTCTATTAAACACTAGACTAACTATGTACAATACCGACTCAGCACGTGGCTCCACATGGAGCTATCTCTCTCCATGCTCAGTTGTCGTGTTAACCTATATCTCTGACAATGTAGATTACATATTTGCATATTTAACATTAGCCCTTTATACTACCCTCCTCCCACATCCCATGTTGAGAAAGAGAAGATCAGAAAGGAGATTTAACTCTTATCAATTGAGGAACATGTTTCACTTGTGCCAGGTGTCATTTATACTGCGCTGGGTTTTGAAGCGTGCAAGAGGTTGGGCCCTTCATTAATATATTTAAAGGAGTCCCCTACATTGGAAAGTCTTATTTAAATCCAAATGTGCAGGCTCAGGAATCCCGGCAGCAAAAGGGAGGCAGGATCTGGCAGCTGCAGTATTTGAATGCTTTTTGTAGCTCTCCTTGTGGGATAGGAGCAGCGATCCCAGCCTGTCAAGAAAACCTGAGGTTTCGCTTTTGCTAACTGGGGCTTGTCTCTGGCCCGTACTATGATCATGGCCAATTCCCCTCAACCCCTAATCTGCAGCCTACCCAAAATTCATCATTATCGGGGACCATCCCCAAGGGCCCCTAGGCTTCAAAAGTCTGGTACTTGTTTTCCTGCTTGGCAGTTGACAGGCCCATGTCCAGCTCAACTACTCAGTGAAATCATAATTTTTGTAATTAATTCTGCTTCATCTTGTACCAAAGCTCATTGCACCTATTTCTTTAATTGTTCCTGATTTTCCAGGTAGATTCAAAAGCAGGAACTCTAGTTTTGGACACGTGAAAGGCACATCAATTATATGGGCTCATGAGCACTGGAAAAATAAATCGAATTCTAGTTGCTTACTTCACATGGTAGAAACTGCATTGCATGCCTCCAATCTATGCTCAATGTCACCACCAACATAGCACCATTTTTAACACCTGACAGCTGTGTAGCTATGCAAGATCCCTATGTCACCAAACTTTGTCCTGACAACTGGTTCAGTCAGCTAAACAAGGTGCCTGCTTCCAGGCTCCATTGAGCTCAACCAGACACTTAGCGAATTCAACTAATCTCAGATGTACCGCCATAATCGTGCTCGGATTTTAAAATGTGCTTTATATTTCAATAAATGTTTGAGAAATTAACCATGCTAGTGAACCTCAAACACAGGTTGGTAACATTTGAAGCTTCAAATTTAGCTGCTCTAAATAAACTTGACTAAAGCCGAAAGTTAAAGATTAACCAGCTAACATTTCACCAGATTGGATTGAGTGCGTCACTCAAAACACAGTCTGAAACTGTGATGGTGCCCCATTGTTTCTGGCTAACTTTAACATTATTAATAATGTTTTAATTTCATTTATCATGAATTTATGGGGACATTATTGTACATGAGGCGTCAGAAAAGCCAGAATTGTACATTGCTCGGGCGGGCATGAAATCGCACGAAAAGACACCAGGCCTGCGTCCTGATGTCACCATGCGTTCGCGCCATATTTTGGTCGGCTTGCGTGCATGAGAGTCAGAACCTCGCCAATAATCAAGCAGGAAATTTAATTTTTTTTAAATAAATTTAGAGTACCCAATTCATTTTTGTCTAATTGAGCGATTTAGCGTGGCCAATCCACCTATTGTGCACATAGAACATAGAACATAGAAAATACAGCACAGAACAGGCCCTTCGGCCCATGATGTTGTGCCGAACCTTTGTCCTAGATTAATCATAGATTATCATTGAATTTACAGCGCAGAAGGAGGCCATTCGGCCCTTTGAGTCTGCACCAGCTCTTGGAAAGAGCACCCGACCCAAACTCAACACCTCCACCCAACACCAAGGGCAATTTTGGACATTAAGGGCAATTAATCATTGGCCAATTCACCTAACCTGCACATCTTTGGACTGTGGGAGGAAACCGGAGCACCCGGAGGAAACCCACGCAGACACGGGGAGGACATGCAGACTCCGCACAGACAGTGACCCAAGCCAGAATCGAACCTGGGACCCTGGAGCTGTGAAGCAATTGTGCTATCCACAATGCTACCATGCTGCCCTTAAGAACAAATAAATCTACACTATATCATTTTACCCTAATCCATGTACCTATCCAATAGCTGCTTGAAGGTCCCTAATGTTTCCGACTCAACTACTTCCACAGGCAGTGCATTCCATGCCCCCACTACTCTCTGGGTAAAGAACCTACCTCTGATATCGCTCCTATATCTTCCACCTTTCTCCTTAAATTTATGTCCCCTTGTAATGGTTTGTTCCACCCGGGGAAAAAGTCTCTGACTGTCTACTTTATCTATTCCCCTGATCATCTTATAAACCTCTATCAAGTCGCCCCTCATCCTTATCCGTTCTAATGAGAAAAGGCCTAGCACCCTCAACCTTTCCTCGTAAGACCTACTCCCCATTCCAGGCAACATCCTGGTAAATCTTCTTTGCACCTTTTCCAAAGCTTCCACATCCTTCCTAAAATGAGGCGACCAGAACTGTACACAGTACTCCAAATGTGGTCTTGCCAAAGTTTTGTACAGCTGCATCATCACCTCACGGCTCTTAAATTCAATCCCTCTGTTAATGAACGCGAGCACACCATAGGCCTTCTTCACAGCTCTATCCACTTGAGTGGTAACTTTCAAAGATGTATGAACATAGACTCCAAGATCTCTCTGCTCCTCCACATTGCCACGAACTCTACCGTTAACCCTGTATTCCGCATTCATATTTGTCCTTCCAAAATGGACAACCTCACACTTTTTAAACTCCATCTGCCACTACTCAGCCCAGCTCTGCATCCTATCTATGTCTCTTTGCAGCTGACAACAGCCCTCCTTACTATCCACAACTCCACCAATCTTCGTATCGTCTGCAAATTTACTGACCCACCCTTCAACTCCCTCATCCAAGTCATTAATGAAAATCACAAACAGCAGAGGACCCAGAACTGATCCCTGCGGTACGCCACTGGTAACTGGGATCCAGGCTGAATATTTGCCATCCACCACCACTCTCTGACTTCTATCGGTTAGCCAGTTCGTTATCCAACTGGCCAAATTTCCCACTATCCCATGCCTCCTTACTTTCTGCATAAGCCTACCATGGGGAACCTTATCAAATGCCTTACTAAAATCCATGTACACTACATCCACTGCTTTACCTTCATCCACATGCTTGGTCACCTCCTCAAAGAATTCAATAAGATTTGTAAGGCAAGACCTACCCCTCACAAATCCTTGCTGACTATCCCTAATCAAGCAGTGTCTTTCCAGATGCTCAGAAATCCTATCCTTCAGTACCCTTTCCATTACTTTGCCTACCACCGAAGTAAGACAAACTGGCCTGTAATTCCCAGGGTTATCCCTAGTCCCTTTTTTGAACAGGGGCACGACATTCACCACTCTCCAATCCCCTGGTACCACCCCTGTTGACAGTGAGGACGAAAACATCATTGCCAACGGCTCTGCAATTTCATCTCTTGCTTCCCATAGAATCCTTGGATATATCTTGTCAGGCCCGGGGGACTTGTCTATCCTCAAGTTTTTCAAAATGCCCAACACATCTTCCTTCCTAACAAGTATTTCCTCGAGCTTACCAATCTGTTTCACACTGTCCTCTCCAACAATATCGCCCCTCTCATTTGTAAATACAGAAGAAAAGTACTCGTTCAAGACCTCTCCTATCTCTTCAGACTCAATACACAATCTCCCGCTACTGTCCTTGATCGGACCTACCCTCGCTCTAGTCATTCTCATATTTCTCACATATGTGTAAAAGGCCTTGGGGTTTTCCTTGATCCTACCCGCCAAAGATTGTTCATGCCCTCTCTTAGCTCTCCTAATCCCTTTCTTCAGTTCCCTCCTGGCTATCTTGTATCCCTCCAATGCCCTGTCTGAACCTTGTTTCCTCAGCCTTACATAAGTCTCCTTTTTCCTCTTAACAAGACATTCAACCTCTCTTGTAAACCATGGTTCCCTCACTCGACCATCTCTTCCCTGCCTGACAGGGACATACATATCAAGGACACGTAGCACCTGTTCCTTGAACAAGTTCCACATTGTGAGCATGCAACTGGCCTAGCCTCCATCCCCTCTTACCTTACAGAATATAGCTGCCATGTGGACTAACTAGATCTCCGCCCTCCGACTCTGCTCCCAGTCAGCTACACTTTCTGTAAACTCCTGGCTCTTTTCGCACTCTTTGCGGAAATGTCAGAAACAAAATGAAAGGAGCACCTTACTCCCTCCTCACCTAACTCCCTCGTCACCAAACTCTTACTATAGCACTCAAAAAGCACCAAATTCAGCACTCAATGCAAACAAAGTCTGCACTGTAGGGGATCACTTTTATACTGTGAATCTAGCCTCTGAAAACTGGCCTAATCCAATCAACTAATTAACAAGCTCCAGCTGCAAGTGCCGACAAGTAGAAGCCTGTTTAAAGCTGATTGAAAATTCACCTTCTTCTAAACCAAACAGCAACTTTTAAGTTAATTAACTAAATAAAAGAAAGACTAAACTGTAGATAAAAATGAAGCCTTATACTCCCTCGGTCACCAAACTCTTACTATAGCACTTAAAAAGCACCAAATTCAGCACTCAGTGCAAACAAGTTTGGGTTGTGGGGGTGAAACCCACACAAACACGAGGAGAATGTGCAAACTCCACACCGACAGTGACCCAGAGCCGGGATCGACATTAGCTGGAACTCTCCGTTGGTTCTTGCCAGTGGGATTCGCTGGTCCCTCGGCGGTGAAGGAGTTTTGGCTGAGCGCCAAATTCACCATTCTCGCTGGTAACAGCGGCAGGGCGAACTCAGAGCAGAGAATCCTGGCCATTGTGTTTTCAAGTTCACTTGAGTGAAAGAACTTTTCCAAACAGTGGATTGAAATCAATTAGAAAATATAGGGGTTGGGAGATACCTAACAGAAACAAATTCCGACATCTACAGGTTAAGAACTTTCCCCTCAGACCCCGAGAAACACAATGTTAGAGGAGCTACTGGATGCAGACAGCCTGGAGAGGGGAAAATGCAGGGACCTGGATGACGACTATTAGAAAGAACACGCTCCCCACTGGATGAAACACGGGAAAAATGGGAGGAAGAGCTAGGACAGATACAGGGTGGGGACTCTGGAGTGAAGCACTGAGCAGGGCCAACTCCACCTCCTCATGTGAAAGGTTAAGCCTCATGTGGCTGAAAGTGGTGCACAGAGCACACCTGACAAGAATCTGAATGAGTAGGCTTTTCCAGGAGGTGGAGAACAATTGTGAATGGTGCCAGGGAGGCCTGGCAAACCACGCCCACATATTCTGGGCATGCCTCAGACTTCTTCGAGGCAATGGGGGTGAGGGTGGAGCATTGCCCGAGAGTGTCAGTCTTCGGAGTATTGGACCAGACAGAACTATTCACGTGGTAGAGTGCCGATGGACTTGCCTTTCCTTCCCTAATTGCCCACGAGAGAGTCTGGCTCGGCTGGCGATCATTAGTACTACCCACAGCTTCAGGCTGGCTGGCAGATCTGTCGGAATTTCTCCACCTGGAGAAGATCATATTCACGATCCAAGGGTCAGAGGAAGGCTTCCACAAAGTGTGGAGGCCATTCACCAACTTGTTCCAGGACCTGTCCAAGGCCAACAGCCAATAGAGTGGGGGGAGGGAGGGGCAGGGAGCCTACGAGACAGCAAGGAACGGATGGGAAAGGGAGGGGAAGGGGAGTGAGGCCAGAGAGAGAGGAAGGGTGGACCAGAAAACAGCCGTAACATATAATGGGGGGGTCAGAACAAGGCCTCAAGAATCTGAACCCGCAAAGAAATGCTGAAAGCGAGGTAGGGGGAGGGGATTGAGAAGGGGGTGGGGCCACTCGACAAAAGGTGGGAGTGGACACATATAAATAGAACATAACTACCCACTGTCTAATAAGCGACCCAGGAAAGGACCCTGAAACAACAAAAGGAGGGGCAGTGGGAGGGGGGGGGGGGGGGGGGAGAGTGGATTGATAAAGAGGGAAATGTCTTGAAATTGTAACCAATGCATATACCCTTGTTGAAAGTACAGTGTATAAATGTAAAAACATCAATAAAAGCATTTAAATAAAAGAAAATATAGGGGTTGTGTGAGAATGGAACCATTTTACTATATACATTTTTGAAAGTTACTTGTGGTGGCGATGGTGCAGGGCAGGTGGGGTGGAGGTGCCAGGCTGGAGGTTTGGCTAAGGTGGCAGATATCCTTGTGCCATTCCTGGACTTGCTTGCCAATCTGGCTGGTTGTCAGGTGGGAAACAGAAGAAAAAACTAAATTGAGATTGTCTTTTTTTTTTAATGTTATTCCTTTCTCAGAGTTACAGAGTGGACAAGGCAAGCCCTTAATCCATCTCCTTGCTTGTTCCAAAAGCCAATTGAAGTTCAAATTGAATCCAATTCCTGGTCCCCACAAGAGTGACATACTAGATCCAAGCTGACACGAACAGGCATTACACCTGATCTCGGGCTTGATCCTACACTTAATCGTAGCCAAAAGGCTGAGAAGCAATTCGGTTGTTAAAGACGTCAGGATCTCCGTGTGCCTGGGTTTGTAAATGTACTTCACATAACTACACTCCCTTTCACCGTCTCTCCTTCCTAATAAATATTGGGGCCTTGCGTTCAGTCCAAAACTGTTTAGATTGGAAGCAATTCCTAGCATTCAATGGGAGTGTTTTCACAGACTCAGGCATCATAAAGCTTGACTGGATTTTTCAAATAAAAGAAGACTTTCTCTGTAATGAGAAATTATCAGAGAGCAATCATTTCATCATTACCCCAAAAGGACGGTATTGAAGTCAAGGGTCTCTCAGCGGAGGAAGGAAACTTTGCAAATGTTTAAAATTAATTGCAATCATCTCTATTTCTCAGAGGACAAGGGAAGGTTAACAAGGAAATTAAACATTGATGTGGAATCCAGTGTCAGAAACTTTAAATTAATTCAGTCCAATGGTTGCATTCGCACTTAATGTGATAGTCACCACTAGTAGTATATTACATATATTACGGCACTGCCCGTATATTAGAGGTACATGGATAAATCCCTGCTTGCTGGCTCCACCCAGTAGGCGGTGTATAAATGTGTGTGCTCGCCAGTGCTGCAGCCATTCTAGTTCCAGCTACAGGAGGCACAACATCTTGCTCAATAAAGCCTTGATTATTCCACTACTCTCGTCTTTGTGGTAATTGATAGTGCATCAGTTTATTGAGCAAGAGTTTTTAAACGATGGATCTCCGCATCAAGTCTGATCACCTGCAGCTGAGCCCTCAAGCAGCCAACGCCACGTCCACCTTTGACGACTGGCTAGCCTGTTTCGAAAGCTATTTCAGAACAGCCGCTGAGGAACCCTCAGACTCGCAGAAGCTCCGAATCCTCTATTCACGGGTGAGCCCTGACATTTTTCCCCTCATCCGGGATGCACCCACCTACTCCGAAGCCATTCTGGTTCCAGCTACAGGAGGCACAACATCTTGCTCAATAAAGCCTCGATTGTTGCACTATTCTCGTCTTTGTGGTAATTGATAGTGCATCACTTTCGTAGTTACCATTTATTCCTTATAGTGTGCACAAGAACTTGTGTGTATGTGTAATCAGCCTGCCAGCCATGAGCTGGAAATTGGTTCGATTCTTCCTTATCCATTCGTAGCAAAAGCCTCTCTAATAATTGATACTTTTTCTGTTCCAGCTCTGATATCTCTGAATTCTCCCAAGGATCTGACCTTGGCTCATCTTCCACTCACCTATATGGTTCCTCGTGACAAAGTCACACAACATTTGGGGTCAAGTTCCACTTTTAAGTTGACGACACTGACCACTACCTCTATGTACCTCTCTCAACCCTTCCAAGCTTCTGTTTTGTCAGACTGCTCGTCCAACACTCAGTCACAGACGAGTTGCAATTTCCTGCATTTAAATTTTGAGACAAATGAAAGAATTGTTTCGGACCTCAATACGATCCCCATACTAGGTTGCATAAACGTCAGCTGTGTTTCCTTACGCTTCGATGGTTGAAGGATGATTTAACTGAGGTGTTTAAGATGTTAAAGGGATTCAAAAGGGTAGCTACAAAGGGGACGATTCTCCGGAAAGTATTCTAAGTGTGGTAGCGAGCGGGAACTGCCGCGAGCTTCCTGCCACTCGGTCCGTCGAGGCCAGCAATGCTATTCAACATTAATTGGTGCACTTCCAAGGCCCCATGAAGGGCAGCACAGCGGCGCAGTGGTTAGCACTGCTGCCTCACATCGCCGAGGTCCCAGGTTCGATCCCGGCTCTGGTCACTGTTCATGTAGAGTTTGCACATTCTCTCAGTGTTTGCCTGGGTTTCGCCCCAATAATCCAAAGGTGTGCAGGTAGGTGGATGGGCCACACTAAATTGCCCCTTAATTAGAAAAAAATAATTGGGGACTCTAAATTTATAAAAAAACAAGGCCTCATGGGCTTCTTGCTGCAAATGAAGGCTGGCAGCGGATTCGCCAGGATCGGCTCACCAGCGCTCCACCCCCCCAGTGCTCGACCCCCCCCCCCCCCAGCCAACAAGGTCAAGCAGCACTTAAACAGCACTTGCACTGCCAGCCCCACTCAGCTCGCAGCTATGGCACCGAGATGACTAGCCCCAGGATTCAGGGATGCAGACCAGGGGAGGTTCCTCGATGCGGTGAAGGCAAGGAGAGATGACCTGTTCCCCAAGGGTCTTAGAGGGTGAGTCACGGGGCAGCCAGTGAGGCTGGGACAAGGTTGCTGTGGCCGTGAGCTTGAGGAGTGTGACCAGGAGCGCTGTCCTCCAGTGTCGCAAGAAGGCCAATGGCCTACACCGGGCAGCATGGGTGAGTTGACACCAATAACCCCATCCACCCTCCAAATCTCCATGGGGCCACCAACGATCTCTTCACCCCCCCTCCCTTCAACACCCCCAACCCTTCCTTCATACCGCCCCCCCCCCTCCCCCCCCCCCCCCCCCCCCCACCACTGTGCACCACGTGTGTGGGTAACAATGCCCTCTCTGTGACTTCGCAGGAGAAGCTCTCCCACAATCGCCAGGAGAGGGCCCATACTGGCGGGGAGTGCCAGACATATGAATCCTCACCATCTCCGAGCAACAGGCCATGGAAATGACTCGGGTGGCCAAGGACTGAGCGGTCACCAATGCGGAGGTCGGCGGACATTGCAGAAGTAATGATCTACTGGGCCCCACCCAGAGGACCTGTCACACATGATTGGTCATTGCCTTACTGACTGACCCATCCCTCCCACTGACCACATGTCCATTCTGCCGCAGGTTCTCCAGCTGACAGCGCCAGCCCATCCGAGGTGGCCCCCTCACCTGCCTCCCATGATAACACCTCAGAGGAGAGCTCCAAGGTGCCACAATCACTTCAGAGCTGTCATCCCCACCCTCCACCAGCACAGATACACACACCTCGGGGTGGGAAACGTCAGTGGACAGGCTTCGGGGGCACAATCTGATGAGCACCACACAGCTCTTGATGTATATCAGATGGAGGCAGGAACCCCCAGGGGAGACAGCAGTCGGAGGAGGTCTGCTGGATTCCAGGTCCCAGCTGGGTCTCTTGAAAAGGATTACCCAGTGTTGATGGAGACTTTAGGGTGAGGCCGGGACATTCAGTAGGAGGTCCACAGCCGATTAGAGGAGTCCCAGAGGCTACAGATGCAGAAGACATCGCCGCCAATGCGTGGCACCAAGGCCAACACTGCTCGGTTGTGACCGCAGTGGAGCGACGTCGGCACCATTGGTGAAGGTGTCCAAGACGTCGCGCAGTCAGTGATGGCCACGGCTGAGGGCCTCAATAGAATGTCCACCTCGCTGGAGGATGCGACCCAGTACCAGGCTGACCTTGATGAGGTGCTGTGGGACATGTCCCACCCTCAGATGGGAACGGCTGAGGCGCTGCAGAACTTGTCCCAGTCGCAGGTGGGCATTGTCGAGGTGTTGCAGAGCATGGCCCAATCACTGAGGAGCATTGCCGAGGGCGTTGACATGATGGTGCAGTCATCGGGGAGCCACCAGGGCTGGCAGAGCCAGATGATGCAGGGGCAGCTGCCCCTCCATCCCGAGGTGAACCCCACCGAGCAGGAGGAGAGGGCGCTGGATGCTAACCTGGACCTGTCCCATGGAACTCCCCCGAGTTCCACCCCTCTGATGAAGCTGCCTTGGGAAAGCGGGCAGCATAATCAAAGACCCCTCCCACCCGGCTTACTCACACTTGCAACTTCTTCCATCGGGCAGGAGATACAAAAGTCTGAGAACACCCACTAACAGATTCAAAAACACATTCTTCCCGCTGTTACCAGACTCCTAAACGGCCCTCTTATGGACTGATCTGATTAATACTACACCCCTATAAGTTTCACCCGATGCCCGTGTCTATGTATTTACATTGTGTACCTTGTGTTGCACTATTATGTATTTTCTTTTCTTTTCATGTACAAAATAATCTGTTTGACCTGCACGTAAAAAAATACTTTTCACTGTACCTCGGTACACGTGACAATAAACAAATCCAAATCCAATCCATTCCAAAAGCCCACCTCAAAGTCAGTACACGGGACAGGGCAGCACGGCTGTGCATGTGCCGTCAACAGGTGCTCCGGAGCCCTCTGGCCCCAGAGCTCCACAGAACGCCTGCCAGGGGCATCGAAGGCCACGGACGTGGTAAGCAGCTGTCTGCCTCCACTTCAGGTGTGCATCCTGGAAACACACCTAGACATAGCAGTAGAGGAAGGAAGGCGAAGCGCGTTGAGGATCACTGAGGGCACTGGGAGAGTGGGTGGAGAGGGCGGGGGGGGGGGCGGTAGGTAGGGGGTGGGGGGGTGAGTGGGGCGTCACCATCGGGAGAGTGGGGCATTATTGGACACCTGTGACACATTAAACACTCTTGACTACAAGAGGTATGATGCCTCTGTCACTTTCTTCTGACATGCAGCCTAACCCCATCTCTCCAGACACCTTCCCTTCCTCGTAGTACTCAACCACCCTCCGGCCGTGGACATGTCCCCGGAGCTGTGTCCCATCCCCTGAGTGTTCGGATGTTGGCTCCCGTAGTGTTCAAGGACAGTGTCCAGGCATCAAGGTATGGTTGGGATGCTAGGCAATGACTGCCACATGCTACATGGCCCCCACCCGAGGGAATCCACTTGGGTTATGTGAAGTGCTCACTTAGCCATGATCGGCAATTCCCTATTAGCAATACCCTTCAGCTGCAAGGCCAGAGGCTTCGGCAGTAGGTGGGGTTTATGGGTGTTCTGTGGGGCAGACGGTCAGAGGCTAGGGTGGTTCCCAGAACGGGTACACACGATCCAGGGGTTGGCATGCTGGTGCCATGCGCGATTGCCCCCCCCAGCGCCTCCCCCTCCCCCCTCACATGGCAGCCCACCCCTGAGGAGGGTGCCCCCAGGCGACGGTCCTCCCCCCACCCCCGCTGAGCACTGGGACGGCAAGTCCAGCATCCCCGGGCTCTTTGCCTGTGAGCAAAGATGGCTACTCACCTTCTCGGCTCTCCACAGAAGCCCTTTTGCCAGGTTCACGTTTTTCAAAAGGAGCACAAATTGGTGCCAGCGTGAGCACTTGCTGGGGAGGCTGCTGAATCACAGGAGGCCATGGATATAGGGTCGCTCCCGTTAATTGTTTGGAGATAGGGTTTAAGTGGTGATAATTGGTTTCTTGTCACGCTACGGATGGATCCCAATTTTGCCAACGAGAACGGGCCAGTTGCATGGCGCCTGGCGTGGTTCTTGCTTTCGACCTCTGCCGCTACTCACCAGCCTCGTTGCGCTCTCGCTCGAGCACAACGAGGCCTGAGAATCATGCTCAAACAAACTACTTCCGCTGGTGGGGAAATTCGAGAACAAGAGAGTGTGATCTTCAAATTAAAACTCGGCTATTTGGAAATGAAGTCACACAAAGGGCTGTGCAAATCTGGACCTCTGGAATATCCACTTCCCACCAGCTATCCTCTCAGGTTTAAACAGACTGTTCACAACCTCAGTGTCCTTTCTCCCTTCAAGATGAGCTGTCAGCCCCACATTCATTACATCACAAAGATTACCGACTTTAACCTTTGTAACATTGTCCAACTCACTCCCTGCTTCAGTTCATCTGCTGCTGAAACTCATCCAAGTCTCAGTCAGTTTCAGGCTTACCTATTCCAAAGTTTGCCTGGTTGACCTCCCATCCTGGACCCTCCATAAATGCAACTTTGTGTTGTTGATAAACTCCCTTTGCCCTGATAATGTGGTAATTATTTTGCTCAGCTACACCTGTCAATGCCACCAGAGAATGGGCACAATGGAATCAAAAGAATTCACAAGAAGGCCTTTGGAAAGTTCTGCACTGCATCATTTTTCCAGTGAACTTCTGATAATCTTTTATTTAGTGTGCTGGAATATCTGGGTGCAATTTGTGCTGGAGTCTCAGGAAGGCCTCAAGGACTGTAAATGTCAGATTGGAATTTCTGCCTTCAAAGCCCACCATTTTGAATGAGTCAGAACAACTCCATGTGTCGGGGGAACACTTCAAGGGAAATATGCTTCAGCTGTTTTATTTTAATTACATAACCTATGATACTGTTTTATTACCTTGATACGTGCATCTTCACCAATTATTGTAAAGATGCGGAGGGTCTTGTAGCCAAGAGCATTGAGGGCGTGAATGTTGAATTATTGGCAGTCGACTGGTGGAGCTTACAGGCCAGCCTAGAAGTGAAGAGGCCTCTGCGATTTTGAACCCTTGAACTCTTTTAATTCTGGCCAGCGAGCTGCACCGTGCCAAACAGACATCCCGGTGCGTTTCCTCAGATTGAGGCCTCAACGCCACCAACAAGTTGGGTTGTCGCCGGGTGACAGTTACTGACCATCAAAGGTGGGAGTCTCGATGGCAGCAACCAACACACATTGTTAATGTGTGCAATCCAAATAACAGGATGCATTGTCAAGCATTGCTTACCACAACACATCAGTTTTAATTTTGTTACCAAAATAACACACTAGCACACACTCATCCACAAAAACAAAACAAAATTCAGCAGCTTTAACATAGATTCCCTGTCAAGCCAGGGGCTCCTTTATCACATCTGATATTGTTTGGCCTTTATCCCTCTACATATATTTTACATGTAGTCAACTGCGTTTTTAAAAAATATTTTTATTTTCCTCATTTTCCACTTTTTCATCAACTATACACCCAACAAAAGACAACCAACAATAACAAATACAATAGCAATCCCCCAACCAGCATCCCCTTCATTACAGAAACCCAACCCTCCCCCATACAATCCAAATACAAAACCAGAAAGGCCAAAAGAGAATCCACAGTCACCCCATACATGGTAAACAATAAACAATACACTCAACTGATGCATGATCAATTGGACAAAGATGAGAGTTGAATACAACTGAGGCTTTATTACTCTAAGATGTGTGGTCTCCCACAACAGCTGGCGAAATGGCTGCTGCATGGAGGACACACATATTTATACTCTGCCTACTGGGCGGAGCCAGCAGGCAGGGACTACCGCTGTACCTATAGTACAGGGTCTTAACGTACATCTCCTAATAAATGTACAACAGTGGTTTACCACATTCACCCCCTGTTAAAATTGAGTCCGGCGGGGATGGTGGAGGACTATATACAGCAAGTTTGAGTTGAATGCACAGTACTGCAAAAAAAAAAATTCTTTTGAAGTCCAATGGGTAGACAGTCCCGAACCAGTTATAGGTTTAGTCGGTCCGGGGCCTTGATGTGCCGCTTGGAGCGACGCAGTGGTGGCGGCGATTCCAATGTTGGTCTGGTCCTCGTGTGACTCCGGGAGCATGCCGAAATCCTCTTCATCCTCGGGAGTGGGTAGGGGGAGGACGGATGGTCCTGGGGGGGTTGCTGCTGGGAGCGCCGGTGGAGGGGTGGGGGGGGTGGAGCCGGCCAGAGGTGTGTGTGTGTGTGGAACCTGCTGGTGCCAGGTCCCTGAGGGAGACAGTATCCTGGCGGCCGTCGGGGTACGCTATGTAGGCATACTGGGTGTTCGCGTGGAGCAACTGCACGCTTTCTACCAACGGGTCCGCCTTGTGGAGTCGGACGTGCCTACGGAGGAGTACGGGTCCTGGAGCTGCAAGCCACATCAGGAGCGACACCCCGGATGTGGACTTCCTGGGGAAGGCAAAGAGATGTTCATGGGGTGTGTCGTTAGTGGCGGTGCACAGTAGTGACCGAATGGAGTGCAGTGCATCGGGGAGGACCTCCTGCCAGCGGGAGGCCGGGAGATTACTGGACCACAGGGCCAGTTGGACAGCCCTCCAGACCGTCTCGTTCTCTCTCTCTACCTGCCCGTTTCCCCAGGGGCTATAGCTCGTCGTCCTGCTGGAGGCGATACCCCTGCTGAGCAGGAACTGACGCAGCTCATCACTCATGAATGAGGATCCCCTGTCACTCTGGATGTAGGCGGGGAAACCGAACAGAGCGAAGATTGTGTTGAGGGCTTTCATGACGGTGGCAGACGTCATGTCGGGGCATGGGATGGCGAAGGGGAATCTGGAGTACACATCGACCACACTGAGAAAATACGTATTACGGTCGGTGGAGGGGAGGGGCCCTTTGAAATCCACGCTGAGGCGTTCAAAGGGGCAGGAGGCCTTCACCAGGCACGCACGGTCCGGCTGGTAGAAGTGCGGTTTGCACTCCGCACAGACCTGGCAGTCCCTGGTGATTGTCCGTACTTCCTCGAGGGAGTAGGGCAGATTACGGGCCTTTATGAAATAGTACAACCGTGTGACTCCCGCGTGACAAAGGCTGTCGTGCAGGGTTCGGAGTCGGTCTATTTGTGCGCTGGTACATGTACCTCGGGATAGGGGTCTAGGGGCTCATTGAGCTTGCCGGGGCGATACATAATCTCGCAGTTACAGGTGGAGAGCTCAATCCTCCACCTCAAGATTTTATCATTTTTGATCTTGCCCTGCTGTCTGTTATTGAACATGAAGGCTACCGACCGTTAGTCAGTGAGGAGTGTGAATCTCCTGCCGGCCAGGTAATGCCTCCAATGCCGCACAGCTTCAACGATAGCTTGGGCCTCCTTTTCGACAGAGGAGTGCCAAATTTCAGAAGCATGAAGGGTGCGGGAAAAGAATGCCACGGGTCTGCCTGCCTGATTGAGGGTGGTGGCTAGGGCGACGTCTGATGCGTCGTTCTCCACTTGAAAGGGCAGCGTCTCGTCTACTGCGTGCATTGCGGCCTTGCCGATATCGGCTCTGACACAGTCGAAGGCATGTTGAGCCTCGGCCGTCAGGACAAAATGGGTGCACTGGATGAGTGGGCGTGCCTTGTCCGCATAGTTTGTGACCCACTGGGCGTAGTATGAAAAGAACCCCAGGCAGCGTTTGAGGGCCTTGGGACAGTGGGGAAGGGGGAGCTCCATGAGGGGACGCATGCGGTCGGGATCGGGCCCCAGAAGTCCGTTCTGGATCACATAGCCGAGGATGGCTAAGTGGTTTGTGCTGAACACGCACTTCTCCTTGTTATAGGTGAGGTTTAGGAGAGTGGCGGTGTGGAGGAATTTTGCAAGGTTGGCATCGTGGATGAAGCTTTTGAATGCTCCTGGAGTCCAGTAGGCAAGAGGTCATGTGCCCATCGATCTTAACGCTGATCGATGTTGTGGCCAAGTTCTGCGGGCGAGACTGGTCGATGGTGACCGAGGTGAGTCGTGGCTGGTGTCGGATGATGGGGTGACCGGGAGGCACGGGTCCCGGAACGATGGTTGTGCCCATGCGCTGTGGGGGAGACAGGATGGCGGCGCCTAGGGGGCAACTGCCCCCGACTATGTTAGAGGCAACGATATCGCTCCTCCTAAAGAAGGAAAAAGACCCGCTGCAATGCGGGTCATACAGGCCCATTTCCCTCCTGAATGTGGATGCTAAGATCCTGGCCAAGGTAATGGCAATGAGGATAGAGGATTGTGTCCCGGGGGTGGTCCATGAGGACCAAACTGGGTTTGTGAAGGGGAGACAGCTAAATACAAATATACGGAGGCTGCTAGGGGTAATGATGATGCCCCCACCAGAGGGGGAAGCGGAGATAGTGGTGGCGATGGATGCCGAGAAAGCATTTGATAGAGTGGAGTGGGATTATTTGTGGGAGGTGTTGAGGAGATTTGGCTTTGGGGATGGGTATATCAGGTGGGTACAGTTGCTGTATAGGGCCCTGATGGCGAGCGTGGTCACGAATGGACGGGGGTCTGACTATTTTCGGCTCCATAGAGGGACGAGGCAGGGATGTCCTCTGTCCCCGTTATTGTTTGCACTGGCGATTGAACCCCTGGCCATGGCACTGAGGGGTTCCAGGAAGTGGAGGGGAGTACTTGGGGGGGAGAAGAACACCGGGTATCTCTATATGCGGACGATTTGTTGCTATATGTGGCGGACCCGGCGGAGGGGATGCCAGAGATAATGCGGATACTTGGGGAGTTTGGGGATTTTTCAGGGTATAAACTGAACATGGGGAAAAGTGAGTTATTTGTGGTGCACCCAGGGGAACAGAGCAGAGAGATAGAGGATTTACCGTTGAGGAAGGTAACAAGGTGTGGTAGTATGCATTAGGGGTCATGTGGGACTGTGAAGCCGTGATGTCATTGGCTGACAGATCCCGGGTCCTGGTTGGCTGTTGACCTCTAGCTCCGCCCTGAAGGCGGAGTATAAGAACCAGGAGTTCTCCCCCGCAGGCCAGTCTGCTACTGAACTGCGGGGAACACGTCACGCTTAATAAAGCCTCATCGACTTCATCTCTATTCGTCTCTCGTGAGTCTTTGTGCGCTACAATTTATTAAGCGTGCTTAAAAGAACTATGGAGCTCAGGATCATCCCGGAATGCCTGAGGATCAGCCCCAACGCAGTGAACTCAGCAGCAGTTTTCAAACACTGGCAGACTTGTTTCGAGGCCTACCTCAGAACGGCCCCCGGCCGGGTCACAGAAGACCAGAAACTACAGGTCCTGCACTCGAGGGTAAGCCCGGAAATTTTCCCTCTCATCGAAGACGCAGAGGATTTCCAGACGGCGTTCGCAACACTAAAAAGCATCTATGTTCGCCCAGTGAACCAGATCTACGCACGCTACCAACTCGCAACGAGACGGCAAAGTCCCAGAGAATCGATAGATGAATTCTACGCCGCGCTACTAATTTTGGGACGGGCCTGCAGCTGCCCGCCGGTAAATGCGATGGAACACACGGACATGTTGATGCGTGATGCTTTTGTGGCTGGTATGAACTCTTCCCAAATCCGCCAAAGACTTTCAGAAAAAGAGTCGCTAGGACTCTCAGAGGCACGGGCCCTTGCAGCCTCCCTAGATGTGGCCGCGCGAAACGCCCACGCGTACGGCCCCGACCGCGCGGCAGCCCCTTGGGCTCCGTGGACCCCCGTCGCGACAAACCCCCCCCTCCCCCCCACCCCACAGGCTTGCGCGGTTCACACACCAAGTCGCCCCGGGGGAGCCCGCTGCTATTTCTGCAGCCAGGCTAAACACCCCCGGCAGCGCTGCCCGGCCCGCGCAGCGATTTGTAAGAGCTGCGGGAAAAAGGGCCATTTCGCGGCTGTGTGCCGGTCCCGGGAGGTCGCCGCTGTCCCCGGCGAACAAGGATTCCTGCGCGCTTCTGACGCTCCCCAACCCCCCCAGCGCCCCATGTACGACCCGCAGGCGCAACCAGTTTGGGTCCCGGCCACCGCTGTCCAGCGCCCCATGTACGACCCGCAGGCGCAACCAGTTTGGGTCCCGGCCACCGTTGTCCCCGGAGAACAAGGCGATCTGCGCGTTTCTGACGCTCTCCAACCCCCCCCTGCGCCCCATGTGCGACCCGCAGGCGCTGCCATTTTGGGTCCCGGCCACCACGAGGGGAGGAGGGGCGCCGCCATCTTGGGACCCCCAGACCTGTGCGACGCATGGGGACGGCCATTTTGTCCACCCCCGCCGCCATCTTGTGACCCCCCAGCCATGTGCGATGTATGGGGGCGGCCATTTTGTTCACCCCCGCCGCCATCTTGGACGGCAACAACGGACCCCAGTGTCGACGGCTCCACGGGGTTCGAGGAAGACGCTCAAGCACTACGATCACGTCTGGCCTCAATGACGCTGGACCAAGCACGGCCCCGGACGCTCCAGACGACGACAACAACGGTGCTGATAAACAGGCACGAGACACCATGCCTGGTCGACTCCGGGAGCACGGAAAGCTTCATCCACCCCGACACGGTAAGACGCTGTTTTTTGACCATCCGTTCCAGTGCGCAAAAGATTTCCCTAGCTGCAGGATCCCACTCCGTACAGATTAAAGGCTTCTGCATAGTGACCCTAACGGTGCAAGGGAGGGAGTTTAAAAACTACAGGCTCTACGTCCTTCCCCAACTCTGCGCGCCCACATTACTGGGACTAGATTTCCAGTGCAACCTGCAGAGCCTAACGTTTCAATTCGGCGGCCCAATACCCCCACTCACTATCTGCGGCCTCGCAACCCTCAAGTTTGAGCCCCCATCCTTGTTTGCAAACCTCACCCCGGATTGCAAACCCGTCGCCACTAGGAGCAGACGGTACAGCGCCCAGGACCGGACATTCATTCGGTCCGAAGTCCAGCAGCTACTGAAGGAAGGCATAATCCAGGCCAGCAACAGTCCCTGGAGAGCACAGGTGGTAGTAGTGAAGACAGGGGAGAAGCAAAGGATGGTCATAGACTATAGCCAGACCATCAACAGGTACACACAGCTAGATGCGAACCCTCTCCCCCGCATATCCGACATGGTCAATCGGATTGCCCAATATAAGGTCTTCTCCACCGTGGACCTCAAGTCCGCCTACCATCAGCTCCCCATCCGCCCAAGTGACCGCAAGTACACAGCCTTCGAGGCAGACGGGCGATTATACCACTTCCTAAGGGTCCCATTTGGCGTCACAAACGGGGTCGCGGTCTTCCAACGAGAGATGGACCGAATGGTTGATCAACACGGGTTGCAGGCCACGTTCCCGTACCTCGACAACGTAACCATCTGCGGCCACGATCAGCAGGACCACGACGCCACCCTCCAAAAATTCCTCCAGACCGCTAAAGCCTTGAACCTCACATACAACGAGGACAAGTGCGTGTTTAGCACAAACCGGCTAGCCATCTTGGGATATGTAGTGCGCAATGGGATAATAGGCCCCGACCCCGAACGCATGCGCCCCCTCATGGAATTTCCCCTCCCGCACTGCTCAAAAGCCCTAAAACGCTGCCTGGGGTTTTTTTCATATTACGCCCAGTGGGTCCCCCAGTACGCAGACAAGGCCCGCCCCCTAATACAGACCACGACCTTCCCTCTGTCGACAGAGGCTTGCCGGGCCTTCAGCCACATCAAAGCGGATATCGCAAAGGCCACGATGCGCGCCATCGACGAGTCCCTCCCCTTCCAGGTCGAGAGCGACGCCTCCGATGTAGCTCTAGCGGCCACCCTTAACCAAGCGGGCAGGCCCGTGGCCTTTTTCTCCCGAACCCTCCACGCTTCAGAAATCCGCCACTCCTCAGTGGAAAAGGAAGCCCAAGCCATAGTGGAAGCTGTGCGACATTGGAGGCATTACCTGGCCGGCAGGAGATTCACTCTCCTCACGGACCAACGGTCGGTAGCCTTCATGTTCGATAATGCACAGCGGGGCAAAATTAAGAACGACAAGATCTTAAGGTGGAGGATCGAGCTCTCCACCTTCAACTATGAGATCATATACCGTCCCGGAAAGCTGAACGAGCCGTCCGATGCCCTATCCCGCAGCACATGTGCCAACGCACAAATTAACCGCCTCCAAACCCTCCACGAGGACCTCTGCCACCCGGGGGTCACTCGGTTCTACCACTTTATAAAGTCCCGCAACCTCCCCTACTCTGTGGAGGAGGTCCGTACAGTCACAAGGAACTGCCAAATCTGCGCAGAGTGCAAACCGCACTTTTTCAGGCCGGATGGTGCGCACCTGATCAAGGCTTCCCGTCCCTTTGAACGCCTTAGTCTGGATTTCAAAGGACCCCTCCCCTCCACCGACCGCAACATATACTTCCTGAACGTGGTGGCCGAGTACTCCCGTTTCCCCTTCGCCGTCCCCTGCCCAGACATGACAGCGGCCACAGTCATTAAAGCCCTTAACACCATATTCACACTGTTCGGTTGCCCCGCATATGTCCACAGCGACAGGGGGTCCTCCTTTATGAGTGACGAGCTGCGCCAGTTCCTGCTCAGCAACGGTATAGCCTCGAGCAGGACGACCAGCTACAACCCCCGGGGGAACGGGCAAGTAGAGAGGGAGAACGGCACGGTCTGGAAGACCGTCCTACTGGCCCTACGGTCCAGGGACCTTCCAGTTTCACGGTGGCAGGAGGTCTTCCCGGACGCTCTCCACTCCATCCGGTCGCTACTGTGTACTAGCACTAACCAAACGCCTCATGAGCGCCCCCTTGTCTTCCCCAGTAAGTCCTCCTCTGGAACGTCGCTGCCGACCTGGCTGGCGGTCCCAGGACCCATCTTGCCCCGAAAACATGTGCGGGCGCACAAGTCGGACCTGTTCGCCTCCTCCACGCGAACCCGCAGTACGCTTACGTGGAGTACCCCGACGGCCGACAGGACACGGTCTCCCTGCGAGATCTGGCGCCCGCCGGCAACACGCACGCCCCCCCGACACCAATCACCCCCTCCCTGCCACCGGCGCACCCCGCGAGCGCCCCCTTCCCGGGTGGATCGGTCCTCCTCCCAGGTCCGACCAGAAGTGAAGCTGAAGCAGAAACCGTAAGGCTCCCGGAGACGACAACCCGGGAACAAGCACCACCACCGGGGCCGAGGCGATCGACAAGGATGACCAGACCGCCCGACCGACTCGTGGCATCGATGTAACACTACAATGTTGTGGACTTTAACGAGAACTCTTTCCTTTTCCCCCTTTTACTGTAAATAGTTCAAAACAAAAAAAAAAACTCTGTACATACTGTGATGACATGCAAAAGTTTTCCTCCCAGGACCAGCCTTGTAAACCCTTACCACCATACGAAGCACCACCCCGCCGGGTTCATTTTTAACAAGGGGTGAATGTGGTAGTATGCATTAGGGGTCATGTGGGACTGTGAAGCCGTGATGTCATTGGCTGACAGATCCCGGGTCCTGGTTGGCTGTTGACCTCTAGCTCCGCCCTGAAGGCGGAGTATAAGAACCAGGAGTTCTCCCCCGCAGGCCAGTCTGCTACTGAACTGCGGGGAACAAGTCACGCTTAATAAAGCCTCATCGACATCATCTCTATTCGTCTCTCGTGAGTCTTTGTGCGCTACACAAGGGACTTCCGGTACCTGGGGATCCAGATCGCCAAGAATTGGGGTACATTACATAGGCTTAATTTAACACGGTTGGTGGAGCAGATGGAGGAGGATTTCAAGAGATGGGACATGGTGTCCTTGTCATTGGCAGGTAGGGTGCAGGCGGTTAAAATGGTGGTCCTCCCGAGATTCCTTTTTGTGTTCCAGTGCCTCCCGGTGGTGATCACGAAGGCTTTTTTCAAAAGAATTGAGAAGAGCATTATGAGTTTTGTGTGGGCTGGGAAGACCCCGAGAGTGAGGCGGGGATTCTTGCAGCGTAGTAGGGACAGGCTGGCACTACCGAGCCTAAGTGAGTACTACTGGGCCGCCAATGTTTCAATGGTGTGTAAGTGGATGGGAGAAGGGGAGGGAGCGGCGTGGAAGAGAATGGAGAGGGCGTCCTGCAAGGGGACTAGCCTGCAAGCAATGGTGACGGCGCCGTTGCCGTTCTCACCAAAGAAATACACCACAAGCCCGGTGGTGGTGGCTACATTGAGAATTTGGGGGCAGTGGAGACGGCATAGGGGAGGGACGGGAGCTTCGGTGCGGTCCCCGATAAGAAACAATCATAGGTTCGTTCCGGGGAGAATGGATGAGGGATTTGGAGCATGGCAAAGAGCTGGGGTAGTACAATTAAGAGATCTATTTGTAGATGGGACGTTTGCGAGTTTGGGAGCGCTGACGGAGAAATATGGGCTGCCCCAAGGGAATGCATTTCGGTATATGCAATTGAGGGCTTTTGTGAGGCAACAGGTGAGGGAATTCCCGCAGCTCCCGACGCAGGAAGTGCAGGATAGAGTGATCTCAGAGACATGGGTGGGGGACGGTAAGGTAGCGGACATATACAGGGAGATGAGAGACGAGGGGGAGATCATGGTAGATGAGCTGAAAGGGAAATGGGAAGAAGAACTGGGGGAGGAGATTGAGGAGGGGCTGTGGGCGGATGCCCTACGTAGGGTAAACTCATCGTCCTCGTGTGCCAGGCTAAGCCTGTTACAATTTAAGGTGTTACACAGGGCGCATATGACTGGAGCACGGCTTAGTAAATTTTTTTGGGTAGAGGATAGGTGTGCGAGATGCTCGAGAGGCCCAGCGAATCACACCCACATGTTCTGGTCATGCCCGGCACTACAGGGGTTCTGGGTGGGGGTGGCAAAGGTGCTTTCGAAGGTGGTGGGGGTCCGGGTCGAACCAAGCTGGGGATTGGCTATATTTGGGGTTGCAGAAGAGCCGGGAGTGCAGGAGGCGAGAGAGGCTGACGTGTTGGCCTTTGCGTCCCTTGTAACCCGGCGCAGGATATTGTTAATGTGGAAGGAAGCTAAGCCCCCGGGGGTGGAGACCTGGATAAACGATATGGCAGGGTTCATAAAGTTAGAACGGATTAAGTTTGTGTTAAGGGGTTCGGCTCAGGGGGTCACCAGGCGATGGCAACCGTTCGTCGACTACCTCACAGAAAGATAGAGGGAATGGAAAAGAAGTAGATAACAGCAGCAACCCAGGGGGGAGGGGGAGGGGGGGGGGGGGAGGAATCGGACGGACTCTCAGGGATGTTATTGTACATGTATAGGTATTTGGTATATGTAATTGAATATTGGACTGTCGGACTGTAATTTTGGAGAGTATTTATTTTGGACAAGGCAGTTGCCATTTAGTTTTGTTTTTCTTTTGTTTTTGTTTATATATATTATTTATTTATTTGTTTAAAACTGGCCACGGCTATTTATATTGCTTTATTGTTGTGTAAAAGAAACACTACGTATTGTTATGTTTGGCCAAAAAACTCGAATAAAATATATATATTTTTTAAAAAAGATGGCGGCGCCTGGAGATCTTTGGGTGGACAAAATGGCGGCGCCCACTGGCCGCACGTGGCGGGGGTTTAAAAAGATGGCGACGCCCACTGGCTGCGCGTGGTCCGGGGAGGCGAAGATGGCGGCGCCCATTGTGTGTAAACGAGGGGGGACGGTGCGATAGTGGCGACTGCGCGGGCCTGGCACGCCGTGGCGAAGTGCCCCTTCTTACCGCAGGCCTTACAAAGGGCAGCGCGGGCTGGGCAGCGTTGGCAGGAGTGTTTTTGGTGATCGCAAAAGTAACATCGGGGACTCCCAGGGTTGGCTGGTTGGCACGTAGCACAGGCGTATTGGCTGGGTAAGGCCCCTGCTGGGACGGCAGTCTGTGGGGTCCACGGTGCGTAGGAGGGGTGGGCCGCGCGGCTGGGGGTGTATGCCTGAATATTGCTCAAGGCGACCGTCAGGGAAAGCGCTAGCTTCTTTGTCTCTGCGAGGTCGTGCGTGGCCCCCTCTAAAAGTCGCTGGCGTATGAGGTCTGACCCAATCCCCGTAACAAAAGCGTCCTGCATAAGAAGGTTTGAATGTTCCGTGGCCGTAACGGCCTGACAGTCACAGTCTCTGACTAGTGGAATTAAGGCAGGCCAGAAATCTTCTACGGACTCACCAGGAAGCTGATAGCGAGCGGAGAATACGTGTCTGCCGAAGAGCGTGTTCGTCCGCTGGGCGCCATGGCTTCGTCGTAGTTCGGCGCGTCCTGGATCAGAGGAAAGACGTTGGAGCTCAACCTCGAGTACAGTATCTGTATTTTCTGCGCTTCCGGAATTGGGTCTGGTGCAGACCTGATGTACGCCTCGAAACAAGCTAGCCAGTGCTGAAAGTCCTTTTTGGCGTCGCTTGATTGCGGATCCAGCTGCAGGCGATCCGGCTTGATGATTAGAGTAATAAATTGATGCATGATCAATTGGACAAAGACGAGAGTTGAATACAACTGAGGATTTATTACTCTCAGATGTGTGGCCTCCCACAGCAGCTGGCGAAATGGCTGCTGCACGGAGGACACACATATTTATACTCCGCCTACTGGGCAGAGCCATCAGGCAGGGACTACAGCTGTACCTGTAGAACAGGGTCTTACCGTACATCTCCTAATATATGTACAACAGTGGTTTACCACATCAACCCCCCCTCCTCCCCTAATGTTCGATGGCATCCAATTCTT
The DNA here is from genome assembly GCF_047496885.1 of Scyliorhinus torazame. Taxonomy (NCBI): domain Eukaryota; kingdom Metazoa; phylum Chordata; class Chondrichthyes; order Carcharhiniformes; family Scyliorhinidae; genus Scyliorhinus; species Scyliorhinus torazame. Next base: position 265,896,471 of record NC_092713.1, on the reverse strand, counting down.
GAAACTCCATGATAAACAATGCCCATGAAATGTAGAACCCTTCCATCCTCCCCCTCAACTCAAACTTCACCTTCTCAAGCATCAAAAATTCCAGCAGGGCCCTCGACCATGTCGAGACACAGGGCGGAGAAGCTGACCTCCACCCCAACAGGCCCCGCCTCCGGGCAATCAGCAAGGCGAAGGCTACGACATCTGCCCCTGACGCCTGCAGCCCATGCTGATCCAACTCCCCGAATATGGCTTCTAGGGGCCCTGGTTCGAACCTCGCATGCATCACCCCCGAGATGACCTTAAAGACCTCCCTCCAATACCCCTCCAGTTTTGGACAGGACCAAAACATGTGAACATGGTTAGCAGGGTTCCTCACACACATCCTCCATCCCCTCAAAGAGTCGGCTCATCTTCGTCCTTGTGAGGTGCGCCCTATGTACCACCTTCAACTGTATCAGCCCCAATCTCGCACACAAGGTTGAGGTACTCACCCTCTGGAGCACCTCACACCACAGCCCATCCTCCATACCCTTCCTTAACTCTTCCTCCCACTTTGCTTTAATCCCCTCCAATGATACCTTGTCCTCCCCCAAAATCTTCCCACAAATAGCCGATACCACCCCTCTCTCCAATTCCCCTGCCGTCAATACCTCCTCCATCAATGTGGAGGGCAGCACTATCGGGAAGCTCTGAACCTCCTTCCTGGGTAGTCAACTATGTTTAACGGGCATGGCTAACTGTTTAATGGGTACGGCTAACTATGTTTAAGGGTTGTGACTAACTGTCTAACAGAGATGGCTCAATGCAAATACAACCTCAGTGAAAGCTGCAAATGTTAATCGATCAGGCAGCAGTGAAAGAGAAAACCAAATGAGAGAAAGAACATGAAAGAGAATATTATTGAATTTGGGAAAAGAACAAGTGATTAGATTGAAAATATATACAAATATAGCAGAAGCCACACTTTCGAGAAATGAAAACTCGAACTAATTGACATAAAAGATGACATTTATTCAGTTTACACATTATATTGACTCTTTTTCTCTCGTGAAGATGAATTCTGGTTCTAAAAAGAAGTCAGTCAATGAAACTCAAGATCAAACATCACTAGACACAAAGATGAAACATGTAAAAACCATTGGCTGCCAGTTAAATAAATGGGTGAAGGAGGGGAAAGTGCACATTTCCCCCTCTCCAACCCCCCTGCCCAAGAATATGACTAATAACCCCATGCCCATTAATGAACTGTATCAACGTTTTAGCCCATTGTCACAAACCATGCTGATGATATTTGTAAGGGTAATCCAACTTGAAACACCAACCATGAGGGTGTATAGTTTTATTGTTGGAATGGTGTGAGGAGTTACATGAAAACCCAGTGAGAAGAACCAGCCCAGTCATTGTGTAATAATTATTGAAGACTATTTATTAAGTTAAATAAAAGCCAAATACACACTAACAGGACTACAATACTCAGGAACAATTAAGTATATGGATCACTAAACCCCGTTTATGTAGAGCGTACCCTTTGTTCCAAAATATATCTACAATCTCTGAACTTCTTAAGACGTCCCCTTGCCCTGAACAACATTCACATAAAATAAATCTATAAGTCAAATCCAACTTGTAGTTACCAAACCATACAGGGTTGATAATCAAGTCTGGGAAACTTCTTTTGCTGGTCCTGTGCAGATATTTACACTGTCCCTGTATGAAGGTTTCTGCATGGCCTTGGCTCCAAGAATTATGTGGGCCTAGCCTCCTGGCTGTGAGTTGTGGACTGGTCTCTCAGGCTGTTAGGTCTAAACTGACCTCCCTGCTTCTGATAGTGTGCTGACAATTATATTATTTTATCCCCTATAATTCTTCATTCTGTGTATTTGGTGGTCTGCTTCTCTCAAATTCCCTCGGCGGGATTCTCCAATAATGGGGCTATGTCTCCACACCAGCGTCAAAACGCGGGCGCTCACTCTGGACTTTCCTTAAGAAAATCCAGAGTGATTCTCCAATTTTCAGGGGGCTAGCAGGGCCCCGGAGTGCTTCTCCTAGCTCTGGCTGCAGATACGGGGCCCTGCACTTCCGGCGGGAAGTCCACGTATGTGTACGGCGGCGTCTTGTGGCAGCCGCCCCGCGCAACATGGCGGACTCAGCCCACGGAGTGGCACCATGAATGTAGGTTCCCCCCAAAATCGCGTGCACCCACAGATCATGCGGTCCGATCGCTTGCCTGGCCGTCTTGTGAAGCCCCTCCCCGGTGAAGGATCCCCCTCACCAGGGCGGGAACGGACTGAGTTCGCAGCCGCCGTCGACCGTTCCCGACAGGCAAAACGTGATTAGAACCACGCCGTCGGGAACTCGGCCAGTTGTCTTCGCTGAATCGCCGCAGGGGCCTCTTGTCAATGGCCCCCTACCCGTGCCACGTAGACCGCGCGCGCACAATTTAGGGCGATTCTCCGGGAACTGGAGAATTGCGGGAGCAGCGTCAAGCCGGATTTCGGAGTCCACACCTATTCTCCGCCCCTGCGCCGATCGTGATTTCGGTGCGAAGGCTCGGAGAATCCCGCCCCCTATCTCTTGAAATTAGCATGTGTATATCTCCACTGATCTCTCAGTTGTCTAGTTAAGCTGTTTCCACGAATCATGGGCACGATTCTCCACTCCCGCGCCGGTTGGGAGAATCGCCTGGGCCGCCAAAATTTCCCGGGACGCCGGTCCGACGCCCTCCCGCGATTCTCCCAAGCGGCAGGAACGGCCCCGTCGAGTTCCGCGGGCCGCAGGCTGGAGAATCGCCGGAGACACGCAAAATGGCGATTCTCCGGCACCCCCGCTATTCTCAGGCCCAGATGGGCCGAGCGGCCAGGCCAAAACGGCGGGTTTCCCCCGGCGCCGTCCACACCTGGTCGCTGCCGTCGGGAAAAGCGCGGGAACGCTGGGGGGGGGGGGGTGGCCTGCGGGTGGTGGGGAGGGGGGATCCTGCACCGGGGGTACCTCAAATGTGGCATGGCCCGCGATCGGTGCCCACCGATCATCGGGCCGTCCTCTCTGAAGGAGGACCTCCTTCCTTCCGTGGCCCCGCAAGATCCGTCCGCCATCTTCTTGCGGGGCGGACTGAGAGAGGACGGCAACCATGCATGCGCGGGTGACGCCAGTTATGCGGCGCCGGCCGCGTCATCTATGCGGCGCCGCCTTTACGCGGCGACAAGGCCTGGCGCGTGTAGATGATGCGGCCCCGATCCTAGCCCATTGTCGGGGCCTGAATCGGGATCGGGACCGTTTCGCGCCATCGTGAACCTCGACGGCATTCACGACGGCGTGGGCACTACGGCGTGGGAGTAGAGAATCCCGCCCAGGGTGTTTCACACCTGACTCAGTCTAGATGCCTGCTAATCTCGACACTGCGAGTTCTGCCTGTTGTTGGGCATTTTGCATCCTATCATGCCTTGTTAAATTGTCTTACTGCAGATCCACGACATCATATTCTTTGTTTCAGGAAATATCACATTATTTTGTTTCACAATAAAATTATTCATTAGATGCCATTCTGTAGAGTAGCAACAGAGAAAGAAAGAAATGGAAGCAAATCCTGCACTCTGGAGCGCACAACCTTTTGGGATATCCTGCCCCATGTGTCAAAAGATCTGTGGGTTGAGAATTGGCCTGTTCAGTCACATGAAGATCCAATGCAGAAACTTGTGGCCCTGAGTAGACGCCATCCTCTAAGCAAGGGACAGCTTCAACGATTCAATGCATGGTAAATGGAAGCTTGTCTACTGACATTGTACAGATAACAAAACAGAAGCGCAAAAGCTGATAAACATTCCTTCAGTATGCAAAGAGCACAAATATTTTATGAGTTAAATGTGGACCCATCACAGTCTCAGCAACAGTATTGTGTTAATCACCCTAATTGTCAGCTATTAGAATTCCAAAGATTCCCCTTTAAAACTAGCAGTTAATTATTCATAAAATCATGATTTTTTTTCTTCACTTTTCCTTTGGTCTCTTGCCCAGATTTCTTTTTAGAGTATCCAATTTTTTTTCCCAATTAAGGGGCAATTTGGTGTGGTCAATCCATCTACCCTGCACATATTTTTGGGTTGTGGGGGTGAGACCCACGCAGACACGGGCGAGATGTGCAGACTCTACACAGACAGTGACCCAGGACTGGGATCGAACCTGGGTCCTCGACCCCGTGAGACCGCAGTGCTGACCATTGCGCCACCGTGCTGACCACTTGCACAGATTCTTTTAGGCAAGTCTGGTCCCCTCTGATTTTAATATTTATTCCAGCTTTTCACATCTATCTTTTTATGGAAAGGTTTTGTCTGTATGAAATTCCCGGTTTCAGGATGGATACTGCTTATCACCTGATTTGTATCTTGTTTGTTACACATGCAGTGCTGTAATTTACAACCTTGCCTCAAGCTTTTGGAACATTCAAAGTTCTGGTTTAAGAATCAATGTTACCTTGTTTCATTCCAGGTACCTCAATAAATCATTTTTTACATTATTCATTGACAGCATTTATGAAATACAAATGCAAGTGCTGACAAATTCCGTGCTGTCACAACGATGCATTACAGTTCCAAATTACCCAAGGGTCTATTGAACTTCTTAAGGGAGACATGTGTTTTTCAAAGAAATACAAGCAGAGACACTTGAAAGGGGAGAAAAATGAAAAAGACTGAATTGAAATCTCCCGTGGTTGCGAAGACAGGCTAATTGTCACATCCAAGCAGAGGATATTGTGAGCACTGACTTACCTTGGCCAGTCACAGAGGGATATGACAGAGGCAGTGAGGGACATGTCTCACTCACTGAGCGCCCCATGGCTGAGGCCATTGAGATCATGGCTCAGACAAGAGTGGGCCTCCATGACTGGCAGCACCAGGTGGCGCCTCCAATGTTCACTCTGGCCTTAACTCCATCCCATGGAGTAACCTGGGGGCAAGCTAGCACCCTGAGGGAGGAGGAAGTGATGGGGCCTATGCTGACCAATCCCACAGGGGAGGTGCTGGAGCACCTCAGCACTTCCAAATCCCCCCAACTGACACTGGTGCATTTCAAGGGCAACAGGCAGAACAGGGGTGTAATGATATGTATAGTCCAAGTATAGTAAAAGATGAACAAGAGAGATTACATGTACATCAACAATAGATGGTATCACTGAGTGATCTTAGAAAAGGCTGCGTCTCTCGGCATGCTAGGGGAAGCTGATGGAGAACTTGATGTAGAAGGATAGTGTGAGGTTGAGTTAGAGCGTAGTTTATATATTAGAGAGATTATTAATTACTGTATCACTGATTCAGTTCTATTATTTTGTTATCTGTTACTCAGTAAAGTGTGCAAACCTAATCAAGTTAAGTCGTGTAAAATAAATTAGTTTTGATTTAAACATGCTACCCCAATACTGGAACTATAACAAGAGTGACACATTGTCACCTGTGACAACCGAGTCAGCCGGGCCCATACAGGGGGCACAAGCCAAGGGAATCACAGGTCAGAGGGCGGGACAAACAGCAGGCCAATTCCACTTCTGATGTGCTGTCTGGGAAACATGTAGAGGTAGGCCATGTAAGATTACAAAGACAGATGTCACTTAAGTTGGCATGGGTATAGTGGATAGAAGATAGTTAGGGATAAGGGCACACCTATTGTAAATACACACAATTAAACAATGTTTTGCACCACCAGTCTAATCCGCCACTAACCTCTGTCTCACGGGTGTGAAGGGTGGGCTGGGGCCGGGTACTGTGTGGCGGCCGGGTGGGACAGGTGGGGGCAGAGTGCCCATGACACATGAACGTCCCAAATGGGGACACCCTCACCAAGAGGTGGCAGCACATGGGGGCAGCAGTGTGAGCCATCATTGTATTATGAGTGAATGAGCCCTAACCGTTCACCACCTCCAGTAACACTACCACTACCCTCTCCCCACCAAGAAATATGGGCCCGTGAGAAGGATTTGCCAGCACACATGCAGGGATCCCCGGGTGGACAGTGGTATAAGAGTGGTCCGAGGATGAATGTGCTAAATTGGGGGAAGGCTAATTATAACAATATTAGGCGGGAACTGAAGAACATAGATTGGGGGCGGATGTTTGTAGGCAAATCAACATCTGACATGTGGGAGGCTTTCAAGTGTCAGTTGAAAGGAATACAGGACAGGCATGTTCCTGTGAGGAAGAAAGATAAATACGGCAATTTTCGGGAACCTTGGATGACGAGTGATATTGTAGGCCTCGTCAAAAAGAAAAAGGAGGCATTTGTCAGGGCTAAAAAGCTGGGAACAGACGAAGCCTGTGTGGCATATAAGGAAAGTAGGAAGGAACTTAAGCAAGGAGTCAGGAGGGCTAGAAGGAGTCATGAAAAGTCATTGGCAAATAGGGTTAAGGAAAATCCCAAGGCTTTTTACACGTACATAAAAAGCAAGAGGGTAGCCAGGGAAAGGGTTGGCCCACTGAAGGATAGGCAAGGGAATCTATGTGCGGAGCCAGAGGAAATGGGCGAGGTACTAAATGAATACTTTGCATCAGTATTCACCAAAGAGAAGGAATTGGTAGATGTTGAGTTTGGAGAAGGGGGTGTAGATAGCCTGGGTCACATTGTGATCCAAAAAGACGAGGTGTTGGGTGTCTTAAAAAATATTAAGGTAGATAAGTCCCCAGGGCCTGATGGGATCTACCCCAGAATACTGAAGGAGGCTGGAGAGGAAATTGCTGAGGCCTTGACAGAAATCTTTGGATCCTCGCTGTCTTCAGGGGATGTCCCGGAGGACTGGAGAATAGCCAATGTTGTTCCTCTGTTTAAGAAGGGTAGCAAGAATAATCCCGGGAACTACAGGCCGGTGAGCCTTACTTCAGTGGTAGGGAAATTACTGGAGAGAATTCTTCGAGACAGGATCTACTCCCATTTGGAAGCAAATGGACGTATTAGTGAGAGGCAGCACGGTTTTGTGAAGGGGAGGTCGTGTCTCACTAACTTGATAGAGTTTTTCGAGGAGGTCACTAAGATGATTGATGCAGGTAGGGCAGTAGATGTTGTCTATATGGACTTCAGTAAGGCCTTTGACAAGGTCCCTCATGGTAGACTAGTACAAAAGGTGAAGTCACACGGGATCAGGGGTGAACTGGCAAGGTGGATACAGAACTGGCTAGGCCATAGAAGGCAGAGGGTAGCAATGGAGGGATGCTTTTCTAATTGGAGGGCTGTGACCAGTGGTGTTCCACAGGGATCAGTGTTGGGACCTTTGCTGTTTGTAGTATATATAAATGATTTGGAGGAAAATGTAACTGGTCTGATTAGTAAGTTTGCAGACGACACAAAGGTTGGTGGAATTGCGGATAGCGATGAGGACTGTCTGAGGATACAGCAGGATTTAGATTGTCTGGAGACTTGGGCGGAGAGATGGCAGATGGAGTTTAATCCGGACAAATGTGAGGTAATGCATTTTGGAAGGGCTAATGCAGGTAGGGAATATACAGTGAATGGTAGAACTCTCAAGAGTATTGAAAGTCAAAGAGATCTAGGAGTACAGGTCCACAGGTCATTGAAAGGGGCAACACAGGTGGAGAAGGTAGTCAAGAAGGCATACGGCATGCTTGCCTTCATTGGCCGGGGCATTGAGTATAAGAATTGGCAAGTCATGTTGCAGCTGTATAGAACCTTAGTTAGGCCACACTTGGAGTATAGTGTTCAATTCTGGTCGCCACACTACCAGAAGGATGTGGAGGCTTTAGAGAGGGTGCAGAAGAGATTTACCAGAATGTTGCCTGGTATGGAGGGCATAAGCTATGAGGAGCGATTGAATAAACTCGGTTTGTTCTCACTGGAACGAAGGAGGTTGAGGGGCGACCTGATAGAGGTATACAAAATTATGAGGGGCATAGACAGAGTGGATAGTCAGAGGCTTTTCCCCAGGGTAGAGGGGTCAATTACTAGGGGGCATAGGTTTAAGGTGAGAGGGGCAAGGTTTAGAGTAGATGTACGAGGCAAGTTTTTTACGCAGAGGGTAGTGGTTGCCTGGAACTCGCTACCGGAGGAGGTAGTGGAAGCAGGGACGATAGGGACATTTAAGGGGCATCTTGACAAATATATGAATAGGATGGGAATAGAAGGATACGGACCCAGGAAGTGTAGAAGATTGTAGTTTAGTCGGGCAGTATGGTCGGCACGGGCTTGGAGGGCCGAAGGGCCTGTTCCTGTGCTGTACATTTCTTTGTTCTTTGGTATGTTATCCTGAAGACAGGAGTCAGACTTTGTCAGACAATGAGGAGCAGCAGCGTTCATCTCACAGCGACAAGACACGCGGATACTGCCAACCCAGGGCCAACACCCTGTGGTGATGCTGGTAGGGCCCTCAAAGTGGGGGGAGGGGGAGCTGCGGTAGTGGGAAGGGATGGAAGGGTAGGGGAAAGTAGAGTCAAGGACTAAGGGAGAGGGAAGGGTTGAGAGGTTCAGGGGCAGATGGATTCTGTGAAGGGGAGGGGGTGGTGAGGGGGGGGCTTGAAATGGGGGAGGGAGGGGAAAGAGATTACATAGAATTACATAGAATTTACAGTGCAGAAGGAGGCCATTCGGCCCATCGAGTCTGCACCGGCTCTTGGAAAGAGCACCCTACCCAAGTCCACACCTCCACCCTATCCCCATAGCCCAGTAACCCCACCCAGCACTAAGGGCAATTTTGGACACTAAGGGCAATTTAGCATGGCCAATCCACCTAACCTGCACATCTTTGGACTGTGGGAGGAAACCGGAGCACCCGGAGAAAACCCACGCAGACATGGGGAGAACGTGCAGACTCCGCACAGACAGTGACCCAGCGGGGAATCGAACCCGGGACCCTGGAGCTGTGAAGCAATTGTGCTAACCACCATGCTACCGTCATGGGTCAGGGCAGTGAAGCTGATGGTGGCCAGGCCTCCTAGTTGGTAAATCAGGGGAGGATGAGGTTGTCCAGTGTACAGCAGCCCTGGATCACACACTAAGCGGCCTGCCATGCCAGCTCCAGCTCCAGATCAGGTCTTCCTGGAAACCATCCTCATCCTCCTCAGCAGAGGAATCCTGCCATTATACCGGCTCCTGTGAGCAGTCAGCAGTGTGAACAGCCAGGAGCCTGTAAGTTGCAGCTAGGGGATGGTTTTAAATTAAATAATATAGCAATGGGGATCTCAGCCAGGCCACCCTAATCCCGAGGGGGAACACCCACAGTCCATGCACTTGCTACCCAGTCGTTCCCCACTATTCCCTGCGGTCTGGGCAGATAACCCCCAGCAAGGCCGAAAGGTTTTGAGAATGTTATCATCTTCTTGCTCCCCCTCAGCAGCCATGGTCCCTGGACCCCACTTGTAAATACTTGCACCAAATCATGCACGCGTGACTCCTGCCTCAGAGGAGCGAAGCATCGCAGTGGAGCATCCTGTGTCCAGCCCGTTAATCATATTAAAATCAATGCAAATCTCGGTTTTGCATGGAGCTGCTGGCGCGAGGCATGTACCGCACTGCAGGTGCCACTAGGGAACCAAAGCATTGCAACGGGGGGGCTCCAATCTGTTTTTAGCACAATGCAAATTCTCCACCTGATCCTGACTGTCACTGCCAGTATCAGGCAGTGGAGGATCCACCCCTTTTTCATTTTAATATCATGCAGTGTATTAAATTGGTTATTCATTTTATCCAGATAAAATCAGCATTCAGATTATCGTTTTCTAGTATCAGAAGTCATGCTTGCCTCACTCAAGCACTTTATATCAAGGAAGATCAGAACTAATATTTCCAAACAACACTTTATTTTGAAGAACCTTTTGTGATTAGCCGAACAGTCCTACATTGTACAAAAATAAGTGCAATTATTGCCCCTGTGTGCCAAGGGAATTTATAGTTAGTTTGTTTGGGGCAGCACAGTAGCACATGTGGATAGCACTGTGGCTTCACAGCGCCAGCGTCCCAGGTTTGATTCCCCGCTGGGTCACTGTCTGTGCGGAGTCTGCACATCCTCCCCGTGTCTGCGTGGGTTTCCTCCGGGTGCTCCGGTTTCCTCCCACAGTCCAAAGTCGCGCAGGTTAGGTGGATTGGCCATGCTAAATTGCCCTTCGTGACCAAAAAGGTTAGGTTAGGAGGGGTTATTGGGATACGGGGATAGGGTGGAAGTGAGGGCTTAAGTGGGTCGGTGCAGACTCGATGGGCCGAATGGCCTCTTTCTGCACTGTATGTTCTATGTTTAAACCTTACTATAGTCAGGCAGTGAGTGTAGAATACTGCCTGTTTACCATTGGGACCTGATTTTCTATCCATCCTTACGATATTGAGGAGCAATCAAAGCTTGCACTTAGAACTTTAGACTCGAAAAGTACACAAATGTGCTCTGCACCTAAAATAAGACTGATGGGCAAATTTGATGACTGCAATTTATCAGATGAAAGCTTAGATGCAATCACAACAAATCTGACCCTCAGTATTTGACAATTATAATATAAAATATTTTGCAGCTTGAAAATTCAAGCCCTGGAAGAATTTTCTGATTGAAGATCCTTGGGCAAGGCTGCCCTGCCCAGAACAACCACCTCCTCAGTGCTGCTGCACAGAGAAGATCCACATGGTTAGTGATCCACCCACCCACTGCTCCATGTGGTGTTCCAAGTGTAATCACTGGACTTCCGGTGGCGGCCACGGAGTAGATCGCACATTCGATTGCTCCCGCCTGGAACGGACTTTCGGACCTTTTTCCCCGATTTTTGTCGGACTTTATGGGATAGATCGGTGAAGTGGACAATATTAAGAAGGATTCCCTCTCCGGTATATAGCTAATTAGACTAGAAGTTGCCGTGTGAAAAGACTCAGCCCTGATAGAGTGAAGCAGTCGGAGCTGGTACCGCAGCGCAGCATGGCGGAGGGCCAGGACCAGGGAGTGATGGCTCAGTGGTCTAAGGAGCAACAGGTGAAGTTCTTTGAGGACTGTTTCATTGAGCTGAAAAAGGAATCGTTGGACCCGATCAAGGCATCGGTTGATCAAATGGTATTGAATCAGGCGGCCCAAGGGAAAGCGATACAAGAGATTGAGCTGGAGTTATCCAGCCAGGAGGATTATCTAACCGTGCTGGAGCACAAGGTGGAGGTGTTAGGCGATCGCCACAAGAGAATGCACGAGAAGCTGGAGGACCCGGAGAACAGGTCCAGATGCAGAACCTAAGGATGATTGGCCTCCCTGAAGGAATTGAGGGGTCGAACGCGGGAGCATATGTGGCGGGCATGTTGGAGACGCTGATGGAGCCCGGGGCGTTTTCTCAGCCCCTGGAAGGGGATGGAGCGCACAGAGCCCTCGCAAGGAAGTCTAAGGTGAATGACCCGCCGAGGGCCATGGTGGTGAGTTTCCACCATTTTTCGGACTAAGAACTCATCTTGTGGTGGGCCAAGAAAGAGCGGAGCAGCAGATGGGAGAACAGCGAGGTGCGCATCTATCCGGATCTGGGAGCTGAGCTGGCCAAGAGACGTGCTGAGTTCAATCGGGTGAAGGTGATCCTCTTCAAGAAGGGGGTGAAATTCGGGATGCTGTATCCAGCGCTGTGGGTTACGCACGAAGACCGGCACTTTTACTTCGAGACACCGGATGATGTATGGACATTTATCAAAGAAAAGAAATTAGAAACGTCTTAAAGGACACTTAAGTCTCGAAGAAGTTATGTGGCGGTGGTTCGTAATTTTTGTATCTTTTCAAACAAGATTGTATGTAATTTTGGGTTAATTATTGGGCTGGGGTGGTGGTTTGAGGGCGCTTTGTTTTGCAAGGATTTGATGCGGAGGGGGAGGGGGCCCTGAAGTTGGTGCTATTTTGTGGAAGGTTGGGTTTTGTTTAAAGCGATTGTTTCTGCATTGGTTTATGTTAATTTATTTTTACTTGAGGTTGTTTACTTACTGGGGAATGCGTTGTTGTTAAATGGTAGGGAGAGGGGTTCGAACAATAGGGAGTCAGACTGATTGGCACCAGGGGCGGGCGTTATCGGGGTCAGCTGACTCTCAGAAGCATGGTGGGGGGTGAGCAAGTGCTAAGTCGGTGCTTGACCTGGGGGATTGGGTTTCGGGTGCTGTTGTGGGGGAGGGGGGGGGGAAATGTGAGAGGTTTGAATGGGCCGGTCAAAAGGGCTCGCGTTTTCACGCATTTAAAGAGGCTGAAGGCAGACGTGGCAATGCTTCAGGAGACACATCTAAAGATTATAGACCAGGCGAGATTGAGGAAGGGTTGGGTTAGTCAGGTGTTTCACTCTGGGCTGGACTCAAAGACCAGGGGGGTAGCAAGATTGACCAGTAAGCGAGTGGTGTTTGAGGCTGGAAGAATTGTGGCAGATAAGGGTGGTAGATATATTATAGTGAGTGGGAAGTTGGATGGTGTACGAGTGGTGCTTGTGAACGTATATGCGCCAAACTGGGACGATGTGGGATTTATGAGGCGGGTGCTAGGCAGGATCCCTGACTTGGAGTCTCATGGCCTAATCATGAGGGGGGACTTTAACACGGTCATTGATCCCGAACTGGACCGGTCAAAATCCAGGACTGGGAGGAGACCTGCCACGGCAAAGGAATTGAGGGGTTATATGGAGCAGATGGGGGATGTAGACCCGTGGAGATTCGAGCGGCCGAGGGCGAAGGAGTTTTCATTTTTTTCTCATGTCCATAAAGTTTACTCCCGTATTGATTTCTTTGTTCTGAGCAGGGCGCTAATTCCGAAGGTGGTGGGGACGGAATATTTGGCAATTGCAGTCTCTGATCATGCCCCGCATTGGGTGGATTTGCGGATTGAGTGAGGAGAGAGGGCAGCACCCGTTGTGGAGACTAGATGTGGGGTTGAAACTGCAGGCAGAGTTTGGGTTGTTGACCACGGGGAGAGCGGTGGAGCAGTTGAGGAGGGTAAGGGGGGCGGTTTACGAGTATGGGGAAAAGGCGAGCAGGATGCTGGCGCACCAGCTTAGGAAGAGAGAGGCAGCCAGGGAGATTGGGAGAATAAATAATAGGGAAGGTAACATGGTCTTGGACCCAGGGGGGGTGAACAAAGTTTTTAAAGAAGTTTATAGCAAATTATATGAGTCGGATCTCCCGGCTGGAGCAGAAGAGATGAGGCAATTCCTTGATCAGATGAGGTTTCTGAGGGTGGAGGAGGACCTGGTGGAGGGGCTGGGGGCCCCGATTGAGGCAGAGGAAATTGTTAAAGGACTGGAGGGCATGCAGTCGGGCAAGGCACCGGGGCCGGACAGTTACCCGGTAGAATTATATAAGAAGTTCTCAGAGATGTTGTGCCCACTGCTGGTGAGGACTTTTAACGAGACTAGAGAGAGGGGAATCCCCCCAACAATGTCGCAAGCCTCGATTTCACTCATTCTTAAACAAGAGAAGGTTCCGAAGCAATGTGGGTCATATAGGCCGATATCGCTTTTTAACATAGATGCCAAGCTGCTGGCTAAGATTTTGGCCACTAGTGACGAATGTGATATAAAATAGTTACTTTAGAGTTACTAGTTAATGTAATGTAGAAATAAGCCACTTTGATTTTTGCAGTTAGGGACAAAGGAATTTGAGACCGCATGGAAAAAGCAGGAAGAGGTGTGTCTATGAGGGTGATGCTTCATTGATAGGGGCCAGAGAAAGGGATTGGAAGTGAGCCAATCAGAATAGATCGAACAGGTCAGGAGGGACATAGGCTGACCTATGTCCGTCGAGTATGTGAAACTTGATACCATTTGAACTGATTTTGCAGAGATCCCTTTGTCTGTTAGTTCAGTCGTTTTCTGGAATGAAAGAGGCTGGATGTCTCTTACATTTCTGTAAGATGATTAAGCTTGCAAGCTAAATAAATAACTTCTGTTTACGTGCGAATCCGTCTCAACTTTTATTGAGGCCAGACTGACAGAGAAAGAAATTTGGAGATCAACATTTGGTGCCGAAAACCGGGATTTCTCTGGGCGATCCTGTTCCAACTGCGAAATCAGAATTAGACTGATTATGAACAGGAGGACGGGAACAAAGGGCCCTCAATGTAGAAATGGAAAACGACCAGCATTGATTGTTCCCCTCTTCTTATCGTCTGATTAGTCTGGTCACTCGCGGTTGGCACAGAAAGACCGCCTCGACGAAATCACAGGTCAGTCTGGGGATTAGCACTTTAATTGATGGGATTTCATATTGTTGTTTCGGCTTGGGTTAGGGTTTTGGGCTGATGGGACTTTAAATAATAAAGGTTCAGTCTATTATCGGGGTTCAGAGGCTGATGTGACTTTAAATAATAAAGGTTCAGTCTATTATCGGGGTTCAGAGGCTGATGTGACTTTAAATAATAAAGGTTCAGTCTATTATTAGGGTTCAGAGGCTGATGGGACTTTAAATAATAAAGGTTCAGTCTATTATATGGGTTCAGGGGCTGATGGGACTTCAATAGATGGGGGTTCAGTCCAGTATAACTGTTTTTAAATCTGAAGATGGTTCAACTCTATGTGTGAGTGTTTTAAATATATAGTTGATTAAGCTAAAATTGTCTCCTTGGACTGTAAAGTTCCGAGGTCTAGTTGAGATTGTGAGGTTGAAGCAGAAGTCTCTCAAAGGGTTAACAGCAGCAGGCGGAGTTGAAAACAGACAGTGCTTCTCACTCAGGCCTTGAGATAACAGTCTGCAGTGTAATCGGATACCTTTCCTTTGAGTCAGTGAACACCAGCAAAGTTACGTTTTGAATTAATTAAAGGAAACCAGTGGGTTTCTCCACCTCTTTGATAAAAGTTATTATTTTCGAAAGCAATTGATTGAAATTGCCAGAATCTTAAATTTTACTTACTTGAAATAAGGTTTATCTCATTTTATCTGGAGATTAATAGAAACTTAAAGAAGATCATGGACACCATTTTAAAAAGTGTCAATCTGAAGATGATAATTGATTTTGCTAATACTTATGATAGTTGATTTTGCTAATACTTATGTGTATGTAACAGAAAAAAAAAAACTTGTTAAAAGAAAAAATTGTTAAGATAAAGAAATAATTAAGTTGTAAATGTTATACAAGTTTGTGTTAAGCAAATTGTAAATTTAGTTCTGAGTTGAGATCAGAGCTAAGCTTGCAAGTTGCAGTAATTCAATTTGAATTTTCAAACATTTTTAAGTTTTAAAAAAAAAAGAGAGCAAATAGAGAAAAGAAGGACACAGATCTTGAATGCGTTGAATAGCACATTTCAAAGGCCCATAAATCTTTCTGTTATCTTAGACCTAAAACCTAGGAAGATTGATGAGCCATAGGAATGTCTGGGGCGTTTTAATGAAATCTACCGGGGGCAGTCAGGCGATTTGCTGTATCAAAATGGTCAGAATTCCCCTCAATACTGTGCTATGTTAATGCATTGCCTACCACCTTCTGTGGTTACTGCTGTGAAATGTAATAACATGAATTGGACAGAGAACGACCCTTCCCAGATGGCAAGGGCAGTCAGATTTTACTGGAAGGAGGGTGTAGGCCAAGAAGGAGGCTCAGTTACAAAGGTTAAGACTGAGTATGTAATGAAAAAGGATGATCTGCGATCCCAACAAGCGGCAGAAATGGTAGTTTACCAGCAGGAGCTCCAATATAGTGACTTTGGGTGGGTGGATCAGCGAAGAGGAGGATGAGACAACAGTGCTATATTTCTATCACCCCCCAGTGGTGGACGTTAGACATTGAACAGCCACTATCACTGCATCACGTTACCCTGGCCTATGACAGAACTGGACGAAACAGGGAGTTGGAGGACAAATACTGGCCATTACTTGAGACCGAATGGCCAGTCAAGGTTACAGCCACAGTCACGGGAAAAGAAGGTACAGCCGATTTTGTTACAATATCACCACATTTATGGCCACAGTCAGCTTCGGTAAGCCCTCATATTACACGTCAGGTCCATGACCAGTACCATGCCAGGGATATGGGGCGAATGGTCAGCATCTTACCGCAGCTCGTCAGAATAGGTATGAGATATACCTTTTGAACAATCCACGTCTGACATTTAAATACTGTACCACTATCAATCCAGCCTGTTTTCTTAGTGGTCCCCCTGTCCATGAAGACGCACCTGGCCACGACTGTTTAGCCTTGATTCAGGAAACTACCACAATAAGGGGCGATTTGAGTGACATTTCGTCAGAACAACCTGACATGATTATGTGTGGTCAAATATCCCACCGGGGTTTAGTTAATGACCTACTGCAGGCCCTCCTTCTGCCAGCGCAGATTTCCGTTATTAAATGTGCTGCCCACACGAATGGTACAACCCCAGTTGACGTTGGTAATGAACGAGCAGATTGTGCAGCGCGCACAGCCGCACAAATTCAGCAAGTGATGGTGCCTAAAATGTTAAGTCAGACTAAACGATCTACTATGAATGTGTCTGCTTCTGACAAGCCAATGCCAACCATCCAAGACGTCATAAGGTTACAGGAGGACGCTCCTGAGAGTGATAAACAAATGTGGAAACGGTTAGGTTGTACATATGATTCTGTTTCCTCTTTATGGACCACGCCTGCACATCAGACTTGTATGTCTGATGTACTGGCTTTATGGGTCATCGAATGTGTACACTTTGCAACTCATTGTGGGGCTCGGGGGACTAGTGATTTGTTGCTGGACACTTGGTGGCACCCTAAAATGCAGGGGTTGGCCCAAAGTATCAGTAATCGGTGTTTGATTTGTCAGCAATATAACACCGGAAAAGGTATCCCTTGTGGGAAGGGGCAAACCCCGTTGCCCAGTGGTCCCTTTGAGACGCTCCAAATGGATTACATTGAGTTGGAAAGGTGTCAATGTTATAAATATGTTTTGGTCATTGTGGATGTGTTCAGCAGATGGGTTGAGGCGTATCCGACTATCTATAGTAAAGCTGCTACTGTGGTTAAAGTCTTGATGAGGGAAATCATTCCCCGGTACGGTATACCAGCTCAGTTAAGTTCTGATAATGGGCCTCATTTTATTGGACAAATTAACAAGGAGTTTTGCTCCAAGTTGGGCATACGCCAGCAGTTACACTGTGCTTACAGACCACAGGCAGCCGGGGTGGTTGAAAGACACAATCAGACCCTCAAAACTAAATTGGCTAAATTAAGAGCAGACACGGGACTGACATGGCTTAAGTTGCTCCCCGTTGCCCTCTTCCAGCTGCGGGTTACACCTGCGGGACCGGCCCGGCTCTCTCCCGCCGAGATTCTCTATGGCAGGCCTCTTAGAACTCCCTGGAGCCTGCAGGTTCCCAGACGGGTTCAGTTTCATCAGATGACTGAGGAAATGACCACCTATGTTCTAGCCCTTACGCAAGTGCTCAAGGAACTCCATGGCCAAGTCCGCGCGGCTCACGAGCCATTGCCCAGTACCTAGCTCACTTTCAGTCCAGCCCGGTAGTTATGTAATGGTCAAAAATTGGACTAGGAAGGGGTCGGAGCCGCGGTGGGACGGGCCCTTCCAAGTTCTCCTTACCACCCCCACAGCAGTTAAAGTGGAGGGGCGAAGTGCTTGGGTCCACCTACATCACTGTAAATTGAGCCCATCTCCACTACTGTAAAAGGTCGGATACTAACCTGCCTCCCTTCTCCAGTGCTATTTTACAGGTGTGGAGCATGATGGAGTGGCTACGCATCGTCTGTCTGATATTTGGCCTCACTTCGCTTGGCGTGTTATTGGCGATGGACATGGAAAAGGGGAATATTATGTATCTGTGTAGCCCCAACCAATCTACAAGGATACATCACCTATGCACAGGTGATGTTCTTCACTGCCCCCATATACGAGGACATGGTATCGACTCATGGAAGGTCATCAAAGTTAAGGAGAATGCGGGAGTCATGAAGCAGCTGCACCGGCCCCGGCGATGGGAAGGGAACATTATATGGACATTGCCTTGTTTTTGGAATACATGTAAATTTGATTTTGGATGTGTTAAAAGTGGTACAATAAAGGTAACCTCAGGCTGTCAGAAGAGTGTAGGAAGAGACCATTGGAAAGAGAAAGGGACTAGAGAGAGGACGGGGCGTGTGAGAAGGGAAGTACAGCTAGAACGTAGGTTACCGGGAGATGCACTTAAGTTAATTAAAGGCCAAACTGAGGAAAACCCGGGTAGTATGAATCTCTTCTACCAGATTTACCACCGTCTGTATGGCCAGGGACGGGTTGTCTGCTACCCAAACCCCGCAGCGGTGTCTAGGTTATTTTCTGTTTCACCGCTTTGGGGCACTCCCCAAACGGTGGTTCATTGTCAGCGTTCCGAGCCATTGCCCGAGCAAGTCACTCTTCCTTACGATCCGGATTCAGCACCACCGGCTATTTGCCTTCCCCTCCCTCGGGATAATTCCCATTCACAGTACGATAGGCTGCGACGGTGGAGGGCGTACATACCTAGCCACTTCACTCCCAATAGGGATTCCCGGTCGTACGAGAATTGCTTCAGCAGTGAAGGATATGGCTGTTTGCTGGTAGAGGTGGACACAAATATAACATGTCTGTTTCCCACCTGTACGGACAGGAGGTGCCATATCACCCAGGCGTCTGGCCAATGCGTTTGTTATAGCACCACTTGCGTTCCATTGAACGCTGGCCTCCAGCTCCTTTGTGGCTGGGCGAATGTCTCTCATATCACTGTTGGGAATAGGGCTTTCTGCATTGCTGGGCGGCCCGAATGGGCATTTCAAAATTGGATAAACTGGGCTACTGGGAGGTCCTTACGCAACCGGTATGCTCTTGACTATCTTCTGGCCCGTGAGGGTGGGGTATGCGCCATAGTACAGGGCAAGTGTATTATGGGGATTCAGGACTTGACTGCTAACATTACTAAATTTATGGATCGCATACGGGATCACTTGGACGGGATGCAGGATCCTGACTCTTGGGGTAACTGGGGATTTGGAGGATGGAAGGACTGGTTGATAAATATGGCCATGTATCTAGTGGTAGCTATCGGCTGCATCTTTGTGGGCCTGGCCATCCTTAAATGTGTGATGGGTAGAATGCTGGGTGCACTGGATCAGATCACCGCCCCAATCACCGAGAAAAAAATTTAACTGTTAAAATCCATGAGGGTGAAGCAGATGAAGGGGGGCTAAGACAGGAATTGGAAATGCAGCGACGAATCTTTTTAGATGAGGAACCGTAGCTATAGATTGGATAGTTCGGTTATCATGGAATGATAAAAGGAGGGAATGACGAATGTGATATAAAATAGTTACTTTAGAGTTACTAGTTAATGTAATGTAGAAATAAGCCACTTTGATTTTTGCAGTTAGGGACAAAGGAATTTGAGACCGCATGGAAAAAGCAGGAAGAGGTGTGTCTATGAGGGTGATGCTTCATTGATAGGGGCCAGAGAAAGGGATTGGAAGTGAGCCAATCAGAATAGATCGAACAGGTCAGGAGGGACATAGGCTGACCTATGTCCGTCGAGTATGTGAAACTTGATACCATTTGAACTGATTTTGCAGAGATCCCTTTGTCTGTTAGTTCAGTCGTTTTCTGGAATGAAAGAGGCTGGATGTCTCTTACATTTCTGTAAGATGATTAAGCTTGCAAGCTAAATAAATAACTTCTGTTTACGTGCGAATCCGTCTCAACTTTTATTGAGGCCAGACTGACAGAGAAAGAAATTTGGAGATCAACACTAGGATTGAAGACTGTGTCCCGGGGGTGATATGGGAGGACCAAACTGGATTTGTTAAGGGTAGACAGCTCAATACTAACGTCCGGAGGCTTTTAAATGTAATTATGATGCCCTCAGAAGGAGAGGAGGCAGAGGTGGTTGTAGCGATGGAAGCGGAGAAGGCTTTTGATCGGGTGGAGTGGGAGTATCTGTGGGAGACGCTGGGAAGGTTTGGCTTTGGTGAGGGCTTTATTGACTGGGTGTAATTGCTCTACCAGGCACCTGTAGCGAGCGTGTGCACTAACCGGCTGAGGTCGGGGTATTTTAAGCTACACCGAGGGACGAGGCAGGGGTGCCCCCTCTCCCTGTTGCTGTTTGCCCTGGCTATAGAGCCGTTGGCCATGGCGCTGAGAGCATCAAGGAATTGGCAGGGGCTGGTTCGGGGGGGGGTGGTGCATCGGGTTTCGCTTTACGTGGACGATCTGCTCTTGTACATTTCGGACCCATTGGAGGGGATGGGTGAGGTTATGCAGATCTTGGGGGAATTTGGCAGGTTTTCGGGGTATAAGTTGAGCATGGGAAAAAGTGAATTGTTCGTGATCCATGCAAAGGGGCAGGAGAGGAAACTGAAGGAGCTGCCGTTTAGGATGGTAGAGAGGAGCCTGCGCTACCTGGGAATACAGGTGGCTCGGAAATGGGAGGCACTACACAAGCTTAACCTAACCCGGCTGGTAGAGCAAATCAAAGGGGACTTTAAAAGATGGGATATGCTCCGGCTATTATTGGGGGAGAGGGTACAGACCGTGAAAATGACGGTCCTCCCCAGATTTCTGTTTGTTTTTCAGTGCCTCCCCATCTTCATCCCTCAGGCCTTTTTCAAGCGGGTGAACAAGATTATTTTGGGCTTTGTGTCGGCGAATAAAACCCGCAAGTGAAGAAAATGTTGTTGGAGCGTGATGCACTATCAATTATGACGAGACAAGAGTAGAGGGTAATCGAGGCTGTATTACACAGAGATGTGTGGCCTCCTACAGCAGCTGGCGAAATGGCTGCTGTTCGGAGAGCACACACATTTATACTCCGCCTACTGGACGGAGCCAGCAGGCAGGGATCTACCCCCGTACCTGTAGTACAGGGGCCTTGCCGTAATACCAGTATATACAATATAATACAACAGTGGTGACTACCACAGAGCGCAGTTGGGGGGGGGGGAGGGTGGGTTGGCGCTGCCGAACGTCTGCAACTACTACTGGGCGGCTAATATAGCGATGATTAGGAAGTGGGTAATGGGGGAGGGGTCGGCATGGGAGCGGATGGAGGCGGCGTCATGCAAAGGCACTAGTTTGGGAGCATTGGTAATGGCACCTCTGCCGTTCTCGCCGGCCCGTTGCTCCACTAGCCCGGTGGTGGTGGCGGCACTGAGGATCTGGGGGCAATGGAGGAGGTATAAGAAGGTGGAGGGGGCGCGGTCTAGACCCGATTTGCAATAACCACAGGTTCGCGCCAGGCAGGATAGATGGCGGGTTCCGGAGCTGGCAGAGAACAGGAATTAGAAGGATGGGAGATCTATTCATAGATGGGAGTTCTCCCAGTCTGAAGGTGCTGGAGGATAAGTTCAAGCTGCCGCCGGGGAATGGTTTCAGATATTTGCAAGTGCGGGACTTTCTGAGGAAACAGGTGTTGGCTTTCCCGCTGATGCCGCCACGGGGGATACAGGACAGAGTAGTCTCTGGTATCTGGATGGGGGAGTGGAAGGTGTCGGATATCTATCAGGAGTTGTTGGAGGCAGAGGAAACCCCTGTGGAGGAACTGAAGGGCAAGTGGGAGGAGGAGTTAGGGGGAGAGTTAGAGGCTGGTCTGTGGGCGGACGCCCTAAGCAGGGTTAATTCCTCCTCATCATGTGCCAGGCTCAGTTTAAGGTGGTACATCGGGCATACATGGCAGCGAGGATGAACAAGTTTTTGGGGGTAGAAGATAGATGTGAGAGGTGTGCGGGAAGCCCAGCAAATCATGTCCACATGTTTTGGGCATGCCCGAAGCTTAGAAGGTTTTGGCAGGGTTTTGCTGAAGCAATGTCCAGGGTGCTGGACACGTGGCTAGTGCCGAGTCCGGAGGTAGCGATCTTTGGAGTATCAGAAGATCCGGGAGTTCAGGGGCTGAAAGAGGCCGACGTTCTGGCCTTTGCCTCCCTGATAGCCCGGAGACGGATCGTTTTAACGTGGAAGGACTCGAAGCCCCCGAGTGTGGAGACTTGGGTCAGTGACATGGCTGGGTTTCTCAGGCTGGAGAAAATAAAGTTTGCCTTGAGAGGGTCAATGCTGGGGTTCTCTCGGAGGTGGCAGCCGGTCGTGACTTTCTCGGGGAAAATTAAAATGTCGGCAGAAGCAGCAATCCGAGGGGGGGGGGGGGGGTAGGTGCAATATGGTTGAGGGATGTATAGAAGGGGTTGGGTGGGAAATGTCTATTTTACTATGGTGATGTTTATGTTATTATTATTGCTTTTGTTGACGACTTCCGGGTGCGGCGATGACCAGCTGAGTCGCACGTTTCGGCAGCTCCCGGTGAAACGGACTTTTGGGCTCTTGATAGGAGCCCCAACGGCAATTTTGACGGCTAAAAACACTGTGCGGTAAACCAGAAGGGAATCCCCCCTGGATACGGATGAAAAAAGGAGGAGAAAGTGGCCGGATTGCAGTGGATCCTTTAGAACAGCGGCAAGGAAGGCAAGCAAAAACCAAGATGGCATCGGAAGGTGGCAGTTTAACATGGGGCCCTGAACAACAAGAGTTCTTGAAATGCTGTGTGGAAGAGCTCAAAAAGGAAATGAAGAAAGAGCTGTTGGCCCCGATACTACAGGCGATCGAAGGGCTAAAGGAGGAACAAAAGACCCAGGAGCGGGAGCTTCGGGTCGTGAAGGCAAAGGCAGCCGAGAATGAGGACGACATACAGGGCCTGGTGGTGAAGACGGAGATGCATGAGGCACATCAGAAACGATGTGTGGAAAGGTTGGAGGCACTGGAGAACAACGCAAGGAGGAACAACCTGAGGATTCTTGGTCTTCCTGAAGGTGCGGAGGGAGCGGACATCGGGGCATATGTGAGCACGATGCTGCACTCGTTAATAGGAGCGGAGGCCCCGGCGGGTCCATTGGAGGTGGAGGGAGCATACCGAGTGATGGCGCGAGGACCGAGAGCAGGAGAAATTCCCAGAGCCATAGTGGTGAGATTCCTCCGTTTTAAGGATGGAGAAATGGTCCTTAGATGGGCAAAGAAAACTCGGAGCAGTAAATGGGAGAACGCGGTGATCCGCGTTTATCAAGACTGGAGTGCGGAGGTGGCGAGAAGGAGGGCGAGCTTTAATTGGGCCAAGGCGGTGCTTCATAAAAAGTAGATAAAATTTGGAATGCTGCAACCGGCAAGACTGTGGGTCACATATCGAGGGAGGCACCACTACTTTGAGACGGCGGATGAAGCGTGGACTTTTATTGTGGAAGAAAAACTGGAATGAGCGGGTTATTAAAAAGAACGTTTGAACAAAGTGGTGGGACGAATGTGGGGGGCGAAGAGGGGGGTTAAAAAGTGGGGAAACAGGAGTTTTATGTACTAATCCTGCGATGTGGTAACTTTTCTCTCTTCCACAGGTGGTGATGGGGGGAGGAGGCGAGGTGGAGGAGATGGGGCGTTGGCCATTGGGGGCGGGGCCAAGGGAGAAGCGCGGGCTTGGTTCCCGCGCTATGATAATCATGGCGGGAATAGAGAAGCAGGAAGGAGGGGGCGTTGCACGGTGCGAGCCGAGGTCACGGGGGGATGCCGAGGTCGGCCAGAGTTTGCTGACTTCTGGGAGCAACATGGGGGGAGTAATTACGCTAGCGGGGGATCTAGCGGGGGGGGGGTGGGAGGGGGGAATTACTGGGTTGCTGCTGCTGGGGAGAGGGGGGAGCTGGTATGGGAGGGGATGGGCAGGGGGGCACCGCCTGGGGGAGATACAGCTGCGTGGGAACCGGGTGAGGAGCTGGAAAAAGGGGATGGCTAATCGACAAGGGGCGGGGGGGGGTAGGAAGCCCCCCAACCCGGCTGATCACGTGGAACGTGAGAGGGCTGAACGGGCCGATAAAGAGGGCACGGGTACTCGCACACCTTAAGAAACTTCAGGCAGATGTGGTTATGTTACAGGAAACACACCTGAAACTGATAGACCAGGTTAGGCTACGCAAAGGATGGGTGGGGCAGGTGTTCCATTCGGGGCTAGATGCGAAAAACAGGGGGGTGGCTATATTAGTGGGGAAGCGGGTAATGTTCGAGGCAAAGACTATAGTTGCGGATAACGGGGGCAGATACGTGATGGTGAGTGGCAAACTACAGGGGGAGACGGTGGTTTTGGTAAACGTATATGCCCCGAACTGGGATGATGCCAATTTTATGAGGCGGATGCTAGAATGCATTCCGGACCTAGAGATGGGAAAGCTGATAATGGGGGGAGATTTTAATACGGTGTTGGAACCAGGGCTGGATAGGTCGAAGTCCAGGACTGGAAGGAGGCTGGCAGCATCCAAGGTACTTAAAGATTTTATGGAGCAGATGGGAGGTGTAGACCCGTGGAGATTTAGCAGACCTAAGAGTAAGGAGTTCTCGTTTTTCTCCTATGTCCATAAAGTCTACTCGCGAATAGACTTTTTTGTGCTGGGAAGGGCGTTGATCCCGAAGGTGAGGGGAACGGAGTATACGGCTATAGCCATTTCGGATCACGCTCCACACTGGGTAGACTTGGAGATAGGGGAGGAAACAGGAGGGCGCCCACCCTGGAGAATGGACATGGGACTAATGGCAGATGAGGGGGTGTGTCTAAGGGTGAGGGGGTGCATTGAAAAGTACTTGGAACTCAATGATAATGGGGAGGTCCAGGTGGGAGTGGTCTGGGAGGCGCTGAAGGCGGTGGTTAGAGGGGAGCTGATATCAATAAGAGCACATAAAGGGAAGCAGGAGAGTAAGGAACGGGAGCGGTTGCTGCAAGAACTTTTGAGGGTGGACAGACAATATGCGGAAGCACCGGAGGAGGGACTGTACAGGGAAAGGCAAAGGCTACATGTAGAATTTGACTTGCTGACTACGGGCACTGCAGAGGCACAATGGAGGAAGGCACAGGGTGTACAGTACGAATATGGGGAGAAGGCGAGCAGGTTGCTGGCACACCAATTGAGGAAAAGGGGAGCAGCGAGGGAAATAGGGGGAGTGAGGGATGAGGAAGGAGAGATGGAGCGGGGAGCGGAGAGAGTGAATGGAGTGTTCAAGACATTTTATAAAAAATTATATGAAGCTCAACCCCCGGATGGGAGGGAGAGAATGATGGGCTTTTTGGATCGGCTGGAATTTCCCAAGGTGGAAGAGCAGGAAAGGGTGGGACTGGGAGCACAGATCGAGGTAGAAGAAGTGGTGAAAGGAATTAGGAGCATGCAGGCGGGAAAGGCCCCGGGACCGGATGGATTCCCAGTCGAATTCTGTAGAAAATATGTGGACTTGCTCGCCCCGGTATTGACGAGGACCTTTAATGAGGCAAAGGAAAGGGGACAACTGCCCCCGACTATGTCTGAAGCAACGATATCGCTTCCCTATTTCCCTCCTAAATGTAGATGCCAAGATCCTGGCCAAGGTAATGGCAATGAGAATAGAGGAATGTGTCCCGGGGGTGGTCCACGAGGACCAAACTGGGTTTGTGAAGGGGAGACAGCTGAACACGAATATACGGAGGCTGTTAGGGGTAATGATGATGCCCCCACCAGAGGGGGAAACGGAGATAGTAGTGCCGATGGATGCCGAGAAAGCATTTGATAGAGTGGAGTGGGATTATTTGTGGGAGGTGTTGAGGAGATTTGGTTTTGGAGAGGGGTATGTTAGATGGGTGCAGCTGTTGTATAGGGCCCCGATGGCGAGCGTGGTCACGAATGGACGGGGATCTGCATATTTTCGGCTCCATAGAGGGACAAGGCAGGGATGCCCTCTGTCCCCATTATTGTTTGCCCTGGCGATAGCGTTGAGGGGTTCCAAGAAGTGGAGGGGAGTACTTAGAGGAGAAGAACACCGGGTATCTTTGTATGCGGACGATTTGTTACTATATGTGGCAGACCCGGCGGAGGGGATGCCAAAAATAATGCGGATACTTGGGGAGTTTGGGGATTTTTCAGGGTATAAATTGAACATGGGGAAAAGTGAGTTGTTTGTGGTGCATCCAGGGGAGCAGAGTAGAGAAATAGAGGACCTACCGTTGAGGAAGGTAACAAGGGACTTTCGTTACCTGGGGATCCAGATAGCCAAGAATTGGGGCACATTGCATAGGTTAAATTTAACGCGGTTGGTGGAACAAATGGAGGAGGATTTCAAGAGATGGGATATGGTATCCCTGTCACTGGCAGGGAGGGTGCAGGCGGTTAAGATGGTGGTCCTCCCGAGATTCCTCTTTGTGTTTCAGTGCCTCCCGGTGGTGATCACGAAGGCTTTTTTTAAAAGGATCGAAAAGAGCATCATGGGTTTTGTGTGGGCCGGGAAGACCCCGAGAGTGAGGAAGGGATTCTTACAGCGTAGCAGGGATAGGGGGGGGGGCTGGCACTACCGAGCCTAAGTGAGTATTATTGGGCCGCTAATATTTCAATGGTGAGTAAGTGGATGGGAGAGGAGGAGGGAGCGGCGTGGAAGAGATTAGAGAGGGCGTCCTGTAGGGGGACTAGCCTACAGGCTGTGGTGACAGCCCCATTGCCGTTCTCACCGAGGAACTACACCACAAGCCCGGTGGTGGTGGCTACACTGAAGATTTGGGGACAGTGGAGACGGCATAGGGGAAAGACTGGAGACTTGGGGGGGTCCCCGATAAGAAACAACCATAGGTTTGCCCCGGGGGGAATGGATGGGGGATATGGAATGTGGCAAAGAGCAGGAATAACGCAACTGAAAGATCTGATTGTGGATGGGAAGTTCGCGAGTCTGGGAGCGCTGACCGAGAAATATGGGTTGCCCCAAGGGAATGCATTCAGGTATATGCAACTGAGGGCTTTTGCGAGGCAACAGGTGAGGGGATTCCCGCCGCTCCCGACACAAGAGGTGCAGGACAGAGTGATCTCAAAGACATGGGTGGGGGATGGTAAGGTGTCAGATATATATAGGGAAATGAGGGACGAAGGGGAGACGATGGTAGATGAACTAAAAGGAAAATGGGAAGAGCTGGGGGAGGAGATCGAGGAGGGGCTGTGGGCAGATGCCCTAAGCAGGGTAAACCCGTCGTCCTCGTGTGCCAGGCTAAGCGTATTACTCAGTTTAAGGTATTACACAGGGCGCATATGACTGGAGCACGGCTCAGTAAATTTTTTGGGGTGGAGGATAGGTGTGCGAGGTGCTCGAGAAGCCCAGCGAATCATACCCATATGTTTTGGTCATGCCCGGCACTACAGGGGTTTTGGATGGGGGTGACAAAGGTGCTTTCAAAAGTAGTGGGGGTCCGGGTCGAACCAAGCTGGGGGTTGGCTATATTTGGGGTTGCACAAGAGCCGGGAGTGCAGGAGGCGAGAGAGGCCGATGTTTTGGCCTTTGCGTTCCTAGTAGCCCGGCGCAGGATATTGTTAATGTGGAAAGAAGCCAAGCCCCCGGGGGTGGAGACCTGGATAAATGACATGGCGGGGTTTATAAAGCTAGAGCGGATTAAGTTCGTTCTAAGGGGGTCGGCTCAAGGGTTCACCAGGCGGTGGCAACCATTCGTCGAATACCTCGCAGAAAGATAGATGGAATGGAAAAAAGAAGGCAGCAGCAGCAGCCCAGGATCGGGGGGAGGGGGGTGGGGGGAGGGGGGGGAGGAGGAACCAGAAGGACTCTCAGGGTTGTTAATATATACTGTATAATATGTATAGGTCGTTGCTACAGATAATTATATATTGGACTGTTAAATTATATTTTTGGAGAGTGTTACTTGTGATAAGGCAGTTGCCAATTAGGGTTAGTTTTCAGTTTTGTTATTTATTATTTATTCATTTTCTGTTTATAAAATAGGTCATTGTTATTTGTGTTGTTATAATATTGTGTAAAGGATGCACAATGTACTGTGTTGGTTGACCAAAGATTTTCAATAAAATATATTTTTAAAAACATTATTGCTTTTGTTATTGTTATAAAAATGTTGCAAATACTTCAATAAAAGTATTTTTTTTTAAAAGTGTAACCACTGGAGGTCTCCATCTTCTCCTCATCTCCACAGGCTGCCCCAGTCCTTCTTAAGATAAGTGCCAACATTTACATGCCACTTTAGACCAGACTTGTTCTGGACCAGCGTGATTTCCCACTGGCGGCACAGGCGATTCCGATCAGGCCTTCACCTCCATCCCACTAGCGGGATGCAATTCAGTTTCCACCAGCCTCTGTCAGGAATTGCAACCTGCCATGGCAGCTGGGAGCTGAATATCCCTCCATCATTTTACGCTGTATTGTCATTGTGTTACGTAGCCAAAATATTTATCGTTTTTCAGTACTTTTTCTTTTTGAAAAATTTCAGTACAGTTCAGAGTGGACTATAACTCTATCACATATGAAGTCCATGGGAGGTGGTGGTGTAGCGGTGTTGTCACTAGATTAGTATTCCAGAGACCATATAAAAGTATAATGATGACCATGAAGCCATGTTCCTAAAAAAACATCTGGTTCACTAATGTCCCTTCAGGGAATGAAATCTGCCATCCTTACCCGGTCTGGTCCACATGTGACTCCAGACCCACACAGCAATGCAGTTCACTCTTAATTGCCCCCCTTTGAAATGGCCTAGCAAGCCACTCAGTTAATGAGCAATTAGGGATGGACGCCCACATCCCAACAACAAATGTTTTTAAAATAACTGCTCACTGGTATGTAAACTGCAGACAAGTCAACTTTTAATCACCAGGTAACACTCCTGCAATAGAAGTTAATTTATTACTTTGCATGGAAAAAGTTCTGGAAAAGAACTGTACTATCCTATAAAAGCTTTCAGCTTTTGAATATTGCTATGTTTTAAAGGTATCAAGCACTGATTCTATGAATGATTTCAGAAAACATTTCGTAAAGACAAAGATGAAGAAGATAAAAGGAGAGAATGTTCTTAGAGGGGACAAGATTTTACAGAGGGTCAGATCCTGGTTTTCATAGAATTTACAGTGCAGAAGGAGGCCATTCGGCCCATCGAGTCTGCACAGGCTCTTGGAAAGAGCACCGTACCCAAGGTCAACACCTCCACCCTATCCCCATAACCCAGTAACCCCACCCAACACTAAGGGCGATGTTGGACACTAAGGGCAATTTATCATGGCCAATCCACCTAACCTGCACATCTTTGGACTGTGGGAGGAAACCGGAGCACCCGTAGGAAACCCACGCACACACGGGGAGGATGTGCAGACTCCGCACAGACAGTGACCCAAGCTGGTATCGAACCTGGGACCCTGGAGCTGTGAAGCAATTGTGCTATCCACAATGCTACCGTGCTGCCCTCTGATAAATTTTTCATCTGATGTTTAATTGAAGTACACTCCCTGAGACAGACAGAAAAAGGAACTTTTTTAAAAATTCAACTATCAGCCTTCAAGGTAAGGCTCACAAATGGTGGATGAGCCCAACCACTCCTTGTTTGCTCTGGAGTGATGGGGCATATTTTCTGGTTGAAAGAGTTACTTTCCACTATGGAAAGTGGATCTGAAGTCCAGGAAATCAGATGAGAGTCACTTATGCATATTGTTGCTCCTCCATTTCAGTCTGTCATGCGCTTTAGGCTGGCCAATGCACTGTGAATTGCTGTTATGTATGATTTTAAAAATGTGGATGTGCCTTATTCATTCTGTTTAAGAGAAGTGGGGGAATGGAACTTACATTCCAATGGTAAAGAGACAAAGAGATGCATGTAACTATAGACCAATTAACCTAACATAAGTAGCATACTGGCTTCTCGAGGTCATGATATGGGATAAAATTAATAATCCACCTAGAAAGACATGGACTAATTAAGGACTGCTTGAATTTGAAAAAGGTAAGTCATTTCTACAAATTTGAGGAAATCATGGAATGTATTTCTAGGGGAAGTGTGGTAGATATTGTGAATGTGAATTTCAAAAGCATTTGATACCATGCTGAATAGGAGGATTATTGATATAATTAAGTTACTTGCTACCAAAATAAACATCACAACAGAATAGGAAGTTTGTTGAAGGTCAGAAAGTAGACGTAATAATTAACTTCAAACTGGAAGCATGTAAACAGTAGTGCTAAGAGTGTTGGGACCATTGCTCTTCTTGATATAGTGATATATATGCATTGTGCAGTTATTAGTGACATCAATTCAGCATGAGTGTCTTTTATGTGCCAAGTGGCAACATGACATTTAATGCAGTCATTTCTCGATCGATCACTGATATCCGTAGAATATGTTATCTTGCCGATGTCTGGAGCCTGTTCCTCGGCAGTCGTCAATGTGGCAATGGTTACAGGTACACTCCTGGTTCTGGGTCTCTCTCTGCATTCTACGCTCCTTCTCCTGCGATAAGAGAAAGCAGAGAGTGAGAAATGGAATGTGCATTGAGGATGGAATGAGAATGTGTGTGGGAGCTCACTCTGAGGGATCCCGCGTGAGATGGCAATAAGCTGGGAGTGAGTGTTGGTTGTTCGGATGGGAATTTGAGGAGGTGCCTCAAGAGAAAGAAATGAGTTGTGCTGCAAGCTGCGTTATTCTGAGGAATGCTAGGAAAGTCAGAAGGCGAGACTTTCCCAGATATTGGTAAAGGCCAATGTTTGGGCGTGAAAAATGCCGTTGAAGCTGCCGATAGCAATGCCATCTTTCTCCGTCATATAGTCTGGGACTGCAATAGAAAAAGTTGGGTTTCTGAAGATTGAAAGAGTTTAGGATAATTGGATTATAAATGTATTGGGCAATTCAAGGGTTTAAAGTTTGGGGTGTGTTTGACTGCAATGGCCATGGTTTTTTAAAAATACTCCTGTTCTGCAGGGCCTGAGTGGTTTTAGCATCCAGTTGGTGAAACTAACAAAGGAATGTGTTTTTCAATCTGGGCTAATGAATAATGGTTTGACTGGGGAAGTCCCTGGCAAGTTCATATGCATTCAGTCCCTGGAAAGTTAATTTGTTTTTTAGCTTGGGGAGATGATGTTAGTGCTGGGTGGAGCTAAGAGAAATTTCTTTGGAGGAAGGTTTTTGGAAGTGAAGTCTGATCTGGCAAACCTTGTTTTTTAACCATTAGTAAAGGCAGTTTTCTTTCCCAGTAGAATAGTTTAAAAAAAAGTAATAATATTTTAAAATCAGCGCAGTCTTGTCTGAAAATGAGGAAGAGGGTGAAACAACTCAGTTGAAGCAACTATTTGAATATATTAAGCCTGAGCTCCTACGTGACAGCTTGGAGACAGTAGACTGGTCCATATTTAAGAACTCAGCGACCATCCTAAATGGGTATGCCACCACCGTCACAGACTCCATCAGCAAATGTGTGGACGACTGTGTGCCAAAGAAAGCAGTACGTACATTCCCCAACCGGAAACCATGGCTTAATCTGGAGGTTGACTCCCTACTGAAGGACAGGCCTGAGGCATTCAAGTCAGGCGACACTGACCTACACAAGAAATCCAGGTACTATCTCCGCAAAGCCATCCGGGATGACAAGAGAGAGTATCAGACCAAGTTAGAGTCACAGACTAGCGTTACAGACTCTCGTCGTTTGTGGCAAGGTCTAAATAGCATAACGGGCTACAAAGCGAAGCCAAGCAGTATCTCCGCAGCAGCGCACCCCACCCTGATGATCTGAATGCATTCAATGCTTGGTTCGAGCAGGAAACCATCGATGACTGCCGAGTGCCCCAGCAGCCCAAATCACACCCATACCCACCACCGCAGCTTCAGAATTCAGATCGGCCTTCCTGAAAGTGAACCTTCGGAAGGGGACTATCTGGATGGGATCCCTGATCGTGCACTCAGAGCCTGTGCGGACCAGCTGGCAGGTGTTTTCTCGGACATCTTTAACCTGTCCCTACTCTGCTCCGAGGTTCCCACCTGCTTCAAGAAGACCACCATCATACCAGTGCCAAAGAAGAACCAGGCAACGTGCCTCAATGACTAACGTCCAGTGGCTCTGACTCCAGTCATAATGAACTGCTTCGAGAGGTTGGTCATGAAGCACATCAACTCCATACTCCCAGAACACCTAGATCCACTGCAATTCGCATATCGCCACCACCGGTCCACAACAGACGTCATCTCCCTGGCCCTACACTCATCCCGAGAGCATCTCGACAACAAGGACTCCTACATCAGACTCCTATTTATTGACTACAGCTCCGCCTTCAACACCATAATCCCAGCCAAGCTCATATCAAAACTCCAAAACGTAGGACTTGGCTCCTCTCTGGTCCTCGACTTTCTGACCCACAGACCACAATCAGTAAGAATAAACAACAGCCTACCTCCACAATAGTCCTCAATACTGGTGCCCCGCAAGGCTGCGTACTCAGCCCCTACTATACTCCCCCTACACACACGACTGCGTGGCAAACGTTGGTTCCAATTCCATCTACACGTTTGCTGCCGACATGACCATAGTGGGTCGGAACCCGAATAACGACGAGCCAGAATACATGAGGGAGATAGAGAACCTAGTGGAGTGGTGTAACAACACAATCTCTCCCTCAATGCCAGCAAGACTAAAGAGCTGGTCATTGACTTCAGGAAGCAAAGTACTGTACACACCCTGTCTGCATCAACGGGGCCGAGGTGGAGATGGTTAACAGCTTCAAATTCCTAGGGATGCAGATCACCCATAATCTGTCCTGGTCTACCCACGTCGACGCTATGACCAAGAAAGCACAACAGCACCTACACTTCCTCAGGAAACTAAGGAAATTCGGCATGTCCATAATGACTCTTACCAACTTTCACAGATGCACCAAAGAAAGCATCCTATCAGGCTGCATCAGAGCCTGGTATGGCAACTGCTTGGTCCAGGACCACAAAATACTACAGAGAGTCATGAACACAGCTCAATCCATCACATGTTCCTGCCTCCCATCCATTGACTCTATCTACACCTCCCGCTGCCTGGGGAAAGCGGGTAACAGAATCAAAGACCCCTCCCATCCAGCTTATTGACTCTCCCAATTTCTTCCATCGGGCAGGAGATACAAAAGTCTGAGAACACGCACAAACAGATTCAAAAACAGATTCTTCCTCACTGTTATCAGACTCCTAAACGACCCTCTTATGGACTGACCAGATTAATACTACACTCCTGTATGCTTCACCCAATGCCAGTGTCTATGTATTTATATTGTGTACCTTGCGTTGCCCTATTATGTATTTTCTTTTTACTTTGTTTTATTTTCATGTACGAAATGATCTGTTTGAGCTGCTCGCAGAAAAATATTTTTCACTGTCCCTCGGTAAACATGACAATAAACAAATCTAACCAATCCAGAGTCTGAAGGGATTCTAATATGAGCCAGAATCCAGTAGCAAATACTACTATCCGTATATGCTATGCTGATTTTTCGGCTCGATTAAGAGCCAAAATTGAGTAGTAGTGTTAAGCGGTAATTGTAAGCTGTTCTTTTTTGGGTGTGAAGTTAAAACGCTTAATATTGTGTTCATAATAAATACCAAAGCCCTATTTTTTCTGCAATCACTCCTGGAGCGAATCATTCTTTCCGCACAGTCTTACAAAAATAAACTGTTGGGTGTGATCTGGGATTGTAATAGGTCCCATTACGTGTTGTCAGCAGGTCTGCCTCTGATTTGCTCGCCAGAAACTTATAAATGCGAGGAGCAGGCACCATATTTAATTTTAAAGGTGCACAGTGACCAAACCAATTGACCCTGGAAACACCCCCCCCCCCCCCCCGCCCCACCCACTACTGCCTGGGCCCTACATGGTCACTGAGTGGGCACTTCTGGGGGTTCAACATCAGGAAACAAACCCCGTCACTGAAGAGGCGTGGGAGGGGGGGGGGGGCGATCACGTCACGCATTTATGCTGACATGAAACGCGACTTTGCACTTCTCATTATATTTTCCGCTCCCGTCTCCGAACCTGCCCAACACAAGCAGGAGCAGAAAATCCTGGCCAGAGTGTGGGAGTTGGCATCAGAAAAGTGTCATGTCACTGATCTTCCCTGGCCTTTCCAGATCATTAAATCTCTGAGGCACTGTATCCAGATTATTTCAGATTGAGATATAACAAGTCCAAGTAGAAGCTGTGGCTTGTCCATCAAGCACCTTGCACAGTTATATAAGTTAATGCCTCCATCTAGTGGGTGATGCTCCCTTTTTCATGGTGTTTGGAAAAGTTTTGATTGTTTAGCATTGACAAAAAGATAAGTACGACCATGGTTTATACCAACTTTTAAAGTTTTCAAAGAAAGCCAGGAAATTAATTTACCCATTGAAGCATAGTGTCACTGCATTGTGTGGGTGGCTATTTATCATTGATGTCTTCTACTCATCAAGGTTAGCACTGGCAAATGGAACAATTCATATTACAGGCATCGCACTTCAAATCATGTATGCCATAAAAGACTTAGGTCAAATAATGCTCCCACTACCTTTGCAATGATGCTATAAAACTCCAAGTTTCAATTGTAAACTGGCAGCACCAGTCTGATATCTGTCACGTTCATGGAGCGGAGCTCTGTAATGTAGCAGTATAAATTTAGGAAAATGGTAGTACTCATATGTCATAAGACCAAAAGACATAGGAGCAGAATTAGGCCACTCGGCCCATCGAGTCTGCTCCACCATTCAATCATGGCGGATATTTTCTCATCCCCATTCTCCTGCCTTCTTCCCATAACCCCTAATCCCCTTATTTTTTTATTTAAAAAAAAATATTTTATTGAAACTTTTTGGTCAACCAACACAGTACATTGTGCATCCTTTACACAATATTATAACAACACAAATAACAATGACCTATTTTATAAACAGAAAATGAATAAATAATAAATAACAAAAATGAAAACTAACCCTAATTGGCAACTGCCTTATCACAAGTAACACACTCCAAAAATATAATTTAACAGTCCAATATATAATTATCTGTAGCAACGACCTATACATATTATACAGTATATATTAACAACCCTGAGAGTCCTTCTGGTTCCTCCTCCCCCCCTTTCTGCGAGGTATTCGACGAATGGTTGCCACCGCCTGGTGAACCCTTGAGCCGACCCCCTTAGGACGAACTTAATCCGCTCTAGCTTTATAAACCCTGCCATGTCATTTATCCAGGTCTCCACCCCCGGGGGCTTGGCTTCTTTCCACATTAGCAATATCCTACGCCGGGCTACTAGGGACACAAAGGCCAAAACATCGGCCTCTCTCGCCTCCTGCACTCCCGGCTCTTGTGCAACCCCAAATATAGCCAACCCCCAGCTTGGTTCGACCCGGACCCCTACTACTTTTGAAAGCACCTTTGTCACCCCCATCCAAAACCCCTGTAGTGCCGGGCATGACCAAAACATATGGGTATGATTCGCTGGGCTTCTCGAGCACCTCGCACACCTATCCTCCACCCCAAAAAATGTACTGAGCCGTGCTCCAGTCATATGCGCCCTGTGTAATACCTTAAACTGAATCAGGCTTAGCCTGGCACACGAGGACGACGAGTTTACCCTGCTTAGGGCATCTGCCCACAGCCCCTCCTCGATCTCCTCCCCCAGCTCTTCTTCCCATTTCCCTTTTAGTTCATCTACCATAGTCTCCCCTTCGTCCCTCATTTCCCTATATATATCTGACACCTTACCATCCCCCACCCATGTCTTTGAGATCACTCTGTCCTGCACCTCTTATGTCGGGAGCTGCGGGAATTCCCTCACCTGTTGCCACGCAAAAGCCCTCAGTTGCATATACCTGAATGCATTCCCTTGGGGCAACCCATATTTCTCGGTCAGCGCTCCCAGACTCGCGAACTTCCCATCCACAAACAGATCTTTCAGTTGCGTTATTCCTGCTCTTTGCCACATTCCATATCCCCCATCCATTCCCCCCGGGGCAAACCTATGGTTGTTTCTTATCGGGGACCCCCCCAAGGCTCCAGTCTTTCACCTATGCCGTCTCCACTGTCCCCAAATCTTCAGTGTAGCCACCACCACCGGGCTTGTGGTGTAGTTCCTCGGTGAGAACGGCAATGGGGCTGTCACCATAGCCGGTAGGCTAGTCCCCCTACAGGACACCCTCTCTAATCTCTTCTACGCCGCTCCCGCCTCCTCTCCCATCCACTTACTCACCATTGAAATATTAGCGGCCCAATAATACTCACTTAGGCTCGGTAGTGCCAGCCCCCCCCTATCCCTGCTACGCTGTAAGAATCCCTTCCTCACTCTCGGGGTCTTCCCGGCCCACACAAAACCCATGATGCTCTTTTCGATCCTTTTAAAAAAAGCCTTCGTGATCACCACCGGGAGGCACTGAAACACAAAGAGGAATCTCGGGAGGACCACCATCTTAACCGCCTGCACCCTCCCTGCCAGTGACAGGGATACCATATCCCATCTCTTGAAATCCTCCTCCATTTGTTCCACCAACCGCGTTAAATTTAACCTCTGCAATGTGCCCCAATTCTTGGCTATCTGGATCCCCAGGTAACAAAAGTCCCTTGTTACCTTCCTCAACGGTAGGTCCTCTATTTCTCTACTCTGCTCCCCTGGATGCACCACAAACAACTCACTTTTCCCCATGTTCAATTTATACCCTGAAAAATCCCCAAACTCCCCAAGTATCCGCATTATTTCTGGCATCCCCTCCGCCGGGTCTGCCACATATAGTAACAAATCGTCCGCATACAAAGATACCCGGTGTTCTTCTCCTCCTCTAAATACTCCCCTCCACTTCTTGGAACCCCTCAACGCTATCGCCAGGGGCTCAATCGCCAGTGCAAACAATAATGGGGACAGAGGGCATCCCTGCCTTGTCCCTCTATGGAGCCGAAAATATGCAGATCCCCGTCCATTCGTGACCACGCTCGCCATCGGGGCCCTATACAACAGCTGCACCCATCTAACATACCCCTCTCCAAAACCAAATCTCCTCAACACCTCCCACAAATAATCCCACTCCACTCTATCAAATGCTTTCTCGGCATCCATCGCCACTACTATCTCCGTTTCCCCCTCTGGTGGGGGCATCATCATTACCCCTAACAGCCTCCGTATATTCGTGTTCAGCTGTCTCCCCTTCACAAACCCAGTTTGGTCCTCGTGGACCACCCCCGGGACACATTCCTCTATTCTCATTGCCATTACCTTGGCCAGGATCTTGGCATCTACATTTAGGAGGGAAATAGGTCTATAGGACCCGCATTGTAGCGGGTCCTTTTCCTTCTTTAAGAGAAGCAATATCGTTGCTTCGGACATAGTCGGGGGCAGTTGTCCCCTTTCCTTTGCCTCATTAAAGGTCCTCGTCAATACCGGGGCGAGCAAGTCCACATATTTTCTATAGAATTCGACTGGGAATCCATCCGGTCCCGGGGCCTTTCCCGCCTGCATGCTCCTAATTCCTTTCACCACTTCTTCTACCTCGATCTGTGCTCCCAGTCCCACCTTTCCTGCTCTTCCACCTTGGGAAATTCCAGCCGATCCAAAAAGCCCATCATTCTCTCCCTCCCATCCGGGGGTTGAGCTTCATATAATTTTTTATAAAATGTCTTGAACACTCCATTCACTCTCTCTGCTCCCCGCTCCATCTCTCCTTCTAATCCCTCACTCCCCCTATTTCCCTCGCTGCTCCCCTTTTCCTCAATTGGTGTGCCAGCAACCTGCTCGCCTTCTCCCCATTTTCGTACTGTACACCCTGTGCCTTCCTCCATTGTGCCTCTGCAGTGCCCGTAGTCAGCAAGTCAAATTCTACATGTAGCCTTTGCCTTTCCCTGTACAGTCCCTCCTCCGGTGCTTCCGCATATTGTCTGTCCACCCTCAAAAGTTCTTGCAGCAACTGCTCTCGTTCCTTCCTCTCCTGCTTCCCTTTATGTACCCTTATTGATATCAGCTCCCCTCTAACCACCGCCTTCAGCGCCTCCCAGACCACTCCCACCTGGACCTCCCCATTATCATTGAGTTCCAAGTACTTTTCAATGCACCCCCTCACCCTTAGACACACCCCCTCATCTGCCATTAGTCCCATGTCCATTCTCCAGGGTGGGCGCCCTCCTGTTTCCTCCCCTATCTCCAAGTCTACCCAGTGTGGAGCGTGATCCGAAATGGCTATAGCCGTATACTCCGTTCCCCTCACCTTCGGGATCAACGCCCTTCCCAGCACAAAAAAGTCTATTCGCGAGTAGACTTTATGGACATAGGAGAAAAACGAGAACTCCTTACTCCTAGGTCTGCTAAATCTCCACGAGTCTACACCTCCCATCTGCTCCATAAAATCTTTAAGTACCTTGGCTGCTGCCGGCCTCCTTCCAGTCCTGGACTTCGACCTATCCAGCCCTGGTTCCAACACCGTATTAAAATCTGCCCCCCATTATCAGCTTTCCCATCCCTAGGTCTGGAATGTGTCCTAGCATCCGCCTCATAAAATTGGCATCATCCCAGTTCGGGGCCTATATGTTTACCAAAACCACCGTCTCCCCCTGTAGTTTGCCACTCACCATCACGTATCTGCCCCCGTTATCCGCCACTATAGTCTTTTCCTCGAACATTACCCGCTTCCCCACTAATATAGCCACCCCCCTGTTTTTCGCATCTAGCCCCGAATGGAACACCTGCCCCACCCATCCTTTGCGTAGCCTAACCTGGTCTATCAGTTTCAGGTGCGTTTCCTGTAACATAACCACATCTGCCTTAAGTTTCTTAAGGTGTGCGAGTACCCGTGCCCTCTTTATCGGCCCGTTCAGCCCTCTCACGTTCCACGTGATCAGCCGGGTTGGGGGGCTTCCTACCCCCCCCCTTGCCGATTAGCCATCCCCTTTTTCCAGCTCCTCACCCGGTTCCCACGCAGCTGTATCTCCCCCAGGCGGTGCCCCCTGCCCATCCCCTCCCATACCAGCTCCCCCCTCTCCCCAGCAGCAGCAACCCAGTAATTCCCCCCTCCCACCCCCCCCCTCCCCCGCTAGATTCCCCGCTAGCGTAATTACTCCCCCCATGTTGCTCCCAGAAGTCAGCAAACTCTGGCCGACCTCGGCTTCCCCCCGTGACCTCGGCTCGCACCGTGCGACGCCCCCTCCTTCCTGCTTCTCTATTCCCGCCATGATTATCATAGCGCGGGAACCAAGCCCGCGCTTCTCCCTTGGCCCCGCCCCCAATGGCCAACGCCCCATCTCCTCCACCTCCCCTCCTCCCCCCATCACCACCTGTGGAAGAGAGAAAAGTTACCACATCGCAGGATTAGTACATAAAACTCCTCTTTCCCCACTTTTTAACCCCCCTCTTCGCCCCCCACATTCGCCCCACCACTTTGTTCAAACGTTCTTTTTAATAACCCGCTCATTCCAGTTTTCCTTCCACAATAAAAGTCCACGCTTCATCCGCCGTCTCAAAGTAGTGGTGCCTTCCTCGATATGTGACCCACAGTCTTGCCGGTTGCAGCATTCCAAATTTTATCTTCTTTTTATGAAGCACCGCCTTGGCCCGATTAAAGCTCGCCCTCCTTCTCGCCACCTCCGCACTCCAGTCTTGATAAACGCGGATCACCGCGTTCTCCCATTTACTGCTCCGAGTTTTCTTTGCCCATCTAAGGACCATTTCTTTATCCTTAAAACGGAGGAAACTGACCACTATGGCTCTGGGAATTTCTCCTGCTCTCGGTCCTCGCGCCATCACTCGGTATGCTCCCTCCACCTCCAACGGACCCGCCGGGGCCTCCGCTCCCATTAACGAGTGCAGCATCGTGCTCACATATGCCCCGACGTCCGCTCCCTCCACACCTTCAGGAAGACCAA
The DNA here is from genome assembly GCF_047496885.1 of Scyliorhinus torazame. Taxonomy (NCBI): domain Eukaryota; kingdom Metazoa; phylum Chordata; class Chondrichthyes; order Carcharhiniformes; family Scyliorhinidae; genus Scyliorhinus; species Scyliorhinus torazame. The sequence continues at coordinate 265,856,940 of NC_092713.1, read as the reverse complement.
GAATCCTCAGGTTGTTCCTCCTTGCATTGTTCTCCAGTGCCTCCAACCTTTCCACACATCGTTTCTGATGTGCCTCATGCATCTCCGTCTTCACCACCAGGCCCTGTATGTCGTCCTCATTCTCGGCTGCCTTTGCCTTCACGACCCGAAGCTCCCGCTCCTGGGTCTTTTGTTCCTCCTTTAGCCCTTCGATCGCCTGTAGTATCGGGGCCAACAGCTCTTTCTTCATTTCCTTTTTGAGCTCTTCCACACAGCATTTCAAGAACTCTTGTTGTTCAGGGCCCCATGTTAAACTGCCACCTTCCGACGCCCTCTTGGTTTTTGCTTGCCTTCCTTGCCGCTGTTCTAAAGGATCCACTGCAATCCGGCCACTTTCTCCTCCTTTTTTCATCCGTATCCAGGGGGGATTCCCTTCTGGTTTACCGCACAGTGTTTTTAGCCGTCAAAATTGCCGTTGGGGCTCCTATCAAGAGCCCAAAAGTCAGTTTCACCGGGAGCTGCCGAAACGTGCGACTCAGCTGGTCATCGCCGCACCCGGAAGTCCCCTAATCCCCTTATTAATCAAGAACCTATCTAACTCTGTCTTAAAGACACTCAGTGAATTGGCCTCCACAGCCTTCTGTGGTAAAGAGTTCCACAAATTCACCACCCTCTGGCTGAAAAAATTCCTCCTCATCTCCGTTTTAAAGCCATGATGTGGAGATGCCGGCATTGGACTGGGGTGTCCCGAAGCGTGGTACATTGGCGAGACCATGCAGACGCTGCGACAACGAATGAACGGACATCGCGCAACAATCACCAGGCAGGAATGTTCCCTTCCAGTCGGGGAACACTTCAGCAGTCAAGGGCATTCAGCCTCTGATCTCCGGGTAAGCGTTCTCCAAGGCGGCCTTCAGGACCCACGACAACGCAGAATCGACGAGCAGAAACTTATAGCCAAGTTCCGCACACATGAGTGCAGCCTCAACCGGGACCTGGGATTCATGTCGCATTACATTCATCCCCCACCATCTGGCCTGTGAAATCCTACCAACTGTCCTGGCTTGGTACAATTCACACCTCTTTAACATGGGGTTACCCCATCTCTGGATCTGTAAAGATTTAATCACCTGCTAATGCTCGCATTCCAAGCATTGCTTGGCATCTTTGTATTTGTCTATATATGTGTTTCTGGAACAGACCTCTTCATTCACCTGAGGAAGGAGCAGCGCTCCGAAAGCTAGTGACATCGAAACAAACCTGTTGGACTTTAACCTGGTGTTGTAAGACTTCGTACTGTGCTCAGTTTTAAAGGATCATCCCTTTAGTCTGAGAAGGTGTCCTCTCCTTCTAGTTTTTCCTACAAGTGGAAACATCTCTCCACGTCCACTCTATCCAGGCCTCGCAGTATCCTGTAAGTTTCAATAAGATTCTCCCAATCTTGGAGTAAGAAAGGTTATGTCTTCAAGCCTTATCCCACAATTTGAGCTTCTCATCTAGCCTGATAATCCAAAGGCGTGCTGCATTGTTTTATCAGCAGTTGGCAAAACAATCAGACAGAAGAGAAGAGAAATGTATTTACGCAGACAAAAGTTATGGGATGGGATTATCCGTTTCTGCCACCCTGGCAGTGCCCATTCCAGCCCACTAGTGCCACCTCAGCAGTGCCAGCGTGGCAATGCCAGGGCAGCAGTGCCAAGGTGCCGGGGTGAGATCAGTGGTGCCAGGGTACCACCCTTCCCAGGGCCCGACTGCCTGGGGACCTCCGATCACCTCGGAGACCCACAGGTCCCCCCCCCCGTTCCCCCCCATCCCCACCGCCCAAGTGCATTATGCCTGGTCAAGAGCTAAACAGTGCTGGAAACCAGTGCTAAACAGCGCCACAGCAGGGTTTCCGTGGCGAGGCTGTTCGATCCCGGGCCTTGGATAACTCCAGCGTAGATATGTTCAAGTCAGACTAACTATTCATTTGAATATACAAATCTGGATCCCATCCATTGAGGGCTACATCCAGGTCGTGATGCATCGCAAGATCTCGTTAGATCTCAAGGCATAATGAGCATCGTAAATCTTGCGAGAAGCCTCCCGCAAGATTTAACGGCCTCGTCACTGCGGTAGTATCAGGTATTGCAGTACCCGAGAGGCTGTAGACCATTGGGTAAGCCTAGCAGCTTACCATTGGCTGTTTGGTATGTGGCTCCGCCATGACAGGTGGGGTATCAGAACAGGTGCCGTCCCAGCAGCCCTCATTCTGTACCGAAGCTGCTGGGGAACAGATCTAGTCTATTAAAGCCTTCAGTTATGATACAACCTCGTCTTCGAGTTTAATTGATCGTGCATCAATTTAATCGAGCACTCTTAAGCTGAAAGAATGGATCTCCGAATCAAGCCAGAGTGTCTACAACTCAGCCCCAATGCGGAGAATTCGGCTGCGATTTTTAAGCACTGGCTGGCGTGTTTTAAAGGCTACCTCGAGACGGCCGGAGGCACCCCCTCAGGAGAACAGAAACTGCATCTCCTGCACTCGAGAGTAAGCCCTGGAATCTTCTCCCTCATCGAGGAGGTGGAGGACTATGATGATGCGATCGAACTGTGAAACGGACATTATATACACCCTGTAAACCAGGTCTACACACGTCACCTGCTTGCAACTAGACGCAAAGCCCCGGGGAATCGCTGAGGACTTCTACCATGCGCTACTGGTGCTGGGCAGAAACTGTGGCTGCCCGCAAGTTTCGGGCAGCGAGCACACGGAACGTCTAATCCGGGATGCCTTTGTAGCAGGTATGAGCTCTTCAGAGATCCGCCAAAGACATTTAGAAAAGGACACCCTGGGACTGAGAGAAGCACGGGCCCCGGCAGGGTCCATGGATGTTGCCTCCAGAAACGCGCAGTCCTATACGCCCGACCGCGCGACGGTCCCCTGGGCTTCGTGGCATCCCGCAGCGGCAGCCCCACTGACCTTCCCCGTGTTACCGCAGGCCTGCGCTGTAAGATGGCCCGCTAGCTCCGTTGGGCCCCGTTGCTTCTTCTGCGGGCAGGCGAAGCACCCCCGCCAGCGCTGCCCAGCCCGCACCTCCACCTGCAAAGGGTGCGGCAAGAAGGGCCATTTTGTGGGGGTCTGTCAAGCACGAGCCGTTGCCATGGTCTCCAATGACTCCGGACCGCCGCGGCAACCTTCCCTTCGGGCCCCAGGCGGCCAGCACTCACCGCCACCCCCCTATCCTAGGGCCACGCCCGACCCACGGCCGCGGCCATCTTGCCCCTCGGACGCCATGCTGGACGGATGGGCGCCGCCATTTTTTCCATCCCCACCGCCATTTTGTCCATCTCCGACCACCACGTGCAATCCATGGGAGACGCCATCTTGGATGGGGCCCCAGGCCCCCAGCACAGCCGACTACATGCTGCCCGATCACAACCCACAACTGCTCCATCTGGCCTCGGTGACGCTGGACCAAAATCGACCTCGGACACTCGCAACAGCAACAACGACGATCTTCATCAACGGCCATGAGACATCTTGCCTGATCGACTCTGGGAGCACGGAGAGCTTTACACACCCCGACATGGTAAGGCGCTGTGCGCTTGTTACCCACCCTGTAAACCAAAGAATCTCCCTGGCCTCCGGATCACACTCAGTGGAGATAAAGGGGTTCTGCCCAGCAAACCTCACTGTCCAAGGCAGGAAATTCAACAATTTCCGCCTTTATGTCCTGCCGCACCTCTGCGCGGCTACACTCCTGGGGTTGGACTTCCAATGTAACTTGCAAAGCCTCACTTTTAAATTCGGCGGCCCTATACCCCCTTACTGTCTGTGGCCTCGCGACCCTTAAGGTCGACCCGCCTTCCCTGTTTGCGAACCTCACCCCGGATTGCAAACCCGTCGCCACCAGGAGCAGACGGTACAGTGCCCAGGACCGGACCTTCATCAGGTCAGAGGTCCAAAGGCTACTGAGGGAAGGGGTCATTGAAGCTAGCAACAGTCCCTGGAGAGCTCAAGTAGTGGTGGTAAGAGACCGGGGAGAAACATAGGATGGTCATTGACTACAGTCAGACCATCAACAGGTTTTTAAAAAAATATTTTTTTATTCTACATTTTCACATTTTCATTCAAAGATTTATACCCCAACCACAAACAGTAAATGGTAACAAATACAAAATCAATCCCCTTAACAATACCAATGATCCCATCCTCCCACCACCCCAAACAACGGCCCACCTGTCAATATATGCATCCGATAAACCAAACCCTCCCACGGTGGAAACAAAAAACAAAGGAGAAAAAGGAAAAGGAGTCCAGGACCGCCCATGGTCACCATTTACCTTTAGAGCCCACTCCCCCTCCCCGCCCCCCTACACTCAACGCCATCCAGCCTCTGAAAGAGTACCGTACATGATACCCAAGAGTTGTACACCCCCCCCGCCCCCCCCGCCCCCCAAGTCTCCCGCTCCTCCCGTCCACTGCCTCTTGTAAAACTCCTCCTCCCAACCTCGGTTCCTTCCCCCCAACTTTCCACCCCGGCTAGACCACTCGGACCCTGTTCTGCCAGGCTCCGATGGCCGCAGCCCCTCCCCCCACCTCACTCCCGTTCACTGGCCGGCTTAAACCGGCCAGCGAGGAGGCCCCCGCCCGGGTCCCTTTCCCCCTTGCCCGGCCCTAGGAAAGCCCAAAGGTCCCCTTTTAGCACACAAACCCCGCATATCCACCTACACCCCAAAGAGCCCTAATTTCGAGTGAATGTCCCATCCCTTCCCTTGTCCAAATATATACAACATTGGCTCCTTTAGCCCCTACACCCGCACGCAGTGAAACAAAAAAGAAGAAAATACAGTCATGAGGTTACATCGGCACATGGCCATTTCTCAATTTGTCAGTTCTGCCACAGTCCTTCTGCCTTCGCAAACTCCTCCGCTGCTTCTGCCGTTCCAAAATAAAAGTCCCTGAGCTTATAAGTCACCCTCAGCTTCGCTGGATATACAATGTTGCACTGCACCTTGCTAATGTACAGTGCCCTCTTCACCCGGTTGAAGGCAGCCCGCCTGCTCGCCAGCTCCACCGTAAAGTCCTGGTATACACGTATACCAGCTCCAGCCCACTGCACCACCCGCTTCTGCTTGGCCCAGCTCAGGACCTTCTCCTTCACACTGTACCTACGGAAGCACAGAGTCACTGCCCTTGGCGGCTCACTCGCCTTTGGTACAGGCCTCCACGACCGATGAGCCCGATCCAGTTCATATCGGGAGGGATCCTCCCCCTCCCCCAATAGTTTTGCCAGCATTGCGGCAAAATACTCAGTCGGCTTCGGTCCTTCAACTCCTTCGGGCAGCCCCATAATCCTCAAATTCTGTCGTCTGGATCTGTTTTCCAGGTCTTCCATTTTTCCTCGCAAATCCTTGATAATGTCCATCACCTTCCGCATCTCCTTCCCCATCGAGGCAAGTCGATCACCGTGCTGCAATAACGTCTCCTCCACTTCCTTCAGCGCCTCCCCTTGCTCTCGCACCTCCGCCACTGCGCTCGCCACCGCCGTCATCACCGGGGAAATCGCCTCCTCCACCAGCGCACTCAAAACCTCCCTCATCTCCTTCCTCACCATCTCCATGCATTTTGCAAACTGCCTTTCGAATTCCGCAGCCATCACCTTAGTTATTTCTTCAGCCGTAAGCAATGCGGCCTCCCCTGGTGCTCCAGCCTCCATTTTCTTTACTGACCCCGCGGTGACCTTTCCACTCCCCGACAGACTTTCAGCTGCTTTTTTCACGGCCGTTTTTTTGCTGGTCTTCGACATTCCCCTCCTCTGTGCTGTCTCCCGACTTTTACTGCCTTCGCTGGCCCTAGGACCGGGCATTAACCCCCGACAATGCCGTTCCCGAACGGGAGCCCTCCAACGCGCGGCTGCCTCCTGCCCGCCGTCACCGGAAGTCGACCATCAACAGGTTTACGCAGCTGGATGCATACCCTCTCCTCTGCATATCCGACCTGGTGAACAGGATCGAGCAATACAAGGTCTTCTCCACGGTGGATCTCAAGTCCGCCTACCATCAGCTACCCCGCCGCACTAGTGACTGCAAGTACACTGCCTTCGAAGCAGATGGGCGGCTCTACCAATTTTTAAGCGTTCCCTTTGGTGTCACTAATGGGGTCTCGGTCTTCCAACGCGAGATGGACCGAATGGTTGACCGATACGGCTTACGCGCAACGTTCCCGTATCTTGATAACGTCACCATGACCAGCAGGACCATAATACCAACCTCCGAAAATTTCTCCAGTATATCTCGCGTTGGAAGACCGAGACCCCATTAGTGACACCAAAGGGAATGCTTAAAAATTGGTAGAGCCGCCCATCTGCTTCGAAGGCAGTGTACTTGCGGTCACTAGTGCGGAGGGGTAGCTGATGGTAGGCGGACTTGAGATCCACCGTGGAGAAGACCTTGTATTGCTCGATCCTGTTCACCAGGTCGGATATGCTGTCCCCCGGTACAGCCGAAAGTACTCCGACCTCCGCCGGTTCGTAGCCACACTAGCCACCGGGGCTCTATATAGCAGCCTGACCCAATTGATGAATCCCTCCCCGAACCCAAACCTCCGCAACACTTCCCAAAGATACTCCCACTCCACCCAATCAAAGGCCTTCTCTGCGTCCATAGCTGCCACTACCTCCGCTTCCCTCTCCACCGAGGGCATCCTAATCACATTGAGGAGCCTCCGCACATTTGTATTTAGCTGCCTACCCTTCACAAATCCCGTCTACTTCCAGCTCCCCTTTGGCCAATGCAGCAGCAACCCAGTTCCCCCCCTCCCCCCCGCTAGATCCTCATCTAGCCATTTTGCTCCCCCCATGACACTCCCGTAAGTCAGCTGACCCCTGCTGACCCCGGCCTCTCCCGCCATTCTATCGACCCCCCAGTGTGAGAATCCCCCCACCCCTTGGCAGTCAGTGTGCGCCCCTCTCCAGCACCGCCCTTCCTCCCCGGCCCCACCCCCATCCTTCCCTAACGCGGGGAAAAGCCTGCGCTTTCCTGAGCCGGCCCCGCCCCCTCTGGCGCAGCTCCTTTTTGCGGCCTTACCCCAACTCCCCATCCCCGGGCCTCCACCCCCCCCTCTTCCTCCGTGGGGCCCTGCCCCTACAACATCGACGCCCACACTCTCCCACAGCCCCCACATCAAATCCATTCACCCATCCCCACCCAGCACTCAAACAAGAAGAACATTCCCCAAACGCAGTAAACACAGTAAACATCCGCCCACGACAAACCCTCAGTTTGAGTTCAACTTTTCAGTCTGGATAAAGTTCCATGCCTCATCAGGCGTTTCAAAATAGTGGTGCCGATCTTGGAACGTGACCCACAATTGCGCTGGCTGCAGCATCCCGAACTTCACCCCCTTCCGATGGAGCACCGCCTTAGCCCAGTTAAAACCAGCGCCTCCGCACTCCAGTCCTGGTAAATTCGGATCTCTGTGTTCTCCCACCTGCTGCTCCGCTCTTTTTTGGCCCATCTCAGGACACACTCTCTGTCCATAAAGCGGTGGAACCCAGATGGGTTCCATGTTGAAGTCTACAGCCCTTGGCGGCTTGTTGTCTTTGGGTCTCCTTGCCAGGATCCGATGAGCCCCATCCAGCTCCAGGGGCCTCGGGAAAGCTCCCGCGCCCATCAGCGAATTGAGCATTATGCTCATATATGCCCCAGCATCGGGCCCCTCCACTCATTCAGGGAGACCCAGCATCCGAAGATTATTCCTTCTCGACCTATTCTCCAGGTCCTCAAATTTTTCCGCCCATCTCTTGTGCAGCGCCTCGTGCGCCTCCACCTTCACTGCCAGGCCCAAGATCTCGTCCTCGTTCTCCAAGGCTTTTTGCCGCACCTCCCAGATCGCCACCCCTTGGGCCTTCTGGGTCTCCACAAGCTTCTCAATCGCTGCCTTCATTGGCGCCAGCATTCCTGTCCTCAGCTCCTCAAAGCAGTGATTAAGAAACTCCTGCTGCTCCTGCGACCACGCTGCTTGGTCTCCACCCGCCGCCATCTTGCTTTTCTTCCCTCGCACTTTTCGCTGCACCAGGATCACTTTTTTAACCGCTCCACTCCTGGTCCAATCTATATAATGTCGGGGGGACCTTGCTGTCACCTTCCCACACTGGAAGCCGTCGAACAATTGCCGTCGGGGCCCCTCTGAAGAGCCCTAAAGTCCGTTCCCGGCGGGAGCTGCCGAACGTGCGACCTACCTAGGCATAGCCGCAACCGGAAGTCCCCAAATCCCATTTTGGACAGCACATCCATCATGTAGGCGTGTGATACTCTGTCAAAGGCATTTCTCCTGATTCAGGCTAATGCGGCAGGTCGTATCAGTGAGTAGCGTGAGACTATCAGAGATCTTCCTGCTGCGTACAGAGCAGGTCTGTTCAAGGTTGACCACTGACTCCAAAGCAGACTTGACCCGACTGGCGATGACTCGGACAGAATTTTATAGCCTACGTTCAACAATGAAATGGGTCATCAATTTCTAATTTCTACCTTTTCCTTCTTCCGCTTATACATGAGGGCAATAATGCCTTTCTTCATGGAGTCTGACATGCTCCTGGCTGTAAGCATACTCTCGTATACCCCCAGCAGGTCTGGACCAATCCAGTCTCACAAAGCCAAATAAATACCTCAGCCATCACTTCTGGGAGCTTTACTTTTCTCAAAGGACTCGAGGGCCTTAGTCAACCTTTCCAGAGTTAACGGTATGTCCAGGATCTCTCACTTGCTGTCCTCTAAGACCAATATCTTTCATTGTCTCAACATTTCAAATGACCCATTCAAATTCAGTACGTTACCCACCTTCAAACTCTGCTGTCCTGTGAGTACAACCACTTTACATGAGCTTTAATATCAACGCACATTAAAAAGAATTCCAATCTAGATCTTTCCTGTGGAAAATGACCAGGAATTCCAGAAGCATGATCTTCAAAGAAACACATCCTTCCAAGCAGGAGAGGCTGGGGCATTGGAGCTGGCACAATAAATAAATGATCAAATTTTAATTCTTGTTGAAGGGCACGTAATTTGAATGTTAGACTCTAGGAAGTGCAGTAATGGTTGGCTAGGGCACAGAATTCACCTGGGTGGGGTGGGGGGGGCTTGATTGTCCATGATCAAGAATGGCTCGATAGCACCAGGTTTTTCTTTTTGCTTTGTTTCTTACTGGAGTTGTCGTCAGGGAGTTTCGAAAAGGCTGCTCAGAAGCCCGTGTTTGATCCTCGTTGCCAATGTAATAATTCTAGGAAGCGTGCAGTGAAAGGCCAAACTGGTTTATTTTAAACTGATTACCGCAGCACACAAAAAAACCCTCAGAGCCCAGGACTATCGGGAACTGCCGGTCTGGGTCTGGCTATATTTAAAGGATCCATGAGCAAGCCCAAATTGGACATGCCTCCACTCGCCCACAAGGAGCTTACTCAGTGATCCCGATGTTCCTTGTGAGGGTTATCACAATATAGAAGCAGGACGATATGGCTGTGAGGGTGGCAGCATTGATAGGTGTGCAAGAGTGAGTGCAGCAACTGAATGCTCGGCATGGTAAAGATTGCTAATGGTTGGGTAATGGAGTTGCGGTGCAATGAGCAGTGTGAGAAGTTAATGGTTTGATGGATAAGAGATGTCATTGGAACATACATTCTCTGATCTTGGTCATTGATGTGAGATCGTTGAACTTTTTCCGGCACTGCAACCAGGTCCTCGGGGCTGGACTTCTGAAATGTCACTTTATGCTCCCATTTCCATCACAGAGTGTGCCTGCAGGGCTTCCTGGCCCTTTGCAGTCACATAACCTCTCTCATCCTTTCAATCCTCTAAACCAAGGCATCCCACGCCATATCAGAGAACCTTAAAGCCCTTTTTCCGGTCTGATGCTGCATTGATAGTGACATTTTCTCAAAGCCTTTCACACAGTTCCATCAGCGGGTGGCACAGTGGCAAGCACTGCAGCCTCACAGCTCCAGGGTCCCAGGTTCAATTCCGGCCTCGGGTTACTGTCTGTGTGGAGTTTGCACTTTCTCCCCGTGTCTGGGTGGATTTCCTCCCACTGTCCAAAGAAGTCCGGGTTAGGCGGATTGGCCATGCTAAATTGCCCTTAGTATCCAAAAGGTTTGGTGGGGTTACTGGGATAGGGTGGAGGTGTAGGCTTAAGTAAGGTGCTCTTTCCAAGGGCCGGTGCATACACGATGGGCCAAATAGCCTTCTTCTGCACTAAGTTCTATGATTCTATGATCAGTTGCTACTGCTCAAGGGCACCTCCCCTTTAAGAGGGACAGGCTTCCTTTAAGAAGTGCTGGATAGCTGCAAGTTGTGTTAATCTCATGCACATTTGAGCCCCGATTGACTGCGCAGAGCTGGATACAAACATAGATACACAGAAGATAGGAGCAGGAGGAGGCCTTTTGGCCCTTCGAGCCTGCTCTGCCATTCATCACGATCGTGGCTGATCATCCAACTCAATAGCCTAATCCTGCTTTCTTCCCATAGCCTTTGATCCCATTCTCCCCAAGTGCTATATCTAGCCGCCTCTTGAATATATTCAATGTTTTAGCATCAACTACTTCCTGCGGTAATGAATTCCACAGGCTCACCACTCTTTGTGTGAAGAAATGTCTCCTTATATCTGTCCGAAATGGTTTACCCTGAATCCTCAGACTGTGACCCTTGGTTCTGGATACACCCATCATTGGTAACATCTCACCTGCATCTACCCTGTCTAGTCGCGTTAAAATTTTATAAGTCTCTCTGAGATCCCCCCTCATTCTTCTGAACTCCAGCGAGAACAATCTCAACAATCCCAATGGATTGCACGACCCAATCAGTGAGATGAGCAGGTACCATGAAGTTTACTTAATGCCTGCATCATCTCGACTATGCATGGGGCAATCTTGCATTATGATGCCCACACCTCCGAATCGAAATTTAGCCCAATATATTTAAACCGAATTAGGATGAAGAGAAATGGTGACTAGATAATAAAATACACATGAAAATATAGCTGGATGGGAAGAATGAGACATGGAAACTAATCTTTTTTACTTTCCATACACGTAACTTGAAATTAGTTACAGCAAAGGGAGAGACATTTACAGAATACAGAATGAGCTCTGAATGTAATAATTAGTTCAATTTCTACTCTGTAAAATTCATTCTTCATTGTAACCAGTTCTCCAATGTATTTTTAATATGTTACTCGCAAACAGAATTAAGATATAACAGCTTGAAGAAATACAAAACTTCAATGAGAAATAATTAAAACTTGTTTTTTTTGTATACATGTACACTGTTCCAAACTGAGTGTCTGCTCATTTGTCTGGTGACACCGAGACCTCGTGTCATTCTGAAAGCTGGGAATTCAGATTCCAGTCAGTTGGGTAATGGATTGTAAATAACTCATTAAAAGACTGTGCACGATCTGAGATTCAAACTTGGCTCACAAGCTCATGAGCTGATGACCTGCCAGTTTGCACAATGATGACATGTCTGCCCTCAGCAATGTTTTCACACGGTGGGACACATGGTCTCAATCCTAATTGTGTCACTGCTCTGCTCTTATTTCACTTTGGTGATTTTTGGTTGTTCCTTTCAGGCATTCACAGTCAATATTCAGAATCGATCGCAATCCCTTGCCACCCCGTCAGTTTATAGCTACTCTCATACCCCATTATAAGTAGCCTCAAATAGCTTTGTTTTTTTATTAAGTTGTTAAGAAATGACAACCGATTTATTTGTTGTGCAGACCGCTTACCTCATACCAAAGTAGTTGCCCTGGAAGGTTCCACAAGGCACTCCCATGGCTCTGAGGCTACTCCTCACCCCCAGCTCACACTTGGCCTCAAGTCTCCCATCGACAGCCAACAACACTTTGGCTGCATCCGCTTTGAGGGTTCTATACGTTCCATGGTAGCAGTTGCGCCGGTGGAAAGGCAGTCCAAGGCCACTCAGAATCTTCGTCAGACATCTCGAACACTTCCTTCTTTGAGTGGAGCCCCAGGAGGTTGACCAGGAGCCTGGTAGCTCCAAATCTGATTGCTTCCAGCCAAATGACCACCAGCACAATGGTGAATCGGAGCGCCATGAGGAAAATGATGCTGAGCAGCGCTCCCCTCACCTTGAGAGTGGTCACTGGCTCCGTGGGAAGAAGACGGCTGAGATACTGTCCAATAGCGGAGGAAGATATCAACATCCGGATTAGTGGCATGTGTAGCAGCAGTGACTCCTTGACTTGTTAACGGTTATAGAGCCATCAGGAAACACAAATCCTGTTCTCTTTGGTTCTTTTCCACATAACTGGGAATGTAGATGATTCATCTACATACATTGTCTTTTGTTTATTTTATGTTCATAGATTCTGGGCACAACTCCTGATATAACAAACTTTTAAATGGGAAAATTTGTTTCAAAGTGAGTAGCTTTGATTTAAGTAGTAGTTCTCTGGGACGTATCTACTACTTCAATCAGAGTATTCCTGTACAGCCAACTGAGCAGCCAAAAAAGTGGTTCACACCAACTTCATAGAGAATAAAATGTCCAATCAGTTATTAAAGATTAGAAAACAGGTTTGAAACATTAAAAGAGATAGAAATTGGACCTGTGTCTGAGGAGTAGAAAAATCGGACTCCATTCCCTCCCCTCTTCAAAGCCTTTCCTTCTTTCATCTTAAGCTTCTGACAGCCAGTTGGTGAATTTGGAGACCAGAGTCAATCATTCACCAGTTTTAGATTTAATCACAAAGTAAAACATTACATATGTACAGCTCCTAACTCTACAACCCATCACCAGTTGTCTATAAGCATCTCTTTATGCATGTACAATTATTCAATGAGTGCCCCCACCTATGTATATTTAAGCTGAATTTATAGAATTAACATCTGCACTCCCTGTTCTCCTTCCTTCCCTTTCCGTCTCTGACCTATTTAACCCTAAGTACTCCCTCCTCCCACTGCCCTCTCCTCATCTCATCTCTCCTCCCCCTTAAACCCATCTTGAACATTTTCCTCCTCACTCCTCCAGTTCCTTTTCTCTTCACCTTGCTTTGTTGCCCCCTCTTCTGACTTTTCCATTAATCTTCATCCCCTCCTTGTTTATCTTCAGCTCTTCCTCATTTTCTTCACCCCTTCCCATTCATCTTCCACTCCCTCCCTTTTTATTATCTTCACCCTATTTCCTCTTCACTCTTTCCCCTGTCCTTCCACAACCCCTTCCCTTCATCTATTGCACTCTTCTCTCTCTCTCTCTCTTCACCATCTCCTGTTTATTCCCGTCACCTCCCCTTCCCACTCACTTCTATCCTCTTTTTTCCAGATTTCAACCTTTTTCTTCTGCATTGTGCCCCAATTCAGTTCCACTACGCCGTTGTTGCACTTGCATCATCCCCAATTCGTCTTCCATTCCACGATGTTCCTGTAACCCTTCCCATCATTTCTGACATCTTACTCTTGCTTCTCTGCCCCTCTTCTAATCTTTCCATTCATCTTCACCCCCTCCTTGTTCATCTTCAGTCCTTCCCCTTTATCTTCACCACTTCCCTGTTTATCATCCTCTCTCTATTCATCTTTTTGCAATTTCCTCTTTACTCTTTCCCTCCTGTCCTTGCACAATCCCTTCCCTCTCCATTTCCCATCATTTCCATCTGCACTGTCACCCTCTACCTTGCCAGCTAAATTTGGTCAGGGCACAGTCAAAGTGAGATTAAAAATATCACTCTGGGATCTCTTTTACATGCTGATTCCAATCAGATTTCTGCCCCTGCAACTGTACCGAAATGGCTCTTGTCAAAGTCCCCTACTGTGAGATATAGGTTATTTTGAGGAATGTTCTATGAAATAGTTTTAGCTGTGTAACTTTAATCTTGTGTGTTGAAGTTTTCTTTTGTTAATAAATGTTTTAATGTAATGCTTAAAATCCCCAAAGAGTTACTGCAACTTGTGTTTTTTTGAATTCAGATTGTTCTTCTCATTGTCAGAATACCAAAAAAATGGTTATGATATGTGGGCCAAGTTTCCCTTTGGGGTTTGGTTTGCGCAGCAATTCACATCTGCTGGATCGTAACACTACATACTGACTCCATCCCTCTCTCTGGGAACAGTCTGAGATTAAACCAGCCTGTTCATAATCTTGGTGCCATATTTGATCTTGAGATGAGTTTCCAACCTCATTATGATTACAAACTGTGATTAAATGTATTCCTGGAGGGTTCATCACATAAATTGCCACTATGATCCAGCCATTTGTCAGCCATCGCGTGTACCCTTGTGATGGCGATTGAAGAACAAAGGGTCTCAAAAAGATGATGCTTGACTGTGAAGCAAACAGCCTTTTTTCCCCATTATCAATACTTTTATTTCTGGTAATGAAGAATATTGAAAGAAATGGTTTTTTTTTTAAATTTAGAGTGTCCAATTATTTTCTTCCAATCAAGGGGCAATTTAGAGTGACCAATTCACCTACCCTACACATCTTTTTGGGTTATGAGGGTGAGACCCATGCAGACACGGGGAGAATGTGCAAACTCCACACGGACAATGACACGGGGCCGGGATCGAACCCGGTTCCTTGGTGCAGTGAGGCAGCAGTGCTAACCACTGTGCCAACGTGCCGGCCCAAATGTTTTTTTAAAACTATCTCTTTTAATATCCCTATGGTTTTTTTCCCAGGGTTGCACAGTGGTGCACTGGCGATTAATCTTCAATTCCTGGAGGCCCCAGGCTCTTCCTGGAGGCCTGGCAACCGCCGACCTCATATTCATGCCATCACTAAGATCATCAGCTGAACTTGTTCCTGTTTCAGCTAATCTCCTGCCGTAACCCTTATTCATGCTTTTGTTACCTCGAGATTTGACTATACAGCACAGTAGTTAGCACTGTTCTTCACAGCACCAGGGACGCGGGTTCGATTCCCGGCTTGGGTCACTGTTTGAGCGGAGCCTGCACATTCTCCCCATGTCTGTGTGGGTTTCCTCCCACAAGTCCCGAAAGATGTGCTTGTTAGGTGAGTTAGACATTCTGAATTCTCCCTCAGTGTACCCCAACAGGCGCCGGAGTGTGGCGACTAGGGGATTTTCACAGTAACCTCATTGCAGTGTTAATGTAAACCCATTTGTGACACTAATAAAGGTAATTATTATACCAATGGACTCCTGGCTTGTCTCCCATATTCCATCCTCTGTAAACAAGGTCATCCTAAACTCTGCTGCCTATGTCTAAATCTACAACAAAGTCCCATTCACCTATTACCCCTGTTCATTGTCTAACAGTCAAACAGAATCTTGATTTTAAAACCTCATCCTTACCTCTAATCTCCTCGAGCCCCAAATTCTGGAGATGTCTGCATTCTCTAATTCTGGCTACTTGAGCATCTCCAATTTTAATTACTCCACCATGGGTGGCTGTGTCCTTGGCTGTCTCAGCGCCAAGCTCTGGAATACCCCAATTGCACCTGTCTCCCTACCTTGCTTAAAACCTTCATCTTGGACCAGCTTTTGGTCATCTGACCTAATATCTCCTATGCGGCTCAGTGTCCTATTTTGTTTTAGAATGCTCCTGCGAGGCGCCTTGAGAAGTTTTATTACTTTATCATACTATTGGCAACAGCGCTGGCGAGCGACCTGTTCCAGAAAAAAAAGTTTCTCGAAGGAGCGTGTGTTTTGTCCGCCTCCTGCCTGTTGGAGCGGGAAGAGAATCAAGAAGGAAACAAGGCGTTATATAAATATTTGTTATTGTTGTCGTCGACTGTTCGGAATGCCAATTGTCCCCTTCGTCACAATGAGAGAGGCACTGACATTTAAGCCTCCGGGCGGCTGAGGGCGCTGGTGCCGGGAGTCGGGTGGTTGCCGCTGCTGTTTCCTCCCTTCCTGCCGCTCACTCCAGCCCCCGGGATTGTGGCGGAGGAGGAGAGTTGGCGGTTTTGTCGTCTTTAACCGTCAGGAATGGGCAGAGAATCCAGGTGAAGATCCATGCGCGCGAGCTGCGGGCGCTCAATGGCGGGCAGCGCGGTCGGCGGCGAGGGAGGGAGAGAGGCCTGCCCGATGGAGTAGGCCTCGGGGCCCGGGTAGTCACCCAGCCGGCCCTCTGCACCGATTAATCACCGACCGCACGCGCTTTCTCCGCGGCCTTACTCCAGCAAACGACATTAAAACACACACACACACATCCAGATCACTTCGATTTGGAGAAGTTGCATTTGTCTCCTCCACGTATGAGTGTGTCAGTGTAGCATCACCTGTTGTCTCACTGAGTGACCAAAGGGAGCTCCGGATTCCTGATGTGTCCTGAGCAAGTTTATCTTGGCCAGGACGCTGGGGAATGGGGAACGTGCTCTCACTTTAGTTCGGATGAAAATCTAGCCAAGCTGCTCCTCCTGTACCAGCTAAGGAGCGCGCGAAAACGAAACCGGGATTGGGAACGGTGTGATATCTTTGGAAAATCAGTCGTGGCTCACTTGCTCAGTCCCACAGATGAAACAACTTGGTAACTGCAACTTACCTCGTCAGCTGTGAGTCACGTCAGAGGCGCACGGTTGTGGGGTTCGTGACCAACTCCAAAACTTTAGCGCACACATCGAAGCTGAGGCTGTGCTGTAGAACCGACACGGATGTTATCTTTCGGATGAGGCCTGTCTGCTCTCTCAGATGGATGCATAAAAATCCCATGGCATTATTTCAAAGAATAGCCTCCCGGTGTCCTGGCAAATATTTGCCTTCGATCAATAACACAAACAAATTCAGGCCATTATCACATTGCTGTTTCTGGGAGCATGATGTATACAAATTGGAGACCGCAATTGTACTGAGATTTAGTTGACCTGTGGACCGTAAAATATTTTTGGATGTTCTCTACTCATGGAAGGTGCTATATAAATCAACAACATGGAATTTTATATTTTCTGTTTGGTTTTGGTAGCATTAGTATAGTGGTTATGAAATTCGGCAGAGCTGGGATTGGGTCCCAGAATTGGGTAACAGTAAGGGAAAGAGCTTTAGAACAGTATAAAGGCTGCATAAAGTAGGTTCATCTGTTGCTGTGGTGGTGGGGGGTGGGGCACGGTGGTTAACACTGCTGCTTCACAGTGGGACCTGGGTATAGGGACTGTTTAGCACAGGGCTAAATCGCTGGCTTTGAAAGCAGACCAAGGCAGGCCAGCAGCACGGTTCAATTCCCGTAACAGCCTCCCCGAACAGGCGCCGGAATGTGGCGACTAGGGGCTTTTCACTAACTTCATTTGAAGCCTACTTGTGACAAGCGATTTTCATTTCATTTCAAGTCTTTTAGAGAGCTGTTTGTTTCCATTATGCAAGATGGTCCCAAAGTTGGGAAATGGATAAAAATCAAGTACTAGCAGTTAGATGATGCTAAATCTTTATTTAATTGCCAGTAGATTATCCCTACTTGAGCGTAGACTTCTACGTTCTAGGACATTAAAGATGTATGTCAGCAAAAGTCATGTTCAAAACAAAGATTTGGAAGGGGGAGCACTTTATTTTTGTACCTCGCCAACCTCCAAGGATGTTCGATGCATTACTAATTTAACTTGCAGGGAAATAAAGACAGTTATTTTTGTTTAGTTTGCAATCAGATGGTACTAATTTCTTACTTGAAATTTTGATTATTTTACATGGTCGTTGATAAAGGTGGTGTATGTATACATCAAAGGCATTGCTTGATTGAAGACATTTAAATCAATGTTTAAAAACTGGAGAATACACAAATGGGTGACTGTCAGCCCCCATTTGTACGAAGTTCAACATTGGGTGATGTAATATTCTTTTTGTCAGAGCTAGAAAGGTACTTTAAAAGTTAGGATGGTTAATTCCCTGCACTTTAACTGAAGCAAGCCAAAACATTTGAACAACATATTTTGATTTTGCACTAGCCAAAGGGTGGTCTCATTGGCTGTACCCATTTACCCTCTCCATCTCTTATTTTATGGCACAAGTATCTACCATATCTTCAGGCTTTGTTCCCCCTTTCCCCAAAGCCATTCATGCTGTCAAACCGCAGGAATCCACAGGTCAACCATATCTCCGATTGCATTCCCAGTTCTCCAACCCCACAATATCCATCCTTTTGAGATCCAAAGCCTCAGGACCAGGTTTGCACACGCATACCTAACTTTGCTCACCCGCCCCCTGGACTTTACTGTTCTATATCGCTTATCTAAAGCTCTTTCCCTTACTGTTAGTAAATTCTGGGACCCAATCCCAGCTCTGCCGAATTTCATAACCACTATACTAATGCTACCAAAACCAAACAGAAAATATAAAATTCCATGTTGTTGAAGTTATTACACTGACAAGGCTGCGTAAAGTAGGTTCAACTGTTGTGGTGGTGGGGGGTGGGGCACGGTGGTTAACACTGCTGCTTCACAGTGGGACCTGGGTTTAATTTTGGCCTCGGGTGATGATCTCTGTGTGGAGTTTGCACTATCTCCCTGTGTCTGCGTGGGTTTCCTCCGGGTGCTCCAGTTTCCTCCCACAGTCCAGAAATATGCAGGTAAGGTGGATTGGCCATTCTAAATTGCCCCTTAGTATCTAAAAGGTTAGGTGGGGTTACTGGGTTATGGGAATAAGATGGGAGCCTGACCCGAAGTAGGATGCTGTTTCAGCAGGTCGATGCAGATGTGCTGAATGATCTCCTTCTGCACTGTAGGGATTCCCCTTCTGCACTGTAGAGATTCTATGTGGAGAAATTGTAGAGAAAAGATCATGTTTGACTGAGGAAGTAACAAATAATGTGGATGAAAGGGAATTGGTGGACATGGTGTACTTGGATTTCCGAAAGGCATTTGATAAGCTTCCACATCAGATATTGCTACACAAAATAAGAGCTCATGGTGTAGGGGGAAACATTTATCGGGATAGAAATTAGCTAACAGGAAGCAGAGAATAAGAATGGGGCAGCACGGTAGCCTTGTGGATAGCACAATTGCTTCACAGCTCCAGGGTCCCAGGTTCGATTCTGGCTTGGGTCACTGTCTGTGCGGAGTCTGCACATCCTCCCCGTGTGTGCGTGGGTTTCCTCCGGGTGCTCCGGTTTCCTCCCACAGTCCAAAGATGTGCGGGTTAGGTGGATTGGCCATGATAAATTGCCCTTAGTGTCCAAAATTGCCCGTGGGGTTACTGGGTTATGGGGATAGGGTGGCGATGTTGACCTTGGGTAGGGTGCTCTTTCCAAGAGCCGGTGCAGACTCGATGGGCCGAATGGCCTCCTTCTGCACTGTAAATTCTATGAAATCTATGATAAATGAGTAATTTTCAGACTGGCAAACTAACTAGTGGAGTGCAACAAGGATCAGTGCAAGGATCATGGAATGTTGGTATTTGTTGCAAGGGAATGGAATAAATGTTTTGCTACAATTATATATGACATTGTTGAAACCACATCGGGAGTAGTGTACAGTTTTGGTCTCCTTACTTGAGAAAGAATATAATTGCATGAGAAGCAGTTCAGAGAAGGTTCACTTGACAGATACCTGGGATGAAGGGTTATATTGAGGAAAGGTTGGGCCTATGCCCATTAGAGTTCAGAAGAATGAGTGGTGATCTTGTTGAAACATAGAAGATCCTGACAGGACTTTACCAGGTAAATGCTAAGAGGATGCTTTCCTCTTGTGAGCAAGACTGGAACTAGGGGACACAGTTTAAAAATAAAAGGTCTCCCATTTAAGACCGAGATAAGGAGAATTGTTTTCTCTTGAGAGCCATTGGTCTGTGGAATTCTCTTATCCAGAGAGTAGTGGCGATTTTAGATTTATTGTCACATGTACCAAGGTACAGTGAGAAGTATTGTTCTGTGTATAGTCCAGGCAGATTGTTCCATAGATGAAAAACATGGGACATATAAATACACAATGCAAATGTATAGGCATCGGGTAATGCATACAAAGTGTAGTGCTACGCAATAGAGAAGATGCGTGGAGGGTCATTCAGGAATCTGGTAACAGTGGGGAAGAAGCTGTTTTTGAATCTGTTAGTGCGTGTTTTCAGACTTTTGTACATTGTGCCCAATGGAAGATGGAAGAGAGAATAACCTGGATGGGAGGGGTCTTTGATTATGCTGCCCGCTTTCCCAAGGTAGCTGGAGGTATCAAAGGAGTTAGTGGATGGGAGGTGGGTTCGCGTGATGGACTGGGCTATGTTCACGACTCTCTGTAGTTTCTTATGGTCTTGGGCCGAGCAGTTGCCATATCAAGCTGTGATGTAGCTTTCTAAGGTGCATCTGTCAAAATTGGTAAGAGCAATGTAGACATCTGAATTTCCTTAGTTTCCTGAGGAAGTATGAGCGCTGCTGTGCTTTCTTGGTCGTAGCGTTGACGTGGGTAGAACAGGGCAGATTGTTGCGTCAATGAAAGGGTCAATGAATATTTTAAAGGCTAGGTTAGATCGATTCTTGATCGACAAGGGAGTCAAAGGATAATAATAATAATCTTTATTGTCACAAGTAGGCTTAAATTTACACTATGGGGGTAGACAGGAAAGTGGAGTTGAAGCCACATACAGATTAGCCATGATTTTATCAAATTGCAGAACAGGCTCAAGAGGCTGAATGGCTTTCTCCCACTAATTTGTCTATGTAGATTCAAGGTAGATTACCTTGTAAAGTGGCATTAGGACCAATTCTCGGTTTGGGAATGATATGTATAAGCAAACCGTTTGCGTCTCAGTCAGGCTGGGGCCAATGTCTGTGGGGAAATTAACTAGTGCTGTTGTGGGAGGGGGTAGTGGGCGAATTTTAACTCTATGGCAAGGGGAGGACAACCAAGGTGAAGCATGACAGGAGAAACAAGGTGCACAGAAGACTTGGAGAGACAAACAGTGGTGGAATCAGGAGGGATAAATTAAAAGCAGATTAAGGTAAGTATGGAGTCCATGTGTTTACATGCATGGAACATGACAAATGTTGTGGAGCTGCAGGCATACGTTGCCTTGCAAAGTGATACAGTGTCAGTAATGGAAAGTTTAAACCAGTGTAGAAATGGGAGCTCAACATCCTACTATGTATTTAAGAGAAATAGAAAGGAAAAAGGGAGGGGGAATATTATAACCCTGTAAAAGGATGAGGTGCTTCAGGATTCAAAACCATAATCTGTCTGATTGGGGTCAAGGAGCAGTTATACTGCTGTGTGTATCCGAACCTCCCCCCGCATCAATGGCTCCGAAGTGGAGAGAGTCGATAGCTTTAAGTTCCTGGGGGTCACCATCACCAACAGTCTGTCCTGGTCCACTTGCGTTGATGCAACAGTCATAGAAGCCCAACAACGCTTCCACTTTCTACGAAAGCTAAAGAAATTTGGCATGTCTGCATCGACTCTCACAAACTTCTACAGATGTGCCATAGAGAGCATCCTATCCGGCTGAGCACAGCTTGGTATGGCAACTGCTCGACCCAAGATCGCAAGAAACTGCAGAGTGTGGTGAGCTCAGCCCAACACATCACACAAGCTTGCCACCCTCACATTGATTCTGTATACACCTCCTGTTGCCTCAGGAAAGCAGACAGCATTATCAGAGACCCCTCTCGCGCAGGCTTTGCCTTCTTCCAGACCCTTCCATCAGGCAGAAGGTACAGAAGTCTGAAGACCTGCACATCCAGACGTAGGAACAGCTTCTTCCCCACAGCAACAAGACTCCTCAATGACTCTCCCTCGGACTGATCTGTTCCCTGTAACAACACTCTTCACGACGCCTGATGCTCCTCTTGCTCATGTATTTGCTTTGTTTGGCCCCTTGTTCCGCACTGTAACCAATCACTGTTTGTCAATGTACCATTTGTCAATGTACTCTGTTGATTATTCTTTTTGTCTACTATGTACGTACTGTGTACGTTCCCTTGGCTGCAGAAAAATACTGTACTTCGGTACATGTGACAATAAATCAAATCAAAGTCAATCCTACAGCCCATCAAGTAGTGTGAAAGCAGTGGAGGTTCAAATCTGCAAACAAACTTAAGAAATGTGTGATCTGAACGGGGAAAACAATATACTGGGCAAGGGGGTGGAGGAATTCTTCTTTGGATTTGTTAAAAGCATGTTACATTTGACAAGTTTGATTGAAATAATGCAGAGGGTTGATAAAGATTGTGCACAGTTGATGTGTATATGGACTTCTAAGAGGCTTTCATAAGGTGCCACAAAATCAACTTGGTAGCAAAGCCTAAGCTTATGGAATTAAAGGGGCATGAGTGTGGTGACAAAAAATTATCTATGCGACAGGTAGGAATGATTAGTGGTGAATGATTATTTTTCAGACTGAAGGAAGTGCCCAAGCAACATTATTAGGGCTGAAATTCCTTTTGATATAAACAATACGAACTTGGTTAAAAGAGGCAAAATTTCAAAGCTTGCTGATGACAGCATTTGGGAGTGCAGTTAAGCTTTAACACTGATTCAATGGATAGAACCATTGCCAATTAATTTTAATGCAGAGAAGTGTTTTGGAAGGAAGAATGAGTAGAAACAATGTCAATTAAATGGTACAACTTTAAAACACAACAATGGGGATATCTGAGGGTTCATATATCCAAATCTTTTAAGGTGGCAGGGAAATTTGAGGCTTAAAAAAAAAATGTATACAGGATCCTGGAGTTTATAATTACAGGTATTGAGCACAAAAAAAAAGAATATAAGCAAAAGTTTTATGGGGCTATGGGTGAGGCACTTAGAGTGACTAGATAATTTGGATTTTTCTCCTTTTAGAATAGAGCAAGATGAGGGATAATTTAATACGGTATTCAAAGCTCGAAGGATTTAATAGCATCGGTAGAAGCTGCAGGATGTTCGGTAATCAGAGAATTTTGTTTTTTTGACAATTATCTTCAAATCGGGATAGGGGAGTGGGGTATGGGTATTCTTATGCAGAGAATTCTTATGATCTGAAATGTGCTATTTGGAAGCCTGGTAAATATATTCCGAAGGAATTGAAAAAATGCTTGAAGCAGGAAAATTTTCACAGTTGTGGGAATTGAACGGACGTGGATCTAATTGGATAGTGCTTTCCAGGTTGAATAATTGAGCAGTAGGATTCTGTGATTCTATTTATTGCCCATGTTTGGTCCACTGTGAAATTTGGTGGTGGACCTTTATGGACCATTGTAGTTGAAACGATTTGATATAAGTGGCTGACTAATAAGGCGTTTAGAGATTTTTACAGCAGGCTGTACAGGTCGGAACCCCCTACGGGGCCAGAGGGGGATGAGGCGCTTCTTGGTGGGGCTGAATTTCCCAACGGTGGATGGAGAGTGGGTAGAGGGGCCCCAATTGGGCTGGAAGAGATAGTGGAGGCGGGTAAGGCCCGGGGCCGGACGGGTACCCAGTGGAGTTCTATGAAAAGTTCTCGGGGATACTGGGGCCAGTGTTGTTGAGGATGTTCAGTGAGGCACGGGAAAGAGGGGTGCTGCCCCTGACGATGTCACAGGCAATGATTTCGCTGATTCTTAAGCGGGTCAAGAACCCGGAGCTGTGTGGGCCGATCTCCCTGCTGAATATGGATGCCAAGTTGCTGGCCAAAATCTTGTCCTCCAGGATTGAGGACTGTGTTCCGGATGTTATTGGGGAGGACCAGACGGGTTTGTTAAGGGTAGGCAGTTGGTGGCCAATGTAAGAAGGCTGTTAAATGTGATCATGATGCCCCCGGAAGGTAGGGAGGTGGAGGTAGTGATCGCAATGGATGCAGAAAAGGCTTTTGATCGGGTAGAATGGGACTATCTGTGGGAGGTACTAGGACGGTTTGGATTTGGGCAGGGCTTTATTGACTGGGTCAGGTTATATCAGGCTCCGGTGGCAAGTGTGTGGACGAACAGGACAACTTCGGACTATTTGAGCGGAGCCGGGGAGAGGGCGGACTGGCGCTGCCAAATTTTAGCAATTATTACTGGGCGGCTAACATAGCCATGATCAGGAAGTGGGTGGTGGGTGAGGGGTCGGCGTGGGTGCGTATGGAGGCGGCTTCTTGTAACGGCACTAGTCTGGGGGCATTGGTAACTGCACCTCTGCCGCTCCCACCGGCGCGGTACTCCACCAGCCCCGTGGTGGTGGCGACCCTGAGAGTTTAGGGCCAATGGAGGTGGCATGTGGGAGCATCGGTCTGGGCCCCAATTTGTGATAACCACCGGTTTGCCCCGGGGAGTATGGATGGGGGGGTTCAGGGTATGGCGGAGAGCGGGGATTGAGAGGATGGGGGGATGTGTTCATAGAGGGGAGCTTTCCGAGTATGAGGGCTGGGGGTTTGGGCTGGCGAGGGGAAACAAATTCAGATACTTGCATGTGCGGGACTTCCTTTGTAAACCGATGGCAACCTTCCCGCTCCTACCGCTGAGGGGGATTCAGAACAGGGTAATTTCCAGAGCGTGGGTAGGGGAGGGGAGTGCCTCGGCCATCTATAAGGAGCTTATGAGGTCGGAGGATACGCAGACCGAGGAGCTGAAGCACAAGTGGGAGGAGGAGCTGGGAGGTGAGATAGAGGATGGTTTATGGGCAGACGTGTTGAGTAGAGTCAACGCGCCCACAACATGTGCCAGGCTCAGCCTGATACAATTTAAGGTTGTGCACCGAGCTCACATGACAGTGGCCCGGATGAGCAGATTCTTTGGGGTTGAGGACAGGTGCACAAAATGCGCGGGAGGACCAGCGAACTATGTCCACATGTTTTGCTCATGTCCAAAGCGTCGCGGATTTTGGCAAGGGTTTGCGGACGTCATGTCCAAGGTTTTAAAAACAAGGGGGGCAAGCGCCCAGAGGTGGTGATTTTCGGGATATCGGAAGATCCGGGAATTCAGGAGGGGAAAGAGGCAGGTGTTCTGGCCTTTGCTTCCCTGGTAGCCCGGAGACGGATACTATTGGCATGGAGGGACCCAAAGCCCCCGAAGTCGGAGACCTGGCTATCGGACATGGCTAGCTTTCACTGTATGGAGAAAATTAAATTCGCCTTGAGAGGTTCACTGTCAGGGTTCACCCGGAAGTGGCATTCATTCGTCGACTTCCTTGCGGAAATTTAATCGTCAGCAGGCGGGGGGGAGTCATTTTGGTTAGTGTAGGGGGGTAATAAGGGTGGGACCTGTACAAAAGGTAAACGATTTTTGCACTATGTTTATGGTTTCATGTATCTTGTTTATTTTGTTGTTGTTTCTATACCAAAAATACCTCAATAAAATGTTTATAAATAGCTGACTGACCCAGACGACTTTAAAGGCCAGTATTGCACAGAATGGCGGACTTGCTTATCTAAAGCGTATGAGTGAACTATTAGGATTTTCCAACAGCTAGTCTTTTGCTGACACGAAGGGGGGAATGGAGAGAGCTTCACTTGAGATTTATTTCAGGAGGTGGCAACCTTTCTGCATAGATAACCCAAGGATGACCAAAGTTTCCTTCTTATCCGTATTTATTTTGTGAAAGCTAAGTTTAATCCAAGTTTTATCATTTCTCAAGGCATTATCGGAAGCGATCTGCATCGCGTGGGCGTTCTGGGAGTCGCTCCAGAAGTCGTTCACCTGCTGAGAAGCGGTCCAAACTTGGGGATGTCAGAGGTCGTTCACGCAGTCGAGAACGTGATCGGCGAAGGGATCGCTCTCGTAGTCGGGATAGGAGACGGTCAAGATCACGGGAAAGAAAACGACTCAGGTGAGGATGTTAGAGCTTTGTAAAATGAGTAAGTCGTTTTTGTTTATTGTGATGGGAAGGATCACCACCACATTGTAATAGCTGAAAAACTAATTTTTATATATCATATATATTTTAGAATTGACTGACTAAATAAGCAAGTTAGCTAATAACTCCAGTCTAGATATTTTAGAACACATACCAGCAGGAAATCTGAAATTAACTTGGTGTTGACCGTGGCAAAATATTCGATGGAACGGGGAAATAGCCTGTTAGTGGACACTACCTTCAATAAGCAACTTACTCTAGTTGTGATATATTCTCATCATTTACTTCAACATTTATTCTTCTTAAATTGTGACCAATCATTTTCCATTGCTTTCTTGAGTTTCCTTTTGGGTTTTCCAATTTAAAGAATTTAACTATGTGATTATCTGTGCCTTTTGTTTTTACTAAGTCACAAATGTTAATTTAAGTTGTAAAGTAGTAAGTGACCTTTTGAACAGTGGCAGATTTAATATTTCCAGCAATATGCACATACAGGGCATTGTGTGTCAGTATTATTTTAAGATATCCAAATTAAAAGATCCAGTTATTGTGTGCCTATCCCTTGGTCTAATTTGATATGATGAAGTAGGTGAGATGATAGCTATATAAGTTATTATTGACTGGCTTTTCAGCATCTTTTGCTTTTAACAAATTGATACTTAAATACTCAGATTGACCGATGATGGTGAAATTATAAATATGTATGTACAATATAGTTACTAATCCTATAAGCTATACAATTTGTTGTTGCTTAGGGTTACTGAAGTGAGCAGTTATTTCTACCCAATCATCTATTGTAATCTATACCACAGCTCTACTATTGCTGTTAATACTAGAATTTTGGGGTTTTATTTGAACCAGAACAGTGGCTTACATTACTAGAAAAAACAATCTTCTGGGAACAGCAGCCTTCATTGAGAATATGATGAATATCTCAGTGTATGTTTTACTAGACTGTGACATAGATTGCTATTTAATTTGTGTCATTGTAGAGTGCTTTGATCAGTGCTCTGTTCTTTTTTTAGAACAGGATGTTCTGGGACATTCATAATATTCAATAAACATTGGTAACAATATTGAAATAAACATAGTTTATATGAATGTCACATTTTATGATGTATTAACGTGCACATGCTCTGTCAAGGATTAATTGTGCTCCTTAAATCAGTCTAGTAGTGTAGAATGTGCCCAATCTGTTTTTTCTGTGATAGAACACTGCAGGTTATCGTTTATACAGTGATTAAAATAACATCTGATGAACTTAGGCTTGCGATTGGTGGTATTTAATAGATGATTCTTTCTTTCCTGCAGTAATTTTTTGGGGGTCAACATATCTGATGCTCCATCCCTGACTAAGAGGTTGTTCGGCAACCCAACCAATACCAATGTTGCCCTGAAGTCGGCAGTTACCAGAGTAGCGCCTGGTGATTGTCCCTGTTTCTTTTTTTTGTTCAAATGTTTTGCATTGCAGTATGGCTGTATAATTAAGAGGATTCCATAATTTTAGGAACCTAGAAAATATCACCAAACACCTTAAAACAGATGTGCAATATAAATATGTGGTTATTGCCCCAAATCGGTAAAACAGAAAGCGGCAGCACTGTTTTCTGTCCATTTTAGAAATTCCAATGCAAGATGTAAAGCTGAATATAACTTGGTTTTGACTGTGTTATTTTACACTTTTTTCCCAATTGTTTATTTAATTTTATCTTACACAGAATACCACAGAGATGCAGAATGCCAGTGGTCATACCAAAGTGAGTAGATAGCAATTTAAACTTTGACCTAACATTAGGGCCTAGATTTTGTGGTTAGCTGACCGCTGATGTTGAAAAAAGCTGCCTACAAAGATCTTCTGATCTCTGTGGCGTGGAGTTCCCCTTTCCCAGCGTCAGTTTTAATCTGGTGCCAAGTCAAGGGGATCTCCAGGCATCCAGCAACAGTGATGTCATCAAGCAGGATAAACAGCCAATCACATTGAAATATTCTCACAGACAGCAAACCAGGAAGTAAATTTGATTTTTCTTTACTGTAATGACATTCCACAAACATAAAAAATGGAATTTTCTGAGGCCGGTGAGGCTGTTCAGCAGTAATTCTGAACTTGGCATACAATTAAAAACCCAGTTCCACCTATTTCCACAAGGTATACCTTTTTCAAGGGCTTCTATGTCAAGACTGAAAGCATAAAAGAGCAAGTTCTAATCACTTCAATGATTTCTTCATGTTTGCAGTCTGGGGTCTTCCAAAAGTGCACACTAGGGACAGGCATAGAATCACGGACAGCGACTTCAGTATTTCTGCACTTAACTGGATACATGCAAGACTCCAGAGGGTTCTGTCCGTTTCAAAAGAGTAATGATAGTAAACACTGAGTTTCACCAGAATTACTACTGCATGATCTGGGCTGAGGTGTTGGCCTTGGTTCCATGGTAGTGCTCTTGCCTCTCAACTTAAGTTGTGGGTTCAGTCACCATTCTAGAGACTTAAACACATAACTTAGCTTGAAACATCAGCACGGTCTATCACAATACTGCATTACTGGAGGTGCCTTCTTTTGAGGAGTAGTTAAACTGAGGCCCTGGCTGCTCCATCAGATACACATAAATAATCCCATGGCATTTTTCAAAGAACAGTGAGATCTATCCCAGTGTCCCAGCCCGCATTTATCACTCAGCCAATATCACCAAAAAACTGATGATCTGGTAATTTATCTCATTGCTGTTTGTGGGACCATGCCAAGTGCAAATTGACTGCTGCATTTGCCTACTTTACAATGGTGAATACACATCAAAAGTGCTTTGTTGGCTGTGAATTGTATTAATATCCTAAAATTGCAAATGACTATATGTAAATACAAGTACTTTCATCTTTATACCGTTTTGGATATATTTTGTTTCTAACTTAAATTCAGGTTTTTGCTGCTCTTGAAATAACTTCAATGCAGTTCAGTATTGAAAATGTATGGTTAATATGTTTCTACAGCTGGGTCCTGTTGTACGCAGTGGGTTGAGAAAGATAGAAAACATTGCCTGTAAGCAGATTTGCATGTGATAGTAGTTAATGCACCGCTAAATTGAAAGTCATTTGTAGTTTAAGAAAGATATATATATCTCTACGCATTAGGTTTGACTGTCCAAAACCAGTTTAAATCGTTTGAAATATTCAGATTCCCACCAGGTTGTAATTGCACCTGACTAACTAATTAAGTGAAGAACTGTGCTAAGATGATTGACTCTTGTTTTTCCAGTCATTAAAATAAAACACTTCCATCTTGTAGACGATCCAGGAGTCGAGAGAGGAGGAGATCCCGCAGTCGAGAAAAACGCCGATCAGTAAGCAGAGGTAGAAGCCGTAGATCACACTCCCAACCACGCTCTCGAAGCCGCAGTAAGAGCAAGGAAAGAAGGTATTCGCTCACAAGATAATGGGTATTATATAACCATTTAGAATATCAAATTAAGCAATTGAAAACTAAAGTCTACTCTTTAGTTGAAATTGCAGTGGATTTAGATACAAAACCCATGTACATGTGGGCTTATATTCCTTCAGTTGGACTGAGCTAAATAATGGTTAGCTTAAATCAAAGAGCTGTATTGATGATTCAATATCCCAGCTATTTGGTAATTTATAAAAGTGTTAATTGTATATTTTTAATAACTACTTAACTTTGAACATATTTTGTTGCTCTACCTGCTAGTTTTAACGTGTGCCAGTGAAATCATATTGGTCCTGGCCTGTAAAAGTTACAATGGGTGACGGTGTATGGAAACATTTCATTATCATTCACAACGTGAGTCTGTCACTCATTCTGTTAGTTCTGGGGAATCATTTGCCTGATGCATATTATGTTTCTTACTGTGTCACAGGTTTCTTACTGTGATTCTAGTAATGTCCTGGGGACATGGGTTCAAATCCCACCTTGACAGCTTTCAATTATTTAATAAAGCTCAAATTAAAAGCGAGACGCGATGATGATGACCAGGAAACTATCAGATGGTCATTTAAAAAAAAAACATCTGGTCCACTAATGTGCTTTATGAAAGGAAATTCAACATCCACAGCCAGTCTGGCCTACATGTGACGCCACACTTGCAGCAATGTGGTTGACTTTGAACTGTCCTTTGAAAAGGCTTGGCAAGCTACTAAGTTATACTAAACTGCTCGAGAAAAGTTGGAAAAAAATAAAGCCAAATGGCAACATCACATCCTGACAAACGACCCTACAAAGCGCTCCTTTGTAACATCTGGGGACTTGTGCAAAAATTGGGAGAACTATTTCACATACTAGTCAAGCAGCAGCCTGATATAGTCATACTCATAATATCATATCTTACAGACAGTGTCCCAGACACCAGTCCTGCCCGATCAACAAGACTGAGCCACCAGAGATGATAGCAGAGGTATTCATAGGGAGGGAATTGCTTCAGGAGTCTTCAATGTTGACTTCAGTCCCATGGCATTAAGTCAAACATGGACAAGGAAACCCCCTGCTGATTACCGAACACCACCCACTTATCTGATGTCCCTCCATCTTGAACACTATTTCGAAGGAAAGCACAAAAAAAGGACATGGTGGCACAGTCATTAGCACTGCTGCCTCGCAGCGCCAGGTCCCGGGTTCAATTCCGGCCTTTAGTTGTCTGTGGAGTTTGAACGTTCTCCCCGTATCTGCGTGGGTTTCCTCCAGCTGCTCCGGTTTCCATCCACTGTCCAATGATGTGCAGGTTAGGTGGATTGGCCATGCTAAATTGCCCCTTAGTGCCAAAAGGTAAGGTAGGGTTACAGGGATAGGGCTGGGAAGTGGGCTTAGGTAGTTCCTCTTTCAGAGAGTCGGTGCAGACTCGATGGGCCGAATGGCCTCCTTCTGCACTCGAGTGATTCAATGAAAATGTAGTCTGGATGGGGCACTTCAATGCCCATCACCAAGTGTGATTTGGTAGCACCACAACTGACTAAGCTCGCCTAGTTCTAAAGGGCATACTGCTAGACTGGGCCTGTGGCAGGTGTTGAAGGAACCAAAGATGAGCAACAAGAGGGAAGAAACTACATGATCACCAATCTACTTGTTACAGATGCATCTGTCCATGACAGTATTTGTAGGCGTAACACAATCCTAGTGCAGACAAAGTCGCATTTTCACGCTCAGAATGCCGTCCATCATTTTGCATGGCCCTGCCACCATGCTAAATGGGATAGCTTATGAACACATCTCGCAACCGAAAACTGGGCATCTGTGAGGCATTGCTGGCGATCAGTAGCAGCAGAATTGTATTCAACCATAATCTGTAACTTCTTGGCCTGCCACGTTAATTACCATCAAGCTAAGGGATAAACCCAGATTCAATGAGGAGTGCAGGAAAGCATGCAAGGAGCAGCACCAAGCATTGTTAAAAATGAGATGCCAACCTGATGAAATTACAACACAACTATATGCATGCCAAACTGCTGAAGCAGCATGTGATAGACAGAGTTAACTGATCCACCAACCAATCAAATCAAAGCTCTGCAAGCCTGCCACATCCAGTCTTGAATGGTAGTGGACAACAACTAAACGACAAACCAGGGGAGGAGGCTCCACAAACTCCCCCATCTTCAATGATGGGAGAGGCCAGCACATGAGCGCACAAGACGAGGATGAAATTCTGCAGCCAGAGGGGCCAAGTGGATGATTGATATCTCATCCTCCTGAATTTCCCAGCATCACAATCGCTTGTTTACGGCCAATTCAATTCACTCCACATGATATTAAAAAAAAAAAAGACAGCAGATACTGTATACTGCAAAGGCTGCAATTGACAACATTCCGCACTAGTACTGAAGACTTGTACTCCAGAACTAGCCGCACACTAGCCTTGGCAACGACACTCTTATCCCATGAAAGAATTTGAAAAATACAATGGGGTAGAAATGGGACAATATCATTAAGCTGAATATTTCTGGTAGTAATGGTTTGAGGGAATTTCCGGTGGCAACTATGGTGTGAACAGTCGCACTTTTAACAGCTCCAGCTCTTGGTGGTTTTTTGACGGCTTTTAAGCTGGATTTTCACAGAAACGTTTTCTAACATAAGTGGATAAAAGTGAGAGAAGGAGAAGGCGACGTCTATCCTATGGAATTACGCTCGGAAAATAATCGCAAAAGAAGGAATCAGAAGTTGGTTGGAAGTAAGGATCTGAGCTTGATTGCTGTAATGGCAGAGAAGCGAGATCCGTCCTGTCGGCTCAATGGTCGATGGATTAGTTGGTTACATACCTTGATGAGAAGTTCGCCCGTGTGCTGAGGACCTGACCAAGGTGGTAGCCTCGATTTAAGGAGGCTGTCGACCGGATGGAGGTGGCAGTGAAGGAGGTGACAGTCGATCCAAAAGCTACAGGGGCAGGCGACGGAACAAGAGGAGCAGTCCACTGGAAAGGCACTGCAAATTGGCATTTTACAGGATCGGCAAAAGCGGCTGCTGGAAAAGGTGGAAGACCTGGAGAATCGTTCCCGCAGGAAGAACGTTCAGAGGGAAAGGAAGGATCGGATGCTGGTGTGCATGTTGTGAAGATGTTCGAGAAAATGATGGGGGCAGAGGCGTTCCACAGGCTGTTGGAGGTGGTCCGGGCTCACAGGACACTTATGCGCAAGCCCCAGGGTTGTGAGCCCCTGAGGGCGTTGGTGATGAGGCTACACCGATTCCTGGACAAGGAACGCATCATGAGATGGGCTAGGGAGACGAAACGGTTCATATGAGAAGAAGCTGAGATCCGTGTCTACCAAGACTTGGGAGCAGAGCTTGCTAAGAGGAGGGCGAGTTTTAATAAAGTTAAAGCGGCGCTGTATGTGAAGGAAATAAAATTTGGACTACTCTACCCAGCCCGTCTTTGGGTAATCTACGAGGAACGGGAACTATATTTTGGCTCGCCGGAAGAAGTGGTGGGCTTTATGAAAGACAACCACCTGGGGGACCCATAAGGACTTAATAAAAAGAGAAAACTGGTCGGTAGCGAAAAAGTTCTGTGGGTGCACTGTAACTTGAGTTCCGATGACCGGGAAGAGAAGATTTTTTTTTTCCTGAGTTATCTAACTTTGACCTTTCAGTGTATGTACTAAGGTACGGTTTCTTCCTTTTTGTTTGTGTTTGTAAAAAAGGGAAAATAAAGGGGGGGGGTTACTGCTGACGATTAGGGGCCTTCTAGGAGGCTGGAGAGGGAGACGAGATGGCGGTTGCCGCCGAGGGGCGGATCTGTGGAGGTATGGGCCATGGGCTGACCTAGGAAAGGTCATGGCCGATCGACAGGGGAGGGGGGGCATGAGCCGCCCTGATCAGACTGGTGAAGTAGAATGTTCATGGCCTGAATGGGCCGGTGAAGAGGGCCCGTGTGTTTGCACACTTGAGACAGTTTAAGGCGGACGTGGCCATGTTAAAGGAGGCACACTTGAAGCTGGGGGATCAATTTAGACTGAATAAAGGATGGGTCGGGCAGGTGTTTCATTCAGGATTGGACTTTAAAACAAGGGGGGGTGGCCATCCTGATTAACAAAAGGGTGGCGTTTGTGGTGGGTAAAATGGAGACAGACCCGGGAGGCAGATTTATCATGGTGAGTGGGAAACTGGAGTGAATGGCAGTGGTGCTGGTGAATATATATGCCCCAAACTGGGACAACGCCGCGTTTGTTAGGAAGATGCTGGGAAAAATCCCGGACCTCGACTTGCATCGGTTGATCTTGGGGGGTGAATTTAACACGGTCTTGGATACTTGGATGGACCGGTCGAGTTCTAGGTCGGGGAAGGTATCAGCAATGGCGAAAGAGCTGCGGGGGTTCATGGAGCACATGGGAGGTGCTGATCCGTGGAGATTTGAGAAGCCAAGGAGCAAGGAATATTCATTCTACTCTCTCGTGCACAAGGTGTACCCCAGGATCGATTTTTTAAAAAATATTGGACAAAACAGTAGCGGAGGTAGTGGACTCAGAGTATTCAACAATCGTAGTATCGGACCATGCGCCACATTGGCTAGACCTAGAGGTGAACATGGGAAACTCTCAGCGCCCACAGTGGAGGCTAGGTGCAGGGCTGTTAGCAGACGATAAGATATGGGAGGGAGGCCATTCGGGGGTATATAAAAGCCAATGACACGGGAGAGACCGTGGCAGGGGTGGTGTAGGAGGCATTGAAAGGGGAATATATTTTGATTCGGGCCCATAGGGAGAGGGCTGAATGGGTGGAGCTCAACAAGCTAGTAGGAGAAATCTTGCGTGTGGATAAGAGATATGCGGAGTCTCCAAATGAGGAGCTCCTGAAGGAGCGTCAGAGACTTCAAATGGATTTTGGGCTCCTTTCCACAGGCAAGGCGGAGGGACAGCTGAGGAGGGTAAAAGGGCAGTGTACGAATATGGCAAGAAAGCTAGCAGGATGTTGGCACATCAGCTGAGGAAGCAGGAGGTGGCGAGAGAGATCGGGAAAATTAAGGATGTGAGGGGGAAAGTAGTGAAGGACCCAGGGGCGGTAAATGACGTGTTCCGTGAATTCTATAGCCGTTTGTATGAGTCGGAAACCCCCTGCGGGAGAGGAGGGAGTGAACCAATTCCTGGAGCGGCTAGAGTTCCCGAAGATAGATGAGGAGCTGGTGGAAGTCTTGGGGGGGCCCAATTGGGCTCGGTGAAGTGATAGACGGATTGGGGGCAATGCAATCGGGTAAGGCCCCGGGACCTGACGGATTCCCAGTGGAATTTTATAAAACGTTTTCAGGGCTAGTGGGACTGCTGTTAGTCGAGGTTTTCAATGAATCCAAGGAGTTGGGAATGCTTCCCCCAACGCTATCACAACGCTATCAATCTCTCTCATCCTGAAGCGAGACAAGGACCCGGAGAACTGTGGATCGTACAGACCAATTTCCCTTTTAAATGTAGATGCCAAATTACTGGCAACAATCTTGGCCACCAGAATAGAGGATTGTGTCCCGGAGGTAATAGGTGAGGATCAGACGGGGTTTGTGAAGGACAGGCACCTGACGTCTAATATTAGACTGCTTCTCAGTGTTATAATGATGCCAGCCGAGGGGCATGAGACTGAGGTGGTGGTAGCCATGGACGCGGAGAAGGCTTTCAACCGGGTGGAGTGGACATACCTATGGGATATTTTAGGCAGGTTTGGGTTCGGGCAGGGATTTGTGGACTGGGTCCGGCTGTTATATCAGGCCCCAGCGGCAAATGTGAGAACCAACTGAATCCGGTCAGAATATTTTAATCTCGGGAGAGGGACAAGGCAGGGATGCCCACTCTCCTCATTACTGTTTGCCCTGGCCATAGAGCCTTTAGCAATGGCCCTTAGAGCATAGAGTGCGGAGAATGGGGGAGGGGGGGCGGGGCGGAGAGACTTGCTGCTTTATGTTACAGACCCGGTGGGGGGAATGACCGAAATCATGGAGGTACTGGGAGAATTTGGGTGATTTTCAGGCTACAAGCTGAATATGGGAAAGAGTGAGATGTTTGTGATCCAGGCGCGGGGACAGGAAAGGAGACTGATATTTAGGGATTCAAGTGGCTAAAGAGTGGGGGTAGCTCCACAAGTTAAATCTGGGCAAAGCAGTCGACCAAATGAAAAGGGATTTTCTCCCGCTGACGCTAGCGGGAAGGGTCCAGACGGTGAAGGTGACAGTCCTCCCAAGACTGCTTTTCTTTTTTCAATGCCTTCTGATTTTTGTCCCAAAGGCTTTTTTTTGAAAAATTATTTTGGTGATTACAGGTTTGAGTGGGCAGGGAAAACCCCGAGAATAAAGAGGGCACTCCTGGAGCAGGGTTGCATGGAGGGGGTCCTGGACCTCCTGAGCTTTATTAATTATTATAGGGCGGCCAACATATCGATGGTCAGGAAGTGGGTAATGGGGGATGGGTCGGCCTGGGAGCGAGTGGAAACGGCAACCTGTAAGGGCACGAGTTTGGAGACTTTACTAACGGCGCCCCTGCCGTTTTCGCCGGCTCGGTACTCTACAAGCCCTGTGGTGGTGGCAGCCCTAAGGGTGTGAGGGCAATGGAGGCAGCACATGGGTTGGAGGGGGCATCAGTGTGGTCTCCGATTTGTAACAATCACCGGTTTATCCCGGGGAGGCTGGATGGGGGCTTCAGGAGGTGGCAGCAGGCAGGGATCGAGAGATTTGGGGATTTATTTATCCAGGAAGGCTTTACGACCTTG
This sequence comes from Scyliorhinus torazame, assembly GCF_047496885.1. NCBI lineage: Eukaryota > Metazoa > Chordata > Chondrichthyes > Carcharhiniformes > Scyliorhinidae > Scyliorhinus > Scyliorhinus torazame. The sequence continues at coordinate 265,821,125 of NC_092713.1, read as the reverse complement.
GAGGCACTAGAGGAGGAGTTTGAGCTACCGGGTGGGAATGGGTTCCGATATCTTCAGGTCCGGCACTTTGTCCGGAGGCAGGTTCCAAGCTTCCCTCGCCTCCCCCTGAGGGATAAGGTGATGTCAAAAACGGGGGTTGGAGAGGGGAGGAATTTGGAGATATACAAGGAATTGATGGAGTGGGAGGGGGCCCCAATCAGGGAGGCGAAGTGGGAAGAGGAGCTAGGAAGAGAGCTGGAAATGGAAAAGTGGGAAAAAGCCTTGAAAAGAGTTAATTCATCTTCGTCCTGTGCCAGACTTAGCCTGATCCAGTTCAAAGTGGTCCACAGGGCCGCCATGACGGTAGCCTGGATGAGTTGATTCTTTTGAGGAGGTGGAGGATAGAATTGGGGGTAGTCCAGCTAACCATGTGTATATGTTCTGGGCATGTCTGAAGTGGAGGGGATTCTGGCGGATTTGCGGATGTTTTGTCAGAAGTCCTGGAAGGGAGGATAACCCCGAGTCCAGAACTGGCAATATTTGGGGTATCGGATGATCCGGGGGCCAAGGGGGGGGGGAGGGAGGCCGATGTCCTGACCTTCTCCTCCCTGGTGACCCGGAGACGGAATTTGCTGGGATGGAGGGATTCGGAGCCCCCAAAGTCGAGTGTGTGGGTCAGCAATATGGCAGGGTTTCTCAGCCTGGAAAAAAATCAAGTTCGCCTTGAGAGGATCAACTCAGGGGTTCGCCCAAAGATGGCAACCGCTCATCGACTTCTTCAAAGAAAATTGAACATCAGCAGTAAGGGGGGTGGGGGGGAAGAAAATAGGAGGCATGGCAGTGTTAGATAAGGACAGGGAACTCCGTATACGGGTAGTTCGGAAATAGGGCGTGGGCAGTAGGGGATATGTTTTTTAGTTTTCTTTTTACATGTGTCGGCCCACGCGGTTGTTTAAGAAATGTTAATGTGTCAAACTGTGAAAATTACAAATGCTTCAATAAAATATTTTCTAAAAAGTAATGGTTTGAGGCAGGTGTGGAAATTCACTAGATTCTTGCTCCTATAAACTCCTCTGGAAGTTGTTTGGTGAAAGCATTGTCAATCTTAGTTTCAATATTCCCCACCACCAGTATTCCCCACCACCAACTAACCTACTCATAATGAATTGGGGCTTACAACAGAATTTCCTGGAAGATCGGTTGCCTGAGACATTGACATTTCACTGCTGGAACTCTAGTTTGGATCTAGAAAATCTCTTCCATTGGCTATAAAAGCTCTTCCATTGAATTTACAAGTGTTATGTAGAATGGGTTTGGTCAGTTTTAGCTTAGTTATTGCCAAACACTCCGAGTTGGCATTAAATAGGTAATCATGCACAGCATGATAGTTGTGAGAAATGCTGTTGCACACAGGTTCTAATGCTCCAGTTGATGTAGGTGGTTTTCACAGAACTGCATGGCTGTTCTGTACAATAGCACAAGCACAGAAAACTGTTCTTGGGACAAGAGGTTTTAGAGACCTTGGGTGGGATTCTCCTGCAATCGGTGGGATAGCCCGACGCTGGCGCCAAGAACGGCGTGAACCACTCCGGCGTCAGGCCACGTGGAAGTTGCGGAATCCTCCGCACTTCCGGAGGCTCGGCCGGCGGCGGAGGGGTTGGCGCCGTGCCAACCGGTGGCGAAAGGCCGCCGTGGTCCGACGCATGCACAGAACAGCTGGTGTGTTCTTGCGCATGCGAAGGGGATTTCTTCCCCACGCCAGCCATGGCGGGGCCCGACAGAGGCCGGCACGGAGGGAAAGAGTGCCCCTACGGCATGGGTCTGCCCGCAGATCGGTGGGCTCCGATGCCAGGCCACCATGCCTCCCCCCCCGAGGACTCCGGTAGACGGCCGACAAGCCAGGTCCCGCCGTGATGGACCATGTCCATTTCACGCCGGCGGGACTGGCCGAAAATGGGCGGCCGCTTGGTCCATCAGGGTCCAGAGAATTGCCGGGGGGGGCCGCTGCCAACGGCCCCCGACCGGCACGGTGTGATCCCCGCCCGAAAACCGGTGCCGGAGAATCCGACAGCCGGCGTCGGAGAATCCGACAGCCGGCGTCGGAGCGGGATTCGCGGCACCCCCCTGGCGATTCTCCGATCTGGTAGTTTGGGGGGGGGGGGGGTTGGAGAATCGTGCCCCTTATTTTTAATCCCATTGGTGAATAAATCCTGGATTTGTTGTTTTCAGAATTTTTATTAATTTGCACTAATGTTTTCCAATTCTCTGTGGTAAGCTATGTTTTATACAAAGTTAAAATACTTCTGGAATAAGGGGGCTTTATTTCACATTGAGCTATACTTGGGAGCACTGATGCAGGTGGGTGAAATCATAATTTATTAATATGGAAGCAAAGTATCCTGGATACTGAAAGTCTGAACAGAAAATGCTGGAAATACTAAACCGAATAAGGCAGAAAATGCTGGAAATACTTATACAGGCAGAATTTCTTGGGAAGACAGAGAGAGACAGACCAAGGTAACTTTGTCAACCTTTCATCAGGACATAAAATTTCAATGACCTGAAGCATCGGGTGCAATTCACCCAAAAAATGACTTGAGTGTTCTTTTGGGCAGGTTTGGTGGGGTGTTTCCCGCGGCTTTTTGGGTGGTATTTACCACATTTATTAATTTTTTGGCGGCTTGGGGAATTTCTCACCGGTTAATACCATACTTCTAATTTTAATCTGCAGTGGGGAACTAAGCTTGCCAGCTAGACTGGTTCCCTGGATATCGGGGTGCCATTTTGAAAGGATGCCCCAACTTTAAAGTGAGCTTGAGGGTCCCCCACACCTCTCACCCACTGACAATGTGACCCCTGCAATGCCACTGACAATGTGACCCCTGCAATGCCCCTGACCCTGCCCCACATCCATTCATCCTTGTGGGCATTGGGGCACTGCCAGTGCCCTGCCGTGTCTCCGACCACCCGAGGAGCTCCAGTGGCCTCTGAGACCCCAGAAGTGGCCATTCTGCCTGGCCTCTATGGAGACCAATATTAATCGGCACCTGGGTGACGCCTTGCCAGTGTGGCCAGTGACTCCCGGGAGACTTCGCCCTCAAATTAGCCATACGATATAATTATCTTGATCAGCCCAGCGAGGGTGTAAACCAGAACGTGCCGTGTGTTGGGTGACCCGCACACGATTCAGCACACTGCATGAAGCCCATTTTGGGACTCGCACATTGCATTCGGCGCCAGGCGTAACATGATGGAGAAATCATGCCCATTATCTCTGTTCTTCCCTGAACTGTTCCCGACCTTCTGAATATTTCTGACGTTTTCTGTCTTTAGTTTGATTATTTTATTAAATTGAGTACAAAATTCCTTCAAGAAACTGGATTGGCCATTAAATGAAGGCGGCATTAAGCTGCCAGTGCCGATGGAAATTACTAATGTTGAAATTGTTTCAGTTTAAGGTTGCTCACATCAGACTGATCCCTCGCATATCAAGGACTTACATTATGTGCATTTTTCAGATCAAAATCGAAAGACCGTGTAGAAGTGACCAACGAGGCCATCAAAGAGAAGAAAAAGGAGGAGAAAGATGATGACAAAGATGTTAGTGTAAGTGAAAGATAGAAAGAACTTAAATAGCATTTTTCACAACCATAGGGTGTTCCATAGTGTTTTATAGCTGATGAAGTACTTTTGGAGTGTACTCGCTGTTGTATTGTAAAGAAGCACGGCAGCAAGTTTTCACACAGCAAACACCAGCAATGAAATAAATGGTCAGTTAATCAGCTTTTGGTGTTAGTTGAGGAATTAATCAGGTAAAGTTCCGACTGTTCTTTGCATGGTGCTTTGGGATCTTTTGCGTAGATCTGGGAGAGCATACAGATTCTCGTCCATTAGATGACACCTCTGATAGTTAAGGACTCTGCTTAAAAATGTCATCCTGGATTATGTGCTCAAGTTTCTGGAGCAGGGCTTAAACTCACAATTGGATTATTAACTCTAAATTGCTGGTGAGTTATAAATGTTGCCGCAGAGACACTCTTTTGGTCATGTGTGTTAAATTTAGATATTCGGTTCACCGAGAACTCACAGAATTTCAATTCTACGATTATTCTGTACAAACCTTTCTATTTTTTCTCCTTTTACCAAAGTTCATGATTCTAGCTTGAATTGATCAGACACAGCACATCTAAAAGCTGAATCAAGGTTTTTATCCAGCAGTTATAAGCAGCGCTTTAACTTCATCAGAGTATTTGCTAAAAATGTTGATTCACGTGAGATAGAATTTACAGTGCAGAACCCACTGAGTCTGCACCAGCCCTTGGAAAGAGCACCCTACTTAAGCTCACGCCTCCACCCTATCCCTGTAACCCCACCTAACCTTTTGGACACTAAAGGGCAATTTGGCATGGCCAATCCACCTAAACTGCACAGCTTTGGACTGTGCGAGGAAACGAGCACCCGGAGGAAACCCACACAGACACTGGGAGGAAGTGCAAACTCCACACAGACAGTCACTGGATGCTGGAATTGAACCAGGGTCCCTGGAGCTAGGAGGCAGCAGTGTTAACCACTGTGCCATCATGTGCCAATCCTACCTCTACCCTCTATTCAGAATGGTAGAATGCTGCTTGTCCTTTTGCTGTGACATGCACTGTTGGAGCTGCTCTTTATTGCTGGACTTGCTGTATTCTGACCTGAAGCGTTTATGTCAATTGATTGAGCTGACCATGATGACAACTCTGTCCATACAATGTTGTTTGCATTTCCACGGTGCCGCAGTCTTCCCTTTTTCAACTGTCTCACACCTTTTTAGCAAGTGACCATAGAAATAAAACATACAAGCAATGATGAATCACTAGCCTGACCTTGTTATTTTAACCACAGACACACAACGAATCATGGAATGATTAACGCACAGAAGAAGGTCATTTGGTCCATTATGTCTGTGCCGACTCAGCGTGGTAGCACTGTGGTTAGCACTGTTGCTTCCCAGCGCCAGGGTCCCGAGTTCAATTCCCGCTTGGCTCACTGTCTTTTCGGAGTCGGCACATTCTCCCTGTGTCTGTGTGGATTTCCTCCCGGGTGCTCCGGCTTCACCCCTCGAGGCCTGAAAGACGTGCTTGTTAGATGAATTGGACATTCTGAATTCTCCCTTGGTGTACCTGAACAGGCGCCGGAATGTGGCGACGAGGGGATTTTCACAGTAACTTCATTGCAGTGTTAATGTAAGCCTACTTGTGACAAGAAAGAATATTATATTATAAAACTCAACTCGTCCCACTACCCTGAGCCATGTGATTTTTTTTTTTCTTGTCATGCACTTATCCATTGCCTTTTGAAAGCCAATTTTGAGTCTGTCTCCAATTCCCTCCGGCAGTTCAATCTAGATCATCTTTGGCCAATCACTTTAAATCTGTTTTTTTACTTTCCATCGACAGCAACAGTTTCTCTCTACTTTCTGGATCACTCATGATTTTGGACACCCCCATCAACTCTCCTTTCAACCTTCTCTTAAAGGAGAACAATCCAGTTTCTACAATCTCTCCATGTAACTTAGTCCCTCATCCCTGTAACCATTTTTAGAAATATTTTCTGTTGTACATGGCATTGGACTCAACTCCAGTTGCAGCAAAACTGTGTTTCATAAAGGTACATCATAAATTCCTTGTGTTTGTTCTCTGTACCTCCATTTATAAAGCCCAGGATCTCGTATGCTTTAATCACTTTCACAACCTTCCCTGCCACCTTCAATGATTTGTGCACATATACCCCCAGGTCTGTCAGTTCCTGCATCCCCTTTATACCTCATGTGAATATTAAAATCTTATGCCCAATGGGTAATCCCAATTACTCACGTTTTATTTACATATTCAGAAATGCAATTAGTTATATCACGATTCCAATTATCCACATTTGGAAAGTGCTAACTAATTAGATGACACTGTATTTACAAAGAAAAGGCTAATGGCTTACCTGCATAGGTTTCTCTGCCGTGATGAACTTAATTACATTTAAATTTCAAAATATCTTGAATTCTAATAGAATTTTGAACAAAGCAAATTGGAGGAAGAAATGAGAAAACGAAAAGAACGAGTTGAAAAATGGAGGGAAGAACAACGCAAAAAGGTCGTTGAAAATCTTGGTGAAATAAAAAGAGAACTTGAAGAGATGAAACAGGGCAAAAAGTGGAGCCTTGAGGATGATGATGGTAAAATTCTTGTTTTTTTATCATCGTGCAGTGAATTACTTTGAATTGTAGTGACTATTGTTGCATCATAGGCAAACATGGCAACCATTTTATGCACAGGAAGATCCCACGACCAATGGAAATGGGTGAACGATTAGTTAATCTGTTTTTTGATAGTGGTGGTTGAAGACTTATTAGTATCAGTTGAGGGATCCATGCTAGCCAGGTCATTGGGAGAACTCTACTTCAGCTAGTGCCAGGGAACTTTTTGAATCTAACTTGAGCAGACAGATAAACTACTGCTTGAACATCTCATTTGGAAAATGTTTCCAGGTTTAGTGTTTGAGGTAAAAACTAGATAAATATTCAAAATTAATTTGGATAGGTGGAGGAAAGAAAAGAGGTTAAAAGGATATGTTGGGTAAAGATGATTTGAATTATTTGCTTGCATGGATGATAAATGTTAATTTGGACTGGTTTGGTTAAATTTTGTCCTATATATTTCTATGTGTTAAGTACTGCTGCCTCACTTAGACTGCCTCCAATCCACAGCAATTATTTAACTTGGTATTAAATTTTGCAACCAAATCTAATATTTCTTTAATAATAAGGCACAAGTCCTCTTGCTTTTGGTTTATTTGCATCCCATTTCATCATCTCAGGATATTCCCTTGACATGTAATTCATTCTGTGCTTGATACCACCAAGGTGCGAAACAAATATGCGCAAGTAACTTGTAAAGTCACATAATGTGCATTGGGTCTCTTCCCCCATCCCGCAGGTATTCAATAACATAATTGAGCCCAATTAAGCATTCCGAGACAAAAGGTAATCGTTAGGGCAGCACAAGTGGATAGCACTGTGGCTTCACAGCGCCAGGGTCCCAGGTTTGATTCCCTGCTGGGTCACTGCCTGCGCGGAGTCTGCACGTTCTCCCTGTGTCTGCGTGGGTTTCCTCCGGGTACTCCGGTTTCCTCTCACAGTCCAAAGACGTGCAGGTTAGGTGTATTGGCCATGATAAATTGCCCTTAGTGACCAAAAAAGGTTAGATGGGGTTATTGGGTTACGGGGATAGGATGGAAGTGAGGGCTTAAGTGGGTCGGTGCAGACTCGATGGGCCGAATGGCCTCCTTCTGCACTGTATGTTCTATGTCAAAGGTTCTTGTATCACAACCACTATTCATTGCGGAAGCTGTAGGTGTGCCCACTTTATTACCCAATGTTTCTTTTAAGATTTGTTCAACCTTTCTGTGCTGATACCCCCGAATGTGTTCCTGAAGATTCAGAGCTGATACACAAGCTACTTTGCAGATGTCACACCAGTACTTGCTACATGGAACATTTCTTGGAATCTCTTCAAACTGGGATTTCATGCCAGCAATATTCATTTTTTCAAATATCGCCTTCACCCAAGATCTTTCACTGACCAGTGCAGCTCCTCCGTGCGTGTTGGAAATTATTTGTAAACCAATAGTGTGATCTTCCAAGCTCGATCTAGGCGACGTGTGATGATCGCGACGACCAGATAATTGGTGTTTTCCGTGATCCGACCTTCCTCATTACTAGAGGGCGATAATTAAAAGTTAGAGAACCTCTATCAAACCTTGGAGGACATTTGGAGTCGTGTGTGCCATTCTGGTCGCCATATTTAATAAAGATTTGGAGGCACTGGAGAGGGTGCAAAAAGTTTACCAGGATAGAGGATAATCGAAATGCAACCTTAACTTAACAGAAAAGGGTGAACAAGACTTGTGGGTGACAATGTTCCTCTCCAGGCAGCGTCCTCAATTATTGGAGGATCACCAATTTTTTTTAAACTACAGAGCAGGCCAAGAAGGCAGGCCCCAAGTCCATCTCAGCTAGAACAGGGATTTAACCTCACCCTGTTACACCCTGTTAATGTTATCCTGACTCGCATGCTAGCCATCGAATCAACTGAAAAATATTAAGGTAGATAAGTCCCCAGGGCCTGATGGGATCTACCCCAGAATACTGAAGGAGGCGAGAGAGGAAATTGCTGAGGCCTTGACAGAAATCTTTGGATCCTCACTGTCTTCAGGTGATGTCCCGGAGGACTGGAGAATAGCCAGTGTTGTTCTTTTGTTTAAGAGGGGTAGCAAGGATAATCCAGGGAACTACAGGCCAGTGAGCCTTACATCAGTGGTAGGGAAATTACTGGAGAGAATTCTTCGAGACAGGATCTACTCCCATTTGGAAGCAAATGGACGTATTAGTGAGAGGCAGCATGGTTTTGTGAAGGGGAGGTCGTGTCTCACTAACTTGATAGAGTTTTTCGAAGAGGTCACAAAGATGATTGATGCAGGTAGGGCAGTGGATGTTGTCGATATAGACTTCAGTAAGGCCTTTGACAAGGTCCCTCATGGTAGACTAGTACAAAAGGTGAAGTCACACGGGATCAGGGGTGAGCTGACAAGGTGATACAGAACTGGCTAGGTCATAGAAGGCAGAGAGTAGCAATGGAAGGATGCTTTTTTAATTGGAGGGCTGTGACTAGTGGTGTTCCGCAGGGATCAGTGCTGGGCCCTTTGCTGTTTGTAGTATATATAAATGATTTGGAGGAAAATTTAACTGGTCTGATTAGTAAGTTTGCAGACGACACAAAGGTTGGTGGAATTGCGGATAGTGATGAGGACTGACCGAGGATACAGCAGGATTTAGATTGTTTGGAGACTTGGGTGGAGAGGTGGCAGATGGAGTTTCATCCGGACAAATGTGAGGTAATGCATTTTGGAAGGTCTAATGCAGATAAGGAATATACAGTGAATGGTAGAACCCTCAAGAGTATTGAAAGTCAGAGAGATCTAGGTGTACAGGTCCACAGGTCACTGAAAGGGGCAACACAGGTGGAGAAGGTAGTCAAGAAGGCATAAGGCATGCTTGCCTTCATTGGCCGGGGCATTGAGTATAAGAATTGGCAAGTCATGTTGCAGCTGTATAGAACCTTAGTTAGGCCACACTTGGAGTATAGTGTTCAATTCTGGTCGCCACACTACCAGAAGGATGTGGAGGCTTTAGAGAGGGTGCAGAAGAGATTTACCAGGATGTTGCCTGGTATGGAGGGCATTCGCTATGAGGAGCGGTTGAATAAACTCTGTTTGTTCTCACTGGAACGACAGAGGTTGAGGGGCGACCTGATAGAGGTCTACAAAATTATGAGGGGCATAGACAGAGTGGATAGTCAGAGGCTTTCCCCCGGGGTAGAGGGGTCAATTACTAGGGGGGCATAGGTTTAAGGTGAGAGGGGCAAGGTTTAGAGTAGATGTACGAGGCAAGTTTTTTACACACAGGGTAGTGGGTGCCTGGAACTCGCTGCCGGAGGAGGTGGTGGAAGCAGGGACATTTAAGGCGCATTTTGACAAATACATGAATAGGATGGGAATAGAGGGATACGGACCCAGGAAGTGTAGAAGATTGTAGTTTAGTCGGGCAGCATGGTCGGCACGGGCTTGGAGGGCCGAAGGGCCTGTTCCTGTGCTGTACTTTTCTTTGTTCTCTTTGTTCTTCTTTGAGCTAACTGGCTCCCTGGGTGACCTAATTGAGGTCTTTAAAATTATGATGGTCTTTAGTAGAGTTGATACAAGGACAGTAGTTCAGTTTGTGGGAAGAGCAAAACCAGAGTCCAGTGACGTATGATAGCCACCAAGAAATCAAACCGCTCCAGTACCTCTGTGAGGTACTTCCATTTGACTCTGTCGAAGGCCTTCTCTGCGTCCAGGTAGATAATCACCTCCGGTATTCTCTCCCTCGGTGAGGTCATTATCACGTTCAGCAGGCGCTTTATGTTCGATGTTGGCTGTCTACCTTTGACAAAGCCCGACTGCTGCCACCACCTCTGGTACGCAGTTCTCCAGTCGCTTGGCTAGGGTTTTGGCCAATGGATCATTCTGTTGGGTCTGTGTCATTTTTGGGTATCAGTGAGATTGAGGCTTGTGCTACTGTGGGCGGCAGGGTGCCTCTCACCAGCGAGCCTGTGAACATCTTCCACAAGTGCAGGGCTAGTGCTGACACTAATTCTTTTTGGACGTCCGCTGGGAATCCGTCTAGTCCCTGCATGCATGGAGTTGATGCTCTCCCTGACTTCGCCCAGTTCTAGTGGTGCTTCCAGCCCCCGTTTCCTATCCTCTCCTACAACTGGTATGTCCATTTGAACAAGGAACTGTTTCATCCCCAAGTTCCCTGCAGGGGGTTTGAAGGTGTACAGGCCCCAGTAGAAGTCTTTGAATGCCTCGTTGACATTTCCAGCTCCACTACTAGTTTGTCTCTGACCTGGGCTATTTCCCTTGTGGCTGCCTGCTTTCTCAGCATGGCTGGCTTTGTCTCCGTGCTCATACAGGGTCCCTGTGCCTGGCGGAGTTGGTGCACTGCATTCCTTGTGGAGAGCAGGTCAAGGTCCATTTGTAGCTTCCCTCTCCGCCAGGAGCTCTATGGTCGGAGCCTTGAAGTATTGCCACTCTACCTCCAGTATGGAGCTGACTAGCTGTCGCCTAGCCACCCTCTCTTCTCCATCTCTTTGTGCTTTGTAAGCAATAATTTCTCCCCTGATCGACAGCCTTCAGCACCTCTCAGAGAGCATGGAGGATGAGACCTCCCCTTCTGGTTATTAGTAATATACTCGGCTGTGGCCTGTAATATTTTTTCGCAGCATGCCTTACCATGGGGAGCATTGGGCACAGCCCTCCAACCTCACATCCATGAAATGTGGAGCGTAGTCGGAGATCATGATCGCGGAGTATTCTGCACTTACTTTCCCACTACAACTATCCCTGGAAACACAGATTCCCCACTACAAAGAAGTCAATCCGGTGTACCTGGGAGAAGAAGGAGAACCCCTTCTCCCTTGAGTGGGTAAACCGCTATGGATCGACTGCCCCCATCTGCTCCCATGAATCCGTGAATATGCCAAGTTCTTTCGCCATATTAGAGGTACTCCTTGATTTGTGGTTCGACTTGTCTGTCTGTGGGTCCTGTATGTACTTAAAGTCTCTCTCAGCACGGTAGCATAGTGGTTAGCACATTTGCTTCACAGCTCCAGGGTCCCATGTTCGATTCCCGGCTTGGGTCACTGTCTGTGCGGAGTCTGCACATCCTCCCCGTGTGTGCGTGGGTTTCCTCAGGGTGCTCTGGTTTCCTCCCACAGTCCAAATATGTGCAGGTTAGGTGGATTGGCCAAGCTAAATTGCCCTTAGTGTCCAAAATTGCCCTTAGTGTTGGGTGGGGTTACTGGATTATGGGGATAGGATGGAGATGTGGGCCTGGGTAGGGTGCTCTTTCCAGGGGCCGGTGCAGACTCGATGGTCCGAATGGCCTCCTTCTGTACTGTAAATTCTATGATTCCTCTCTCTCTCTCTCTCTCTCTTTCTCTTTCCCCCTCCCTCCCCCAATGAAGACGGAATGTGTTGACGTTGGGGATTTCTGTCATGGTCTTCTTTATAAACTCCGTGTCGTCCCTGGTGCCTGTTCCAAGACACCGCTGACCGTGGCGTACCGTCCTCTTCATAGTAAACATCGTACTTTTATTTAACAGTATGGCTACTCCCCTGGCTCTCGTCCTGTAGCAGGAGTGGTGGGTCTGTCCCACCCATCCCGTCCTTACCCGCAGTCGGTCCCTCTCCCTCAGATGTGTCTCTTGGAGGAAGGCTATGTCAGCTTTCAGATTTTTCAGGTAGATGAAAACTCTGGATCTTTTCACTGGGCAATTGAGTCCCCTGACGTTCCAGGTGACCATCCTGATGTTTTTTTATTTTTTTGACACCCCCGTCCCCCCACCGTCCCTTGCAGGAATAACCATACTTGCCTTGTAGATGCGCCCTGCAATCCGGGATTTCCCGTTGTTAGGGAGCCATCCAAAATCCCACGGTCACCGTTCTCACCATGAGGCTGGGCCCTGCACTCCTGGGTTTCCCTTTGTCTAGGGGCCACCCAACATGGCCGGCAACTATGTGTACGCCATGTGGCGAAGCCTCTGCACCCCGGGGTTCCCTTTTTTTTGGGTCCCTCCAAAGTGGCTGCTTGCAGTGCCCTTGTGTTCCACGTCACCATGTGTGGCCTGTTGTAGCCAGCCTAATGCCCTTACTACCCTTGTCCCTATGTTTCTCCTCTGCCTTCGCCCCCTCCTGCCCCTCTTTCACACCTCTCCTGTTAATTCTCTGCCCCCCGCCCCCATTGCCAGGTGCTCACTCCCCTGCAGGAGATGCGACGTGGCCCCGTCTCGTTCGTACCTCCTGATGCTTGCTTTACTGCTAGTGTGGTGGCTGCTCTCCTGGGGTCGGCCTTGTGTCTACCCTTCACCTGCTATCTGTTTTCCCCTCCTGCCGTCCTCTTCGCCGTCTTCTGTGCTCCGCTACCCTCACCCCTCCCTTCCTACGCTTTAGTTTCCTTCTTCAAAGCTCGGCAATGCAGTCCAAGGCTGATTAAAGTCCTTTTGGGTGATCCTCTTCACCGCTGTCTCTGCTGCTGTTTTCCCAACTCTTTCTCCAGGACAAATGTGTCCTTGTCCGCAGGGGCTGTGAAGAAGCGCTCCCTGTCCTGGAATGTGACCCAAAGTTTAGCCAGGTACAGCATCCCAAATTTGACCTGGCTCTTGTACAAGGCCACCTTCACACTGTTAAACTCTGCCAGCCGCTTGGCCAGGTCTGCCCCAATGTCTTGGAAAATCCTGACCTGGTGTCCTTTCCAGTTGCAGGTTGTCTGCCTGGCCCAGCGCAGGATCCTTTCCATGTCCTGGTACTGGCGCATTTTGACAATTATCACCCTTGGCTGCTCTTCACCCTTGGTTCTGGCCGGAGCGACCTGTGGGCCCTGTCTATTTCTGCCGGGTTGGGGAATCTGTCCCTTTCCACCAGGTTTCCCAGCATCTGGGCCACAAGTCTGTGGGGTCTCTGCTTTTGGTCTCTACCCTTCTGGTAGGCCAACTACGTTTTGGCACCGTGACTGGTTCTCCTCACCCCCTATTTTCCCCTTTAGACTCCCCTGCGTCACGATCAACCTCGTTATTTCCTGAGTGGCGATCCAGTCGCTCTGGTCTGTTGAGTCTTTTCTCATTCTTTAATGGTGTTTCCTTGGGCTTCCCGCCATCTCTCTGCCTTGTCTAGGACCACCTGCATGGCCTCCGCGACTGCCAGCCTGACCGCAGTTTGGCTATCTGTCTTTGTCTCTTCCCTATGTTCCCTTGGTTCCCTGGAGAGGACCATCTTCCATTGCCATCTGGGGGGGAACTCCATGTGCGGCTTGCCGATTCTTATCGCTCTGATGTAGCCGCCGCCTGCCCATCTCGGCCGCTTGTTTCTTCCATTTCCTGTTGTCTTACGACCCCTGGATTTGTTCAACACCCTCTCTTGTAGTATTATTAGCTAGGGTGAGAGGGTACTTTTTCATCCCTGTTTAAGTGGGCTATTTTGGGTAAAAGCTCCTGTTTTTGGGAGGAGAGCCACCTGATGTGCGACTACTCAGCACATTCCCGTCACCAGGTGTCCCCTGACTGGTCAATACTTCATCAACTTCGGGTTGCTGGGGCCGCTTTTGTTAAAGGCTTTCAATGAGTCAAAGGAATTGGGAGTGCTTCCCTTCTCTCTCTTCCCCCCCCCCCCCCCCCCCCCCGACGTTATCGTAGGCATCGATTTATTTTATCTTGAAACAAGATAAAGATCTGGAAAGCTGTAGGTCGTATATATAGACCAATCTCCTTGCTAAATGTGGATGCTAAATTGTTGGCAAAGATCCTGGCCACACAGATCGAGGACTGTGTCCCGGGGGTAATAGGGGAGGACCAGACGAGGTTTGTTAAGGGGCGACACCTGGCGACCAACATTAGGCGGTTCTTAAATGTAATAATTATGCCTATGGAGGGGCGCGAGGTCGAGGTGGTGGTGGCCATGGTTGCTGAGAAGGCCTTTGACTGGTTGGAGTGAAAATATTTATGGGAGGTCCTGGGACGGTTTGGTTCGGGCAGGGATTTGTGGATTGGGTCAGATTGCTTCATCAGGCACCGGTGGCAAATGTAAGGACGAATCCGGTGCGGTCGGAATATTTTAGCTTATGTTGGGGGACGAGGCAGGGGTGTCCCTGGCCATAGAGCCTTTGGCAATGCCACTGCGAGCATCGAACGTTTGACGGGGGATAGTCCGAGGGGGGCTGGAACACAGGACCTCGCTCTGTGCGGATGGATCTGCTCCTTTATATAACGGACCCTTTGGGGGGGATTGCAGGGATTATGGGGATGTTGGAGGAATTTGGCTAGTTCTCAAGTTATAAATTGAATATGGGCGAAAGTGAGGTTTTTGCGATTCAGGCAAGGGGACAGGAGAGGAGATTAGGGGAGATGTCGTTCAAGGTGGTGGGGGGGAGCTTTAGGTACCTGGGTATTCAAGTGGCACGGGACTGGGGTCAGCTTCACAAATTGAAATTGGGTAGATTAATGGAGCAGATGAAAGGGGACTTCCAAAGGTGGGACATACTCCCGCTGTCATTGATGGGGAGGGTACAGATTGTGGAAATGACAGTCCTTCCGAGATTGCTGTTTGTATTTCAGTGTCTCCCAATTTTCATCCCAAAGGCGTTTTTCGGAAGATGAATGTGGCGATTTTGGGTTTTATTTGGACCGGGAAAACCCTGCGGGTGAAGAAGGTCCTACTTGAACGGGGGCGCGGGCAGGGGGGGCTGGCTCTTCCGAACTTTATCAACTATTACTGGGCGGCTAACATATCGATGGTCAGGAAGTGGGTAGTGTGGGAGCGGGTAGAGGCGGCATCTTGCAAGGGCACAAGCCTGAGGGCTTTGTTGACTGCACCTTTGTCGTTCTCGCCAGCTCGGTACTCCACAAGCCCGGTGGTAGTGGCAGCCCTGAGGGCGTGGGGACAATGAAGGCAGCACAATGGAGGCTGGAGGGGGCATCAGTGTGGTCGCCGATCTGTGACAACCAGCGGTTCGCTCCTGGGGGGGGGGGGGTGGACAGGGGCTTTAGGAGGTGGCAGCAGGCAGGGATTGAGAGATTCAGAGATCTTTTTATTGATGAGGGCTTTCCGGGTTTGGAGGAGCTAGAGGAGGAGTTTGAGTTGCCAGGTGGGAATGGGCTCCTGTACTTGCAAGTGTGAGACTTTGTTTGGAGGCAGGTCCCGAGCTTCCTGCGCCTCCCCCTAAGGGGGCTACAGGATAAGGTGATGTCAAAAACAGGAGTTGGGATGGGGAAGGTCTTGGAAATATATAAGGAGCTGATGGAGTGGGAAGGTGTCCCAATTCGGGGAGGTGAAGAGGAAGTGGGAGGAAGAGTTGGGAGGTGAGTTAGAAGTTGGGTTATGGGAGGAGGCCCTGCGGAGAGTTAATGCGTCCTCGTCGTGTGCCAGGCATAGCCTGATCGAATTTAAGGTGATCCACAGGGTTCATATGACTGGCCCGTATGAGCAGGTGTTTTGAGGAAGTTGAGGACAGATGTGGGCAATGTGGGGGGGTCCTGCGAATCATGTGCACATGTTCTGGGGTGTCCGAGGTTGAGGGGCTTTTGGCAGCGATTTGCGGATATCATGTCTGAGGAGGATGACTCCGAGTCCAGAGGTGGCGATATTTGGAGTGTCGGAAGATCTGGGAGCCCAGGGGGGGCGGGGGTGGGGAAAGAGAGGCCGACGTCTTGGCCTTTGCTTCCCCGGTGGCCCGGAGACCGATTCTGCTAGGATGGAGGGATTCGGAGCCCCTGAAGTCAGGTGTTTGGGTTAGTGACATGGCGGGGTTTCTCAGGTTGGAGATAATCAAATTCGCCTGAAGGGGTTCGGTACAGAGGTTCGCATGGAAGTGACGAATAAGGGTCGGAACACCAATGAAGGGAGGACCGTGAGATGGAGTATGTACATGGACCATGATAGTTTGGGGGTGAATGGCGATGTTACTGTGGGGTTTTTGTCTTTGTTAGATCCTTCTGTTTAAAAGTGTTAAAATTATAAATGCCTGAATAAAGTATTTTCTTAAAAAACCACTTCATTAACTGATGTATGCATACGGTTAGCCATATTTATGATTTTTTAAAAAAAGGTAAATTTGGAGTGCCCAATTAAGTTTTTTTTCCAATTAAGGGCCAATTTAGCGTGGCCAATCCACCTGCACATCTTTGGGTTGTGGGGGCGAAGCCCACGCAAACACGGGGAGAATGTGCAAACTCCACACGGACAGTGACCCAGAGCCGGGATCAAACCTGGGACCTCTGCGCCATGAGGCAGCAATGCTAGCCACTGTGCTGCCCTTGGCCATATTTGTGATTTAACGTTGAATTTCTTCTTTTATTTGGACAGATGATGAAGATGAAATCATAGAGGGTGAAAGGAAAGAAGAAGGAGATGATGACAATGAAGAATTAGACCCATTAGATGCTTACATGGAAGATATAAAGGAGGAAGTGAAGAAATTTAACATGGGAAGTGTAAAAGGAGGAAGTGAAAAAGTAATGTTATTTTTCTAGAAACTCTCACTCTCAAAGAGTATTTGGTATTATTAGTGATACTCCTAACCACTCAACAACTTGCAAATGCTTTCCCAGATTATTGTTGGCAGAAAATACTTCTTTACCTTTTAGGGAAATCTACCTGCAAAAAATTACAGTTGAGTTGGTTGTTCTGGAACTTCCGATGAAGTATTTCATGGAAACTTGGTTCCACCTCTTATGTGGAGATCCTAAAAACAGTTTATTCACCTGGCTGCAAGTTTCAGTTGAATATGGATAGACATTGGATGTAGTCCAGAGAAATGTGGTGCAGAGAGCACAACTCGTACCAGATGAGAAACTCCAGGATGATTGCCTATCAGGCAAAATAGGGAAAGGCCTTTTTATTCCTAAATGGCACTATGATGTTATCATTCTATGTAATAACTGCAATGAAATTAGAAATTGTTTTGCATGCAATAATTTCCATCATGAGATGCTTTTCAAACTACAATGGTAGCTTGATTATCTTGCTTTTATCACAGTAACTTCATTGCAGTGTTAATGTATGCCTACTTGTGACAATAATAAAGATTATTATTATCTTCAAGATTTTTTGTCAGAAGATCAGCAGTAACCAAGGTCTGGTTTTGCATTAACCATTAAGATGCAATTGAGCACAATCAATTGATTTTATATACCGTGGATCTTCGATACAGATGGGTTAATCGTAGAATCATAGAATTTACAGTGCAGAATCCCATCTTGGAAAGAGCACCCTACTTAAGACCACGCCTCCACCCTATACCCGTAACCCTACCTTTTGGGCACTAAAGGGTAATTTAGCAGGGCCAATCCATGTAACCTGCACATCTTTGGACTGTGGGAGGAAACCGGAAGAAACCCACACAGACACTGGGACTCAAACTCCACACAGTCACCCGAGACTGGAATTGAACCCGGTCCCTGGAGCTGTGAGGCAGCAGTGTAGTACCTGATAGAATTTACTATTTGTGCAGTTCTGAAATTAGTGGAGTTGTTGTTTCAGGAGCCAGACTGATTTAGAAAAAAAAAGATATCTCCCTTTTAAATTGGAAAATACTCAATTGATCCACTGGATTACCCAATGGGGTCATAGAAAACTCATTACATGGAGGAGAATTCTCAGTTGCCAATGAGCGGCCCATTCCACTGCAAGCCATTGAGATACATTGAAAGCTACACCCTTATACCATGTTATATAATTTGTGACAAAAACATCACTGATTAGTGTTTCAGGCTCTCGCAAATTTAGTTAGTTAGATGAATGATGCGGCCTTTGTTATAAGCATTTCTTCATTATTTCTCACCGTATTTATGTTCAGCACTTGTAATTATATGGTGTTTATTATTTCCAGAAATCGGGTGCAACTGTAATGAAAGTGATGACTGTGGTGACTACCAAAAAACCATATTCTGAAATGGAGAAAAAGAAAGGAGAGCTCATGGAGAATGACCAGGATGCAATGGAGGTAATGAAAAAGGACGCTGGAAACATTTGAGATTTTTTTGTGTGTTTGCAACTTGAAATTCAAATATAATTCCAGTTTAAAGTCCTCTCTGATTTAGTCATTTTGTCTTTTTTAAACTGAGCAGTATTCCTCAGAGGAGGAGGAAGTTGACCTTCAGACTGCACTTACAGGGTATCAGACTAAACAGAGGAAGCTACTGGAACCTGTGGATCATGGGAAAATAGAGTATGAATCATATCGAAAGAACTTTTACGTTGAAGTTCCTGAACTCGCCAAAATGACTGCAGACGGTTAGTATTTACAATGCTAACAGGTGGCATTACAGCTGAGATGAATATCATGCCATGTTTTCCTTTCTGGTTTTTTTTGGAAATTGATTATGAACAGTGATAAGTTGATAAAAAAGGACTTGGCTGCAACAGAAATTACATACTAATGTTACAAGTTTACATTGGCAGTCTCCATTCTAAATATGGACTAAGGAATTTATAATCATTTTGACAATGTTTAAATTTAGAATGGATATGATTGTATCCCCTGGTCCATATATCCTCTGCTCTTAAATTCCACTTCACCTGATGACTACAGTTGATCCTGAAATAGCGATCGGCTACCAACGTTCATTAATAACAGTACAATTTGTTCTGGTGGTGTTACTTGAGGGGTGAATGTTGTACCGGGACACTAGGAAACACCCCTGCTTCTTTTTGAACAGATACAACCTTAATAAAAACATAACTCAAAGTTGTCACACTGTGCAAGTAAGCTCAGTAGTGACAGGAAGTATGGCCATATGCAAGAGATTTAAGATATTACTGGGAACTCGTCTGTGCCATTGATCACAAAGAGTTGGCGGACATATTGCTTTGCTGTCCCAGTAATCATAAAAACAAACCCCCATAGAAGATTTTGTTGACCCACCCGCAATAATGTGAAAGATAAGTGGGGGGGAAAGCCTCTTTAAGTAAGAAGACTCTTTGTTTGCTAAGGCATTTAGAGTTATGTGTCTTAAATTACACAAGGATAGGTTAGATGATTGGCGGTTCTTTTTACAGAGCAAGTTGCTGGCTCGTGAGGTGAGTGCTGACTCTGCATACCTTCAAAAGTGAGCAGGTCCATTTCTTGACTGAGCAGAGATTACATCTTCTAAAAGGTAGATGAAATACAAGATAATATAAGCATGATCAACATGTCTCCTAGACTAGTTATGGGTTGCCCAGAGTGGAGGGGCAGAGAATAATTTTCCAGATTTAATTTCCCCCTGATTGGAAACTAGTTTTAATCTGTTCTTTTGCCTCTCCCTTGAGATTGCATGCTGCTTGTGGTAGAGACTGAGATTCCGCACTTTTGATGGCCTCTTCGTGCTTCTCATTTTCATCTGTTTGCAACAATGATTTGTCTAATATACTCACTTTTAAGTACTCAAAAGATTTATGTTTTTTTAAAACTTAATTGTTACTCTATCTGATTTAATGCTCGGAAGGAGGTTTCTGAAGGCAGAAGGGCTGCACTCAAATGTGAATGGTGGGTAGGCGAGTTCATAAGTGGAAGCATTCAAGTGGGAGATGCAGGCGGCAAGACAACCGGCTCAAAGCATGAGCATACTTAATGAGGACATGAAACTATCCGAGTGAAAATATTTCTAATACAAACCAGGGATAGATTGGATCGGTGCCTAGGCACAGGCAGCAAGCTTCAGGCTGAACTAGAGAGGGTGTGTGGGAACCAGTAAACCAGTCAAAATTGAAAAGGTGAAAACTACATTTGCCCCAGCTGCCTTAGAAATCAAGTGACAATCCCTACAAAACAGCATATCACAGCAACTTTCAATTTCTCAGCACATCCTGAAGTGCTTTATAGCCATAATGTAGGAGCATATAGGATCAAGCCTTGGCCATTTAGCCCTTAGCCTGTCCTGCAATTCAGTGAGACCATGGCTGTACTGCAACCTAACTCCAATATCCCATATCCCTTTGTATTTTTGGTTAACAGAAATTTATTAATCTCAGTTTTAAAATTAACAGTTGATTTGGCATTGTTGCTATTTGTGGAAGAGTTCCAAACTTTTACCACCCTTTGCATGTAGAAGTTTCTTAATTGCACTTTTGAACGGTCTGGTTCAAATTTTTTGAATGCACTCTTCAAGTCCTAGACACTCCAATTAGTTTATCTCTATCTACCCTACCTGTTGCTCTTAATATATTGCAAATGCCAATCAGTCAACCTTCAACCTTCTAAATTCCACGGAATTCAACTGTAGTATTGTAGAATTGATAGATCCAATTCAGGTGGGTGCTACAAAATAAATGGCAGAACCATCAGGAGCATAGACACACAGAGAGATCTGGGCGTGCAGGCTCACATATCCATAAAAGCGGCAGCAAAGGTGGAAGTGGTAGTAGAGAAAGCATATGGCATGCTTGTCTTCATAGGATGGGGTATCGAGTATAAAAGCTCACAAATTATGTTACAGTTGTATAGAATGTTCGTTAGGCCACATTTGGAATACTGTGTCCAATTCTGGTCACCACACTGCCAGAAGAACGTGGAGGCTTTGGTGAGAGTACAGAAAAGGTTTACCAGGATGTTGCTTGGTATGGAGGGTATTAGCTATGAGGAGAGATTGAATAAACTGAGATTGTTCTCTCTGGAGAGACTGAGGCTGAGGGGCGATCTGGTCGAAGTTTATAAAATTATTAGGGGTATAGATAGGGAGGCTTTTTCCCAGGGCGGAAATGACAATTAAAAGTTCAAAATGAGGGGGGAAAGTTTCAGTGGAGATGTGCGGGGCACTGTTTTTACACAGGGTGGTAGTGACCTGGAATGCACTTCTCAGTGAGGTGGTTGAGGCAGATACGTTCACTACCTTTAAGACTTATCTGGATAGACACATGAACAGACAGGGTATAGAAGGATACAGGCGGTTGGTCTAGATAGGACATGTGATTGGCGCAGGCTTGGAGGGCCAAAGGGCCTGTTCCTGTGCTGTATTGTTCGCGTAATTTCTCCTCGTAATTTAACTTTTAGAATCTTGGTATCATAGTAAATCCACGCTGCATTACCTCCAAGGCCAGTATAACACTTTTTTAAGGTGTGGTGATCAGAACCGCTCACAGTACTGCAGGTATAGTCTATCCAGAGCTTTGCATAGCTGTAGGTTGACTTCTACGTCTTTGTGCTATAGTCCTCTAGAAATAAAGGGCAGATTTCCGTTGGCCTTTTTGATGATTTTCTGTACCTTTTCATGACATTTTAATTATCTATGGATAATTAGATCCTAAGGTCTTTTTAGATCTCCACCGAGATTATTATTATTATCTACACTTTCTGTGTGCCTTTTTGAAGTGCAGATACTTTTGTAATGTAGGCAACTGTGGCAACTGCTTTGCACACAGCAAGGTGCTACATTCTGCAGTGAGATAAATGGCCAGATAATCTGGGGGGGTTTTAAGTGGTGTTGGGTGAAGGATAAATGTTGACCTGTGCACAGGGAGGACTTCCTTGCTTTTCTTTGAATGATACCATGGTATCCTTCATGTGGTAGTGAGCCTCAGTTTAATATCGCGTAAAACACTATGAAGTCTTACACCAGGTTAAAGTCCAACAGGTTTGTTTCGAATCACTAGCTTTTGGAGCACAGCTCCTTCCTCGGGTGAATCGAAACAAACCTATTGGACTTTAACCTAGTGTTGTAAGACTTCTTACTGTGCCCACCCCGTCCAACACCGGCATCTCCACATCATGTAAAACATGGCATATCTGACGCTTGGCTCTATGATTACATTCTTGCACTTAATGTAAGGATAAAAAAAGACAAATTAAGTACCATATGTAAAACTTGTATATTGCTAGTCAGCATCACATGATGTTGTACACAAAAGGTTAAGACCAGATCCAGTATTCTGGTTGGCTGGCACCTGGCCACAGCCAATTGCCCCCTCGGTGGGAGCTGCTGTGGGTCAAGAGTAAATTCCATCTCCTGGGGTAGTGTGGGGACTGATACAAAGAAGTTTTCTTCTCCGGGAGAAGGAGGAATAGAGGGTAAGTTTTTGTTGCATGTTGATTGCTTTTGAGGGAGAAGCTAGAAGATGCAGAAGTTGTTTCTCAGTGGTTGGAGTGTTTTTTATTGGATGGGAATGAATTACTGCTCACGGAACTAGGAATAACCCTCATTGTTTTCTGTGGAGGTGAGGGGATGACGAGCTTTAGATCAGGTTTTTTAAAGTCAAAGAGAGGGGCAGGCTGACTTTATATATTTAGTGTGGAATTGGTGGTGGAAAAGAGTTTAAAAGTATGGAGCAGTTAAGATTGATGTTCTCGGTAGGGGGTGGGGCAAGCCGTTCTCGGGAGGGAGCGGGGAAAGCTGTTCTTGGTAGGTGCGGGGGAGGGAGCCGTTCTCGGGTAGGGGGCGGGGGAGGGAGCTGTTCTCGGCAATGGGAGGCAGTGAAGTGGGTAGGCAGAAATGGGATGGTACAATTTTTCTTTATCTAGGGTGCAGGGTTGGTAATTCATTGGATATGGAGGTGAACATCTGCTGTATCTGTGATTGGGGTTCCCCAGTTTCAACTCATAGGCCAAGGTGAGACTAATTTCTGGACTGTGTGGTGGGTTGGGGAGACATTGCATGATCAAATGATTACAATGGGGCAGAAACTAACATTCTCCTATTTTCCTATTTGCAGTTGCTGATGGCCATATTTGTTATCACTGTATAACAGAACTAAAGTTCAGGGCTGTCACATAACATTTGTTTCTACCACATTGCAATCATCTGATCATATTACATCAATGTTGGGAAACCTGCGGCCTAGGGACCACATGTGGTCCATCTAAGATCTGAGTGCGGCCCATGAGACATTTTGTTGACCGTTGCCCACATGAAGGGATGCTACATTCCACTGATTTCAGTCTGCATAGTTATTTTTCCAACCGGTATGACTGAAGGGCTACGCATATAAAGCAAGGGCTGATTGCACACAACATTGACTATGAGAGCCATGCGGGCCCTCTGCGTCCAAAGTGTAAATATTTATTTTGTTTTTATCATTTGACATTGATGCCCATTCTATTCATATATAAATGATTATACATTTTCTATAACTTTTTATGAAACATTTGTCTTGTATTAAATATATTTAATTTTATTCATGGTTGGTGAACAAGCCTGATTTCAATCTTTCGGCCCACTGAGATGAAAGAGGGCCACTCATGTGATGCACTCACTCGCCTGGGTTGCCCATTACTGCATTACATTATATTCACAGCACTTCAAATTCAAAGACCACATAGTTTAAATATAAATATTTATTGAAAACAGATTAATGGGATAAGATAAATATAAGGGCTCTAATGCCATCTCAGAGTAAATTAACTATTATAACTAACACATTTTTTGCTGCTTTACAGATCATCTTGGACTTTTGTTCTTTTTCAAGATGGCATCCTATAATTAAATTCTAGTATCCTACTCGCTCATGAGACTAACTATATTGCAAACATGGTGACCATGGCTTCTTTTGCACCTGTAAAGATGGTTTACCCTGCAAGCCTGTTGACATAGTTCTATGAATTAGATCATACCACTGTAAACTACTTACTGAATTTAAATTAATTCCATGGTTCATATACAATAGCTGCTGTAACATTTTTTGATTTGCAAAAGGAACAAATAACATGTCAAATTTAATTTATATGAGCAGACTAATTAACTGAAACAAACCTTGCCATCAAAATTACGTAGTCTTCAATGACAATTTATTCAAGTGCTAAGAAGTACCCGATGATATCTTTCTCTTGTTTCTATGAAACCCTGACTATATGACATCATGCACAATTTGACCTTTCTTCAGTTGTAATTTGTGTTCTGGTTAGTTAGATTGCTATTTATCATGATGCTCTTAATGCTGCATCTTTCTTCAGAAAGTAACCAGCATTGTTTTAAAATATGCTGCTTGATTCCCATTTCGTCTGGGGTAGAATTGGGACAGCCTCCTTGCCCTGCTTCTGTGAGTAGAAGGCAGAGGCAAACCACCACTGACAGAAACTGCCAAGAAAACAGTTGCGGATGAAGTAGCAGCAGACAATGAGCCAAGGACCTGCCTTTGGGCAGAGAACAAATGAATTAGGAGTAGGCCACTCAGCCCCTTTGAGCTGCTCTGCAATTCAGTAAGATCATGGCTGTTCTGATATCCTCAATTCCACATTCTTGCCGACCCCGATAACCCCTCACCCCCTTGCTTATCAAGAATTTATCTACCTCCGTCTTTGAAGTGTTCAAAGACTGCTTCTACCTCCTTTTGAGGAAGAGTTCCAAAGACTCGTGCCCCCTTGAGAGAGAGAATTTCTCCTCATCTCTGTCTTAAATGGACAACTCCTTATTTTTAAACCGTGATCCCCTAGTTCTAGATTTTCCCACAAATGGAGACATCCAGCATGTCATGACACCCTCAGGAGCTTGTATGTTTCAATCAGGTCACCTCTTACTCCTCTAATCTCCAGCAGATACCAACCTAGCTGGTCCAACCTTCATAACGACTACCCACCCATTCTAGGTATTTGTCTAGTAAACCTCCTGTTAACTGTTTCCAACACATTTACCTCCTTACTTCAAGGAGGAGATCAGTATGCAATTTTCCAGATGTGGTCTGACCAATGCCCTGTACAACTGAACCATAACTTTTATATTCAATTATTTATATTGCTCCCCTCGCAATAAACCATGACATTCTATTACAAACATAGAAAATAGGAGCAGGAGGAGGCCATTCGTTCGTTGAGCCTGCTCCACCATTGATTATGACCATGACTGATCATCCAACTCAATAGCCTGATCCGCCTTTTCCCCGCCATATCCTTTGATCCCTTTCACCCCGAGTGTTATATATTTTTAAGTACCCAATTCATTTTTTTAAAATTAAGAGGCAATTTAGCATGGCCAATCCACCTACACAGCACATCTTTGGGTTGTGGGGGCGAGTCCCACGCAGGCACGGGGAGAATGTCCGTGTGCCGTTTGCACAGTGACCTGGGGCCGGGATCGAACCTGGGTCCTTGGCGCCATGAGGCAGCAGTGCTAAGCACTGCGCCACCATGCGCCCCCCCCCCCCCCCCCCAATGTTATATCTAACTGCTTCTTGAAAACATGTAATGTTTTGGCCTTCACTATTTTCTGCGGTAGCAAATTCCACAGGCTGACCACTCTCTGGGTGAAGAAATTCAACCTCGCCTTAAATGAGAAATCTAGGTATACAGGTCCACAGGTCACTGAAAGGGGCAACACGGGTGGAGAAGGTAGTCAAGAAGGCATACGGCATGCTTGCCTTCATTGGCTAGAGCATTGAGTATAAGAATTGGCAAGTCATGTTGCAGCTGTATAGAACCTTAGTTAGGCCACACTTGGAGTATCGTGTTCAATTCTGGTCGCCACACTACCAGAAGGATGTGGAGGCTTTAGAGAGGATGCTGAAGAGATTTACCAGGATGTTGCCTGGTTATGGGCGAGGCGTTTTCAGAACCCCAAAATGTATCATGGAGTTCAACCAACCTCTCCCTTTAATGGATTTGTTGCTTTTCCTAGCACATGGCTTTTTCCCTAGGTGTGGGATTACAATTATGGACACGTGGGTTTTTAAACACAAACACCGTTTATTCCATGAACTCAACTTAACATCTTAAATAAACGTTGGATCTCTTAACACCCCTTACTTCAAAGATAACTCAGAAAATATTGCAACAGTAAATAACTCCTTAAAATGTTCCTTCAAACTTCCAAGAGACTTAGCACCTTTAAACAGTATCACATCAGGTTAAAGGATATATATTTTTTCTGTAGAATGGCAGAGATATATTAGCTTGGTTGACTTCCGCTCCAGCACCTTGCTTTCTTCCTGCAAACTCTCTGGGAACACACAGACACACCCAAGCTGCTTTCTCAAACCTGGCTTTCTCCCTGCAAGCAGATCACAGCAAACCAGAACTTCTCAAGCTGCTGTCTCAAACTGGCTTTCTACTTTTAAACTGCTCGCAGCAAAACAGCCAGGCACTTTTAAACTGCTCTCAGCAAAACAAGCCAGGCACTTTTCCAAACTGAAACTTCAAAATGGCTGAACTGAGCTGAGCTCCACCCACTCTATGACATCACTATTTTCTTAAAGGTACATTGCTTAAACATCCAGTTCTTAAAGGTACTCTCACATGACACCTGGTATGGAGGGCATTAGCTATGAGGAGAGGTTGAATAAACTTGATTTGTTCTCTTTGGAACGAAGGAGATTGAGGGGCGACCTGATAGAGGTCTACAAAATTATGAGGGGCATAGACAGAGTGGATAGTCAGAGGCTTTTTCCCAGGGTAGAGGAGTCAATTACTAGGGTGCATAGGTTTAAGGTGCGAGGGGCAAGGTTTAGAGGAGATGTACGAGGCAAGTTTTTTTACACAGAGGTTAGTGGGTGCCTGGAACCCGCTGCCAGAGGAGGTGGTGGAAGCAGGGACGATAGTGACGTTTAAGGGGCATCTTGACAAATACATGAATAGGATGGGAATAGAGGGATACAGACCACGGAAGTGCAGAAGATTTTAGTTTAGACGGGCAGCATGGTCGGCACAGGGTTGGAGGGCCGAAGGGCCTGTTCCTGTGCTGTACTTTTCTTTGTTCTTAAACGGTCTATCCCATAACCTCAGGCTGTGACCCCCTGGTCCTGGACACCCCGACCATCGCGAATATCCTTATTGCATCTACTCTATCTAGTCCTGTTAAATGTTAGATTTCTATGAGATCCCTCCTCATTCTCCTGAACTCCAGGGAATGCAATCTTAACCGACTCGACCTCTCCTCATACGTCTGTCCTGCCATCCCAGGAATCAGTCTTCTAAACCATCTCTGCACTCCCGCTAAACCAAGAACTGCTTTCATCAGATAAGGAGACCAAAACTGCACATACTATTGCAGTTGTGGCCTCACCAAAGCCCGGTATAATTGCAGCAAGACATCCCAGCAGCAAGACATCCCAGTTTCTGAACTCTAGTCCTCTTCCTATGAAAGCCAAAATACCATTTATTTTCTTTATCGCCTGCTGTACCTGCATGCTTACCTTCAGCAACTGGTGTAGGAGAACACCCATGTTTCGTTGCACATTCCCCTCTCCTAAATTATGGCCATTCAGATAATCTGCCACCTTATTTTTGCTACCGAGGTGGATAACCTCACATTTATCCAAATTATATTGCATCTGCCATTCATTTGCCCACTCACTCAACTTGTTCAAATCGCACTGAAGGATTTCTACATCCTCCTCACAGCTCGCCCTCCCACCCAGCTTTGTGTCATCTGCAAATTTGGAGATATTACATTTAGTACCCTCCTCCAAATCATTTATATATGTAATGAATTGCTGGGGCTCCAGCACTGATCCCTATAGTATCCCACTAATTACTGCCTGCCATTTGAGAAAGACCCATTTATTCCTACTCTGTTTCCTGTCTGCCAACCAGTTTTCTATCCATCTCCATACACTACCACATATCCCATGTACGTTACTTTTACACGCCAATCTCTTATGTGGGACTTTGTCGAAAGCCTTCTGAAAGTCCAAATAAGCCGCATCCACTGGCTCCCCTTCACCAACTCTATCAGTTACATCCTCGAAGAATTCCAGGAGATTTGTCGAGCATAGAATGAATCATTGAATTGTGCAGAAGGAGGCCTTTCGGCCCATTGAGTCTGCACCAACCAGAGTACCCTGCCTAGGCCCACTTTCCCAGCCTATCCCTGTAACCCCACCTAATCTGCACCTTTGGACACTAAGGGGCAATTTAGCACAGCCAATCCACATAATCTGCACATCCTTGGACTGTGGGAGAAAATAGGGGCACACGGAGGAAACATTGGGAGAAAGTGCAAACTCCACAAAGGCAGTCACCCAAGGCCGGAATTGAACCCGGGTCCCTGGCACTGTGAGGCAGCAGTGCTTACCATGCTGCATGATTTCCCTTTCATAAATCCATCCTGACTGTCCGATCCTGCCACTGTTTTCCAAGTGCTCTGCTATAGAATCTTTGATAATAGATTCTAAATTTTCCCCACGATCGGGCTTACTGGCCTACAATTCCTTGTTTTTTTTTCCTCTACCACCCTTTTTAATTACTTGCTGTACCCAGCGGCTCTGCATCTGAGCTCTGCAATCTCTCATCATTAAGATAATATGCTTTTGTATTTTTCCTACCAAAATGTACTATTTCACATTTTCCCACATTATACTCTATTTGCCTGATCTTTGCCCACTCACTTAACCTATCTATATTACTTTGTAGCTTCTTTATGTCCTCTTCATAACACAAAGGTAAGTTGGAAAGCACATTATCAGCAAATTAACAACCATACTTTCAATCCCTTCATCCAAATCATTTATATAAATTGTAAAAGATTGAGGCCCATGACTAATATCTGTGGAACACCACTCGTTACACCTTGCTAGCCAGACAACCCAATTAAATACTTGTTCTGTTTCA
This sequence comes from Scyliorhinus torazame, assembly GCF_047496885.1. NCBI lineage: Eukaryota > Metazoa > Chordata > Chondrichthyes > Carcharhiniformes > Scyliorhinidae > Scyliorhinus > Scyliorhinus torazame. Next base: position 265,792,519 of record NC_092713.1, on the reverse strand, counting down.
TGTTAGCTAACCAATCTTCTAACCATAACATTATGTTACCCTCTACACCATGAGCTTTTATTTCGGGCAACTGGGACTAGCTTAATGGTAAAAACTGGGCGGCATGGACTGGTTGGGCCGAAGGGCCTGTTTCCATGCTGTAAACTTCTATGATTCTATGATTTCCTGCAATAACCTTTTATGTGGCACCTTATCAAATGTCTTCTGGAAATCCAAGTTCTGCACATCTAGCCTCCCCTTTATCCACAGCACATGTTATTTCTTCAAAGAACTCCAATAAATTGGTTAAACATGATTCCCCTTTCACACATGATCTGATATACTGCTGTACAAACAATTTTCATGTATACAATGCCTTCTTTAAAGTAGAAGAACATTCCTAAAACTCTTTATACGGAGGTCAGGAAATTGAGAAAGACATTGAAGGATCAACTTCAAACTGAAATGTTCGTCCTATTTCTTTTCACAGATGCTGCTTGTCCTACTGAATATTTCCAGTTTTTATTTCAGATTTCCAGCATAAATATTTTTATGATGAAATGACTGTACTCTTGCAGTTTCATGCTTTTGTGTTGCTTTACAGAAGTGACTGCCTACAGATTGGAGTTGGAGGGAATTGCAGTACGTGGTAAAGGCTGTCCAAAACCAATTAAATCATGGGTGCAATGTGGAATCTCTATGAAGATATTAAGTTCATTGAAAAAGTGAGTATTTTCTAAAACGTTAAACCATTGAAATGATTTTATAAATGCATTTGTGCTCTCTCTACATAGGACGAAAAATGTAATGTTTTCTGATTTTAGGCAAGGATATGAAAAGCCAACACCAATTCAAGCACAGGCAATTCCTGCCATCATGTGTGGACGCGATGTAATTGGAATCGCTAAAACTGGAAGTGGGAAGACGATAGCTTTTCTTTTACCTATGTTCCGACACATCATGGATCAGAGGCCGCTGGAGGAAGCGGAAGGTCCTGTTGGTGAGTATTTAGTCTTGTGTCCTCACAGATGCCAGAGCGCTGCATTCAAGAATCAAAATTATGCAAATCCCCATATGCTGATTCAGTTTGAAATTCAATTGTTACATGTACCTCTTGTTCTTGCCATTGACTTGACTAATTTTACTTTTTCAAGCAAAATGCATGGCCTGTAAATTGAGAAGTTTTAAGAAAAACAGGAAAGACACGTTTCCCCGGTTGAAAAATCAATTAACGGGGGGGGGGGGGGGGGGGGGGGGGGGCACAGATTTAAGGTGATTGGTAGAAGGATTAGAGGGGACGTGAGGAAAATCATTTTTTTCACGGTGAGGGGGGTAGACATCTAGAATCCTACATGAAAACGTACATAGATAATAGAAGCAGGAGAAGGCCATTAGGCCCTGGAGTCTGCTGCACCATTCATTATGATCATGGCCGGTCAGCAAATTCAATACCCTGATTTCCCCCCCCTCCCATATCCATTGATCCCTTTAGTCCCAAGAGCTATATCTAATTCCTCCTTGAAATTGCACAACATTTTGGCTTCAACTACTTTCTGTGGTATGAATTCCACAGACACGCCTCCCTCCAGGGTGAAAAAATGTCTCCTCACCTCAATCTTTAACGGCTTACCCCTTATCCCCAAACTATGACCTCTAGTTCTGGACTGCCCCACCATTGGGACCATTCTGAATCTACCTGTCGAATCCTGTCAATTTATAAGTTTCTACGAGATCACCTCTCACTCTTCTAAACTCCAATGAATATAATTCTAACCGACTTAATCTCTCCTCGTATGGCAGTCTCGCCATCCCAGGAATCAGCCTGGTAAACCTTCGCTGCACTCCATCCAGAGCAAGAATATCCTCAGAAAAGGTCTTCCAAACTACACACAATGATCAAGGTTTGCCCTCACTACCACCCTATACAATTACAATAAAACATTCCTATACTCAAATCTTGTAGCTATGAAGGCCAACATACCATTTGCTTTCTTTACTGCCTGCTGTACCTGCGCACTTACTTTCAACGACTGGTGCACGAGGACACCAAGGTCTCGCTGAGTATCCACCTCTCTTAATTTACACCCGTTCAAATAATAATCTGCCTTCTATTTTTGCTTCCGAAGTGGATAATCTCACATTTATCCACATTATACTACATCTGCTGTGCATTCGCCCACTCACTCACTGTTGGGGGTATACTACAGGCCTCCCAACAGCCAGCGGGAGATAGAGGAGCAGATAGGTAGACAGATTTTGGAAAAGAGTAAAAACAACAGGGTTGTGGTGATGGGAGACTTCAACTTCCCCAATATTGACTGGGACTCACTTAGTGCCAGGGGCTTAGGGGGCGGAGTTTGTAAGGAGCATCCAGGAGGGCTTCTTAAAACAATATGTAGACAGTCCAACTAGGGAAGGGGCGGTACTGGACCTGGTATTGGGGAATGAGCCCGGCCAGGTGGTAGATGTTTCAGTAGGGGAGCATTTCGGTAACAGTGACCACAATTCAGTAAGTTTTAAAGTACTGGTGGACAAGGATAAGAGTGGTCCGAGGATGAATGTGCTAAATTGGGGGAAGGCTAATTATAACAATATTAGGCGGGAACTGAAGAACATAGATTGGGGGCGGATGTTTGAGGGCAAATCAACATCTGACATGTGGGAGGCTTTCAAGTGGCAGTTGAAAGGAATACAGGACCGGCATGTTCCTGTGAGGAAGAAAGATAAATACGGCAATTTTCGGGAACCTTGGATGACGAGTGATATTGTAGGCCTCGTCAAAAAGAAAAAGGAGGCATTTGTCAGGGCTAAAAGGCTGGGAACAGACGAAGCCTGCGTGGAATATAAGGAAAGTAGGAAGGAACTTAAGCAAGGAGTCAGGAGGGCTAGAAGGGGTCACGAAAAGTCATTGGCAAATAGGGTTAAGGAAAATCCCAAGGCTTTTTACACGTACATAAAAAGCAAGAGGGTAGCCAGGGAAAGGGTTGGCCCACTGAAGGATAGGCAAGGGAATCTATGTGCGGAGCCAGAGGAAATGGGCGAGGTACTAAATGAATACTTTGCATCAGTATTCACCAAAGAGAAGGAATTGGTAGATGTTGAGTCTGGAGAAGGGGGTGTAGATAGCCTGGGTCACATTGTGATCCAAAAAGACGAGGTGTTGGGTGTCTTAAAAGATATTACGGTAGATAAGTCCCCAGGGCCTGATGGGATCTACCCCAGAATACTGAAGGAGGCTGGAGAGGAAATTGCTGAGGCCTTGACAGAAATCTTTGGATCCTCGCTGTCTTCAGGGGATGTCCCAGAGGACTGGAGAATAGCCAATGTTGTTCCTCTGTTTAAGAAGGGTAGCAAGGATAATCCCGGGAACTACAGGCCGGTGAGCCTTACTTCAGTGGTAGGGAAATTACTGGAGAGAATTCTTAGAGACAGGATCTACTCCCATTTGGAAGCAAATGGACGTATTAGTGAGAGGCAGCACGGTTTTGTGAAGGGGAGGTCGTGTCTCACTAACTTGATAGAGTTTTTCGAGGAGGTCACTAAGATGATTGATGCAGGTAGGGCAGTAGATGTTGTCTATATGGACTTCAATAAGGCCTTTGACAAGGTCCCTCATGGTAGACTAGTACAAAAGGTGAAGTCACACGGGATCAGGGGTGAGCTGGCAAGGTGGATACAGAACTGGCTAGGCCATAGAAGGCAGAGAGTAGCAATGGAGGGATGCTTTTCTAATTGGAGGGCTGTGACCAGTGGTGTTCCACAGGGATCAGTGCTGGGACCTTTGCTCTTTGTAGTATATATAAATGATTTGGAGGAAAATGTAACTGGTCTGATTAGTAAGTTTGCAGACGACACAAAGGTTGGTGGAATTGCGGATAGTGATGAGGACTGTCGGAGGATACAGCAGGATTTAGATTGTCTGGAGACTTGGGCGGAGAGATGGCAGATGGAGTTTAATCCGGACAAATGTGAGGTAATGCATTTTGGAAGGTCTAATGCAGGTAGGGAATATACAGTGAATGGTAGAACCCTCAAGAGTATTGAAAGTCAAAGAGATCTAGGAGTACAGGTCCACAGGTCATTGAAAGGGGCAACACAGGTGGAGAAGGTAGTCAAGGAGGCATACGGCATGCTTGCCTTCATGGCCGGGGCATTGAGTATAAGAATTGGCAAGTCATGTTGCAGCTGTATAGAACCTTAGTTAGGCCACACTTGGAGTATCGTGTTCAATTCTGGTCGCCACACTCCCAGAAGGATGTGGAGGCTTTCGAGAGGGTGCAGAAGAGATTTACCAGAATGTTGCCTGGTATGGAGGGCATTAGCTATGAGGAGCGATTGAATAAACTCGGTTTGTTCTCACTGGAACAAAGGTGGTTGAGGGGAGACCTGATAGAGGTATACAAAATTATGAGGGGCATAGACAGAGTGGATAGTCAGAGGCTTTTCCCCAGGGTAGAGGGGTCAATTACTAGGGGGCATAGGTTTAAGGTGAGAGAGGCAAGGTTTAGAGTAGATGTACGAGGCAAGTTTTTTACGCAGAGGGTAGTGGGTGCCTGGAACTCGCTACCGGAGGAGGTAGTGGAAGCAGGGACGATAGGGACATTTAAGGGGCATCTTGACAAATATATGAATAGGATGGGAATAGAAGGATACGGACCCAGGAAGTGTAGAAGATTGTAGTTTAGTCGGGCAGCATGGTCGGCACGGGCTTGGAGGGCCGAAGGGCCTGTTCCTGTGCTGTACATTTCTTTGTTCTTTGTTTGTTCACTCAGCCTGTCCAGATCACGCTGAAGCATCTCTGCATCCTCCTCACAGCTCACCCTCCCAGCCAACTTTATATCATCTGCAAATTTAGAGATAACATATTTAGTTCCTTCGTCAAAATCATTAATATATAATGTGAACAGTTGAGGTCCTACCACAGATCTCTGCGGTACCCCATTAGTCACTGCCTGTCAATCGGAAAAAAGACCCATTTAATCCAGTTCTTTGCTTCCAGTTCGCTAACCAACTTTTATCCATCTCAAGACACTATCCACAATCCCATGCGCTTTAACATTACATAGTAATCTGTTATGTGAGACCTTGTCGAAAGCCTTTAGAAAGTCTAAATAAACCACATCCACCAGTTCACGCTGGTCAACTCTCCTGGTTTCATCTTCATTCTCTGCCTAATTTGGTGGTTGAAGTTGAAGTGCTGGACTAATTTAAAAATGATCTGGAATTGCATTTGAAGTGCTGTAATCTGCAAGGCTATAGACCAGGTGCTGGGAAATGAGCACCTAGTTTCTTTTTCTTTGGCTGGCAGATACGATGGGCTAAATCGCCGCTTTCTGCACCATAACGTTTCTATGCTTCTATAGAAACAATGTTACACATCACATTGCTACCAAAGAAGATTAAAAACAACGCAATGTGCTAAGTACATGGATTGTCATGTGCACCTATGCATCCATAAATCGTACGGGTAAACACTTATCAAAATAAATAAAATAGCATATTACAAAAACAAATGCTTTATAGAAAAAAAACACAGTTCAAAGCTAGATCCAACAGGTGACTTATGTAAACCACCAATTTGCAGTGTATTTCCTTAACAGAAATCTTTGGATCCTCACTGTCTTCAGGTGATGTCCCGGAGGACTGGAGAATAGCCAATGTTGTTCCTTTGTTTAAGAAGCGTAGCAAGGGTAATCCAGGGAACTACAGGCCGGTGAGCCTTGCGTCAGTGGTAGGGAAATTACTGGAGATAATTCTTCGAGACAAGATCTACTCCCATTTGGAAGCAAGTGGACGTATTAGCGAGAGGCAGCACAGTTTTGTGAAGGGGAGGTCATGTCTCACTAACTTGATAGAGTTTTTCGAGGAGGTCACAAAGATGATTGATGCAGGTAGGGCAGTGGATGTTGTCTGTATGGACTTCAGTAAGGCCTTGAACAAGGTCCCTCATGGCAGACTGTCACACGGGATCAGAGGTGAGCTGGCAAGATGGATACAGAACTGTCTAGGTCATAGAAGGCAGAGAGTAGCAATGGAAGGGTGCTTTTCTGATTGGAGGTCTGTGACTAGTGGTATTCCGCAGGGTTCAGTGCTAGGACCTTTGCTGTTCATAGTATATATAAATGATTTGGAGGAAAATGTAACTGATCTAATTAGTAAGTTTGCAGACGACACAAAGGTTGGTGGAATTGCGGATAGTGATGAGGACTGTCCGAGGATACAGCAGGATTTAGATTGTTTGGAAACTTGGGCGGTGAGATGGTAGATGGAGTTTAATCTGGACAAATGTGAGGTAATGCATTTTGGAAGGTCTAATACAGGTAGGGAATATACAGTGAACGGTAGAACCCTCAAGAGTATTGACAATCAGAGAGATCTAGGTGTACAGGTCCACAGGTCACTGAAAGCGGCAACGCAGGTGGAAAAGGTAGTCCAGAAGGCATATGGCATGCTTGCCTTCATTGGCCGGGGCATTGAGTATAAGAATTGGCAAGTCATGTTGCAGCTGTATAGAACCTTAGTTAGGCCACACTTGGAGTATAGTGTTCAATTCTGGTCGCCACACTACCAGAAGGATGTGGAGGCTTTAGAGAGGGTGCAGAAGAGATTTACCAGAATGTTGCCTGGTATGAGGACATTAGCTATGAGGCAAGGTTGAATAAACTTGGTTTGTTCTCACTGGAATGAAGGAGGCTAAGGGGCGACCTGAAAGAGGTCTACAAAATTATGAGGGGCATAGACAGAGTGGATAGTCAGAGGCTTTTCCCCGGGGTAGAGGGGACAATTACTAGGGGGCATAGGTTTAAGGTGAGAGGGGCAAGGTTTAGAGTAGATGTACGAGGCAAGTTTTTTACGCAGAGGGTAGTGGGTGCCTGGAACTCGCTGCCGGAGGAGGTGGTGGAAGCAGGGATGATAGTGACGTTTAAGGGGCATCTTGACAAATACATGAATAGGATGGGAATAGAGGGATACGGACCCCGGAAGTGTAGAAGATTTTAGTTTAGACGGGCAGCATGGTCGGCGCAGGCTTGGAGGGCCGAAGGGCCTGTTTCTGTGTTGTATTTTTCTTTGTTCTTTATTTTTTCTATTCATTTTTGTTAAGAAACGCAACAATTGACTCATATAAAATGAAAATACTAATTGATCTAATGCCATTAATAAATGAGGGTATGCATAAATCATAGTTTTCACCGATTTATTGTCTTATGATTTGAATTTGTCCTGTAACAACAACAAAACAGCAACCCCCTTTATATCCACCATACATAGAAACATACATGGAAAATATAAGCGGGAGTAGGCTATTTGGCCCTTCAAACCTGCTCCGCCATTCATTATGATCATGGCTGATCATCAAATTCAAGAGCCTTCTTAAAATTATACACTGTTTTGGTCTCAACTACTTTCTGTGGTAAATTCCACAGACTTTCTACTGTCTGGGTGAAAACAATTCTGCTCATCTCCGTTCCAAAAGGTTTATTCCTTATTCTCAAACTATGACCCCTAGTTCTGTACTCCACCACCACCATTGGGAACATTCTTTCAGAATCTACCTTGTCTAATCCTGTTAGGATTTTATATAAAATCCCTTCTCCCTCTTCTAAACCCCAATGAATATAATCTCCCTGCATATGACAGCTCTGCCATCCCAGGAATCAGCCTAGTAAACTTTCGCTGTGCTCCCTCCATGGCAAGAACATTCTTCCTCAGTTAAGGACACCAAAATTGCACATAATATTTCAGTTGTGGCCTTACCAACGCCCTATACAATTGCAGTAATACATCCCTTTTCCTATACTCACATCCTCTCGCTATGACGGCCAACCATGCAGGCAGTTTTCATCAATGGCTAATACTACATTTCATGGCGAGTTTTGTTTTATGATCCCAAATGTAAAGTCCCACCCATAGAGACCATAGCATTAAATTAAATATTTTCTTTGCTTTGAAAACTACAACTGATCTACAAGCCAGAATAGTGCATCGTATAAGGCACTCCCACTTACTTGTTGTTACTTGGGCTGATCTGTGGAAGAGCAAGCATATGGGAAGAGCAAAAGGAAATTATATTAAAAGGGTTATTATGGCATATTTAAATTCCTGGGTAGGATGGGATTATACAATCCAGAACACCAAGTGAGATAAATGATTTGAAGTACGAGAAGCCCTAATTTTCAAAAATTAATTAATTCGGAAGATAGGAAATCTGGAAGATGGGGAAGTTATGTTCTGTTCAAAAACAGAAAAAGCCACCTTACTATAAACCAGTTGGCTTCAGAATGATAGTTTAAAAAATCACTGTACATTACTAGGCAAACAATTAGTGAATAGGAACATATGGGCTAATCATGATGTGTCCAGAATTGGCTGTCCTCATTTATTTTATGAGCCATTAGCATTTTTATATGCTTTTGCAATGATCAAATATTTACATTTTTCTTTTTAGCACTCATCTCCACCCCAACCCGTGAGTTAGCCCTGCAGATTACCAAAGAATGCAAGAAGTTCTCAAAAGCACTTGGACTAAGGGTAGTGTGTGTTTATGGTGGAACTGGAATAAGTGAACAGGTAATTCTTTTCTGCTAACTTTCGTTGTTCCATGTTGAAAGCAGTAATTCATGAGGCCCCTGTGCACCACCTGCACCTAACTCAATGGAGACCTGGAATTGAGCCCAAGACCCACTGAATGCTGAAACATGACATATACTTATTGGAGTCAAATTGTTGTGACAGATCCTAATGTAGTGAGATTCAGCATTCTAGCAATTAAAATTACATTCAAAAGATTTTGAAAATATGTTTATAGTTATTAGGGTTGTAAGTAATTAATCTTTTCCGGCTGATAACCATAGTCGATCAGTGCTATAATAAAAACAAGAAATGCTGGAAACACCGGTCACGCAGCAAGCATGGAGGAAAAGTAGGACTAATGTTTCAGGTGTGCTGCCTTCTACTTCTGATGGAAGATAATCCGCCTGAAATGTCAATCCTATCTTCCTCTCCACAAGTACTGGCTGATATGCTGAATGTTTCCAGGATTTTTCTGTTGTTTTTTTTAAATTCTTCCACTATCTGCAGTGTTTTGCTTTTTAATCCATGGGTCCTGTCTTCATTTCCCACATTACTCAACGATCAAAAATTTGTTATGCAATGACTTTATGTAGATTAGGGATGTAGAAACTCTGATTTGTGGTATTGCAACTTCAATGTTTGACCAATAGGGAAATGTCCTGGCATAATACACTACAATATTATAATTTAGTAGATCCATGCATAAAGTCAACTGTCTTTTATTTTTTAATTGAGGTATCATTTCATAACAAATAACCATTCAATAGATCGCCTCCTAGTTCGAGCCACCACCTTTAGGTATTTGAGATTCTCGGTGCTTATTTGACAACTTAATGCTCAGCATTGCCCCTTTGCTGATAGTGAATTACAACTGCTGGATACTGGAGGTTAATTTTGAGCTTGAGAAGTTGTGTGGGGACAGTGGTCCAGATCAGAACACCAGCTGCCGCAATAAGACTTGAGGGGAAAAACGAGTTATTTTTAGGTCTTTGAGAGCATAGGTGTCTAGCTTGGGAGAGGGGAGCATTGACGATCTGAAATGTTATTTAAAAATCCATAAAGAATTATTGATAATTCCTAAAAATATTAATTGTGTAGTTAGGTTTGTTTTGAGTGAAAGGTAGCTTATGAGTTCTTCCCTTAGATTTATTGCTTTAGCTAAGTAATTGTATTCTTGTAGAAACCTCAGGCTGAATTTAATGTCCCCACCTTGTATAATCAAGTACATTACTTGGCAGGGGGTAAGTTTATCACTATTATTTTAACTGTTTTTCTGGGGGTTGAAATATTGATATCTTGATGGTGAAATGGTTCTCGGAATATTGGTATGTTTGCATATGTTATCAAGGATAGGTAGGAATGTGGAGTTGAAGTTAAAATCACATCAGCTCTGATCTTATTTAATAGCGGAGCAGGCTCGAGAGCCGAGTGGTCTATTACTCCGCCTAATTCGTAAGCTTGTGTGAGGTTTGACTCAAAACTGCACAACAATAGGTACAGTCCCTCAAATCTGGCAATCTTGGGAATGGAGTCTGTGCAGGATTTTGGATATTGCCAGATTTCAGGTTGGGCATTTCAGGCATTGGGTAGTTCGGATCAAGTGGGTCCGGTGGGGTCAAGGGTCACTTTGGACACGGGATGCAGTAGTACGTGAAGTGGCAAAGGGAATAACTACCCTGGAGCCACACTGTGCCGAGGCAAATAGTTCAGATAATTTTGTTTTTTAATTTTACTCCATTAAAATTGATGCATGGAACATTCTAAAAGTATCTGGTATTTGGACAACTTCAGGATTTGGAACATTGCAACTGTACAAATAACTTAGTTACCCCATTTTGAATGATGTAATAATTTAGTAGGATATGCTTCCCTCTATAAAATTATTACAAATATGATTTCATGAAGTTTTAAATCTCTCCCAGAGCAATGTCTCTTTTAAAAATGTTTATTTTTTAAAAAATTAATATTAAGCAAAATCATCCAAAACAATTAACCAAGATTACACAATAGAAGAAAGAGACATAAAAGCAAAACACATATTAACTTTAAACCCAAAAAAACCTTAACTGACCCCCATAACAGCTGACGGTGACTAGCTCCGTGGGCGTTGGGCCTTCCATCTCCTCAAGCAGCCCCACAATTCAAATGTTTTGCTTCCTGGATCGATTCTCGAGATCATTCATCTTGGCCTTTAATGATTTATTCACTTCGGACACCAAAGACACCTCCACTTCCAGTGAGGCAATCTGATCACTGTGTCTCGAAAGGACCACTTCCATATCCTTTATCGTGGTTCCATGGGCTTTCATTGATTTCTCTAGACCCCTCGGAAGGGTTACAAGGCCTCCTCCGTTGATTTCCAGAGGTCCTCTGACACAATTTGCCAGTGTTTTATTAAATTCCTTCACCAAGGTACTCAAAAGCACCTCAGCCATTAGTGAAGTGACCGGAGCCCCAGAGGCTGCCTCCACCATTTTATCTGCCGATGAACTCTGAGGGGCCTCCGTCTCCGTCAACGAACCTCTGCTGTCCATTTTCTTTTCTGGGCATTTCAATCATGGAATCCTTATCCCATTAATTATGTGGGTTTTCAAAAGAAAATACTCCTGATACTGAGAGAAAAGGGCAAAACGTGCAGTACTCTAGAAAGAGCCGCTTCGTGCGTGTCTTCCCCTACATTACGCCACCCAGAGGTCCCTGGACAATGTCGCTTCATAGGTAAATTTGTTTGTGTGCTAACAGTAGTAAGTCTAGAAACTTCTGAACAAGACCAACTTGAATGACTGATCGAATCCTAATTCTTTCTTAACTTATGGCGACTTGTTTATCTTCACATGTTTAAAAATATGTTTCATTTCTTAATCCAGATTGCTGAACTAAAGCGAGGAGCAGAAATTATAGTTTGCACACCGGGCCGCATGATAGACATGCTTGCAGCCAATAATGGTAAGTAAAGGGAGTTGTAAATAGCTGAGCACTTGCCATACTGTACACTTGATCATTTAGCGACTGTTAAGCATACATGGAAGCCACCTTAAAGCGGAATGTTGGGGAAGCACTTCAAAAGGAGAAGATATCCTCTATGTTTTCCACAGTTAACAATTTTTTAAGCAGTGAAGGATTTCTTTGTAGAGCCTAGGCGATTGTCATTTAAGTGACTGGCTCTACTGATGCAAAATGGAATTAATTCTGGAGAAAGCATCCTCTAGGCAATATGCATTTTGATGCTTTTACAGATTTGACGCTAACTAAGCACACATTTTGTTACTCCCTCCCCCTGCAAAGAAAGTCTTTGCATCAGTGTTTTTCAAACAATCATTTCCTGGGTTCTGCAGAGGAATCTTACTGCTGTTGTTGAGTGATAGGTCCTGTTTCAGATGCAGGGCAGAATCTCACTTTCAGTATAGACAATTTCTCTTAAAATCAGTGCACTTCTGTATCTAAAAAACATAAATCACATGCTATAATTCCAGATATTCAACAGCAAACTGATTTCCAAGACAAAGCATTCTAATTTGGGTCAATTTTTTAAATTCTCCTTAGTCTTACTACACAGCAAGTAGATTCTTCACTTCTTGATACATTTTCATTTTAGGATCTGAATAGGTTCAATGTTTATCTTCGACCATGTTAGTTAATTGTCAGCCCTAAATTTAGTAGAGAATGAAATTATAAAATGATAGGGCAATGCAGCATCAATTATTATCATAAAAGCATGGAACAAGATATGGCTGGAATGCTGCTTGGACTGCAGTAGTGTGATAGTTGGAGTTTGGTGACTGAGGGAATTCATGTATTAAATTAAGGGTTAATTTTTATCTGAAGTCTAATCTTTAATTTAGCAATGAACTAAACGTTGCTCTTTGAATTGGAAGAAGATGGGTTTTAGTCTTATCTTTAAAACAGGGCTGATATAGGCTCAACCTGCAGCTGCAAGTTACTTAGATAAATGGGTTTTCAGAGGCTAGATTCAGTTGGGGGGAGTGGTGGTACGGTGGCACAGTGGTTAACACTGCTGCCTCACAGCTCCAGGGACACAGGTTCGATTTTGACCTCAGGCTAATGTATGGTGTTTGCACATTCTTCCCGTGTCTGTATGGGTTAACTTCGGGTGCTCCGGTTTCCTCACAATCCAAAGATATGCAATTAGGTGGATTGGCCATATTAAATTGTCTGTCGGTGGGGTTACAGGGATAGGGTGAGGGATTGGGCCTAGGTTTGGGTGCTCTTCAGAGGGTCGGTGCAGACCCGATGGGCTTAATGGCCTCCTTCTGCACTGTTTGGAATTTGGTGACCGAGAGAGTTTGGTGAGGAGGGAGCCAGGTGATCCTTTCCTTCTCTACCTTTCCTCAGAAAGGGGAGAGACAGCCTTGGTAAGTAGGACCTTGTGAGTATTTCTAACGCCCCTATAGTAGAGGAACTAAAAGTAAAGGAAGCAATTGAAGGGTAAGTCGTGGTAGGGCAGGTCAACCATGTGGAATGCTTCTCTTATGCAAGGGAAGTCAAGGACACTTCCAGTACCCAGGCTAACCATATGTGCAGGAAGTGTCTCCTTCTGCAGCTACTTGAAATCCACATTTTGAAGCTGGAGTTGCAACTGGAGTTACTATGGAGCATCTGCAATAAAGAGATCTTGGTAGATAGCATGTACAATGAGGTGGCCACACCAAAGGCAAAGAGTGCACAGGCAGAAATAGAATGGGTGACCCCAGACAGAACAGAAGCACGAGGCAGGTAATGCAGAAGTCTCCTAGGGTCACCTCCTCTAACAGATTTTTGTTTTGGATACTGTTGTGGAAGGTGGTTTCTCAGGAGAATGTAGCAAAAGCCAGCTCCGAGGAACCACGAGTGGCTGAGCTGCTCAGGGTGGGGGGAGAAAAAGAATGGGAGAGCAATAGTGGTCGGAGATTCTATCATAAAGGGAACAGATGTTCTGTGGCTGCAGACGTGACATCAGGATAGTATATTGCATCGAAAATAGGAGCAGGAGGAGGCCATTCGGCCTTTTGAGCCTGCTCCACCATTCATTATGATCATAGCTGATCATCCAATTCAGTATCCTGATCCTGCCTTCTTATACAGTGAATGGTGGAATCCTCAAGAGTATTGAAAGTCAGAGAGATCTAGGGGTACAGGTCCACAGGTCACTGAAAGGGGCAACACGGGTGGAGAAGGTAGTCAAGAAGGCATACGGCATGCTTGCCTTCATTGGCCGGGGCATTGAGTATAAGAATTGGCAAGTCATATTGCAGCTGTATAGAACCTTAGTTAGGCCACACTTGGAGTATCGTGTTCAATTCTGGTCGCCACACTACCAGAAGGATGTGGAGACTTTAGAGAGGGTGCAGAAGAGATTTACCAGGATGGTGCCTGGTATGGAGGGCATTAGCTATGAGGAGCGGTTGAATAAACTCGGTTTGTTCTCACTGGAATGAAGGAGGTTGAGGGGCGACCTGATAGAGGTCTACAACGACCTGATAGAGGTCTACAAAAGTATGAGGGGCATAGACAGAGTGGATAGTCAGAGGCTTTCCCCCAGGGTAGAGGGGTCAATTACTAGGGGACATAGGTTTAAGGTGCGAGGGGCCAGGTTTAGAGGAGATGTACGAGGCAAGTTTTTTTACACCGAGGGTAGTGGGTGCCTGGAACTCGCTGCCGGAGGAGGTGGTGGAAGCATGGACGATAGTGACATTTAAGGTGCATCTTGACAAATACATGAATAGGATGGGAATAGAGGGATATGGACCCAGGAAGTGCAGAAGATTTTAGTTTAGACGGGCAGTATGGTCGGCACGGGCTTGGAGGGCCGAAGGGCCTGTTCCTGTGCTGTACTTTTCTTTGTTCTTTGTTCTCGCCCATCACCCATTTGATCCCCTTCGCCCCAAGTGCTATATTTAACACTTTCTTGAAAGCATGCACATTTTTGGCCTCAACTGCTTTTTGTGGTAATGAATTCCACAGGCCAACCACTCCGGGTGAAGAAACTTCTCATTTCAGTATTAAATGGTCGACCCTGTATCTTCAGACTGTGACTTATTCTGGACACCCCCACCATCAGGAGCATCCTTCTTCAATCTACCCTGCCTAGTCCTGTTAGAATTTTATAGGTTTCTGTGAGATCCCCCCCCCCCCCTCATTCTCCTCAACTCAAGCAAATACGGTGGCACAGTGGTTAGCATTGCTGCCTCCCAGCACCAGGAACCTGGTTCAATTCCGGTCTTAGGTGGCTTTGTGGAGTTTGCACTTTCTTCCCGTGTCTGCGTGGGTTTCCCCGAGTGCTCTGGCATTCTGCTGTCCAAAGGTGTGCAGTTTAGGTAGCTTGCCCATGCTAAATTGTCCCTTAGTATCCAGAAGGTTCGATGGGGTCGGGGCATGGGCCCAGGTAGGGTACTCTTTCCAAGGGTCGGGGCAGACTCGATGGGCCAAATGGCCTGCTTCTGCACTGTAGAGAGTCTGAATACAATCCTAACCAACTTGAATATCTCCCCGTACATCAGTCCTGCCATCCCAGGAATCAGAATCAGTCTGAAAAATCTGCTCTGCACTCCCGTAATAGCAAGAACATCCTTCCTCAAATAAGGAGACCAAAACTGCACACAGTATTCCAGGTGTGGCCACACCAAGGCCTTGTTGCAGCAAGACATCCCTGCTCCTGTACTCTAATCCTCTCGCAGTGAAGGCCAACATATATTTGTCGTCTTTACCGGCTGCTGCACCTGCATACTTGCCTTCAGTGTATGGTGTTCGAGGATTCCCAGGTCTCGTTACACATTCTCTCTTCCTAATTTGTGGGCATTCCGATAATAATCTGCCTTCCTGTTTTTGCTACCAAAGTGGATAACCTCACATTTATCTGAACTATATTGCGTCTCATATCGTCGGAGTTTCCTTTATTTAGATCCAGGATCCTAGTCTCAGAATCAACTACATCACTCTCCATCTTGATGAAAAATTCTATCATATGATGTTGCTCATCCCCAAGGGGTCTCGCACAACTTGACTGCCAATTAATCATACATAATATCCAGCCTGCTCTCTAATTAATTGGTTCTTCAACATATTGATCTAGAAAACCATCCTACGTACACGCCAGGAATTTCTCTACAGTATAGTGACTAATTTGATTTGCCCAATCGATATGCAGATTAAAGTCACCCAAAAAGCTCAGATGTTCCTTCGCACGCGTCTCTAATTTCCTGTTTAATGCCATTCCCAGCATCACCACTATATTTTGAGAGTCTCTTTACAACCCCCATTCAGGGTTTTTTGCCCCTTTGTGTTTCTCAACTCTACCCATAAGATTTCACATATCTTTCCTCGCTATTGTGTTCATCTCCTCTTTAACCAACAATGCAACTCCACTGCGATTTCCTTTTTGTCTGTCCTTCCTAAATACTGAATACTCCTGAATGTTCAATTCCCATCCCTTGTCGCCCTGCAGCCATGTCTCCGTAATCCAGACTATACCCATTTATATCTATTTGCACAATTAATTCATCCACTTTATTACGAATGCTCCGTACATTAAGGCATGAAGCCTTATGGCTTGACTTTTTAACATTACTTGTTCCCACTATTGTTCTCTGTGACTGTTTGAATCTGGCCCTTGGTTTCTCTGCCTATCAATTTTCTTATTCTCCTTTCTGCCTTTTGTTTTTGATTTTGATTTCCTCCTCCCCTGACTCCTTGCATAGGTTCCCATCCCCCTGCCATTTTAGTTTAAACCCTCCCCAACCAATCTCTAGCAAATACTCCCCCAAGGACATCTGTCCCAGTCCTGTCCAGGTGTAACCAGTCCAGTTTGTACTTGTCCCACCTCCTCCAGAACCGGTCCCGATGCAGGAATTTGAAACCCTACCCCTCACACCATCTCTTCAGCCACGTATTCATCCGATATACCCTCCAATATTATTCTGACTAGCACGTTGCACTGGTAGTAATCCCCAGATGTAACCCGTTCAGTTTGTACTGCACCCACCTCCTTCAGAACCGGTCCCTCTGTAACCCTCCCCCTCACATCACATATGCATCCAATATATCCTGCTATTTCTATTCTGACTAGCTCATGGCACTAGTAGATCACAACCTTTGACGTCCGACTCCTCAACTTTCTTCCTATTCTGCTTTTAGGACTTCATCCTTGTTTTTACCTAAGTTGTTTGTATCAGTATACCACTGGCTGTTCCCCCTCCCCCTCCAGAATGTCCTGTAACTACGTCGAGACATTCTTGACCCGAGCACCAGGAAAGCAACATGCCATCCTGGAATCTTGTTTGTGGCCAAAGAAACGCCTATCTATGCCCCATAAATTGAATCCTCCATAACTATTGCATTCCCACACTTTTTTTACTCCTCTCTGCAGGAGAACCAACCGTGGTGCAACAAATTAGGCTGTTGCTGCTTTCCCCTGAGAGGTCATTCCCCTCAACAGCATCCAAAACGGTATGTCTGTTTTGCAGGTGAATGGCCATAAGCGATTCCTACACTGCCTGCCTAGCCCTCTTGCTCTGCCTTGTGGTCATCCATTCCCTTCCTCCCTGTGGAGTCTGAACCTGTGGTGTGACCACCTCTCCATACGAGTTATCCGCTGGATGGGTTGCCTCCCTGATGCGAGAGTCGAGGATGTTATTTAGCGCCTGCAGGACATTTTAAAGGGGGAGAGTGAACAGCCAGAGATTGTGGTCCATGTTGGCTTCAAAGACGTAGGTAAGAAGAGGAATGAGATCCTGAAAGCCGAATAATGGGAGCTGGGAAATAAATGTAAGGAGCATTCGCAATAAGGTAGACATATTAACAGCACAAATTTGTGCACACGGGTACGATATGATTACGATTACAGAGACCTGGCTGCAGGTTGACCAAGGCTGGGAACTCCAAGAGTACTCTATATTTAGGAAGGACAGAATAAGGGAAAGGAGGTGGGGTGGTGTTGTAGTTGAGGATGAAATCAGTGAAATGGTGAGAGAGCATATTGGCTCAGGCAGTCTAGATGTGGAGTCCGTCTGGGTGAAGCTAAGAAGCAACAAAGGGCAGAAAACATAATGGGAGTTGTCCATAGGCTTCCAAATAGTAGTGCTAAGGGAGGGAATGGCATCAAATACAAAATTACAGATGCATGTAACAAGGCTGCTGTATTGGTGACTTTAATCTACATATAGATTGGGCAAATCAAATTAGCAGCAGTACTGTGACAGATAAATTTCTGGAGTGTATACAAGATGTTCTTTTTAGACCAGTAGGTTGAGGAACCAACCAGGGAACATTTTTCAGAAATTTGCTATGTGCAATTTAATTAGTTAATTAGGTTAATTAATAATCTTGCTGTATAGGGTCTTTTAGGGAACAGTGGCCATAACATGATAAGAGTTCTTTTGGATGGAAGTGAACAAGTCTGATCTGAAACTAGGCTGCTAAATCTAAACAAAGGAAACTACGAAGGTATGAGGCGTGAGTTGGCTAAGATAAATTGGGGAACTTTATTAATGGGCATGACGGTGGATAGGCAATGGCTAATACTTAAGGAAGGAATGTACTCATTGTAACAGTTATGCATTCTTTCTGAAGCAAAAATGCAACAAGAAAAGCAGGCCAACCATAGCTTACAAAAGAAATTAGGGATAGTATTAGATCCAAAAAGGAATCATATGAAGTTGCGAGAAAAAGTAGCAAGCCCTAGTAATGGGAATAAGAACAGAAGACCAAGAGATTGACGAAGAGAGGAAACATAGAATATGAGCGTAAACTTGCAAGTAACGTAAAAGCAGACTATAAAAGCTTTTATAAGTATATTAAAATAAATTAGTGAAGGCAAATGTCCCTTACAGTCCGAAACAGGAATTTATAATAGAGAACAAGGGAATGGCAGAGCACTTAAACAGCTACTTTAGTTCTATCTTCATGGAGGAAGACACACAAAGCTCCCTGGAGATGCTAAGGAATCAAGGGCCCAGTGAGAAAGAGGAGTTGAAGTAAATTAGAGTTCCTAGAAAAATAGTGCTGGAGAAATTTATAGAGAAAGTCAATTAATCCCCAGAGCCTGATTATCTACAGCCAAGGGTACCAGTGGAAATAAGTGGATGCGTTGGTTGTCATCTTCCAAAATTCTTTAGGTTCTGGAACAATCCCGGCAGATTGGAGTGTGGCAAATGTAACCCTGCTATTTAAAAAAAGGAGGGAGGGAGAAAACACAAAATGATAGACTAGTTAGCCTACTATCATTAGTAGGGAAAATGCTAGGGTCTATTATAAAGGATGCTGTAACAGGGCACTAAGAAAATATCAGTGGGATTAGCGAACCTCAACGTGGATTTATGAAAGAGAAATCCTGTTTGACATACTGGAGTTTTTTGAGGGCATAACTTGTAGACTAGATCAGTGTTCTTCGAACTTTTTTTCCGGGGACCCATTTTTACCAACCGGCCAACCTTCGGGACCCACGCCGGCTGACCTTCGCGACCCACACCGGCCGACCTGCGCGACCCACCATTTTCTCTTACTTTGTTTGCTGCTGACAAAAATGGAGGAAATGGTTTTGGGTCCCTTTGGCACTCGTACACGCTCCTCAAATGGAACCTGTTGGATGAAGGTGAAGTCTTCTTGTGTCGGAAAGTATGGAGTTTCCATTTGTCCAAAGTTCTGAATTTTTTTCCTGTAAAATTTGATCAAATAAACCCCCCCCCCCACCCCGAACTTGTATTAAAAAAAATAATAATTAAATGAGCCAAATAAATGAAAAAAATGAATAAACCCCCCCCCCCCGAACATGTAAAAAAAATAAAATAAATGAAATGAATAAAATAAATGATTAGAAACCACTACAGAACTTGTAAAACAAAAAGCTGCAACCGTTTAAAAAAAATAGCGGCCGCACTGCGCATGCGTGCCGATCGTCATGCGCAATGCAGCCAATTTTTTTTTTTAAAAACATGTTCGCGGCCACTTGCAGCCGGCGTTATGAAAAGCCGGCTGCTGCACGGAGATTTGCACGATCAGTGCACGCGGACAACGGAACTGCGACCCTTCCGACACCCGCACGCGACCCACCCACGGGTCGCACCCCCGACTTTGAAGAACACTGGACTTGATGAAGGTAAAATAGATGAGGATGAACCAGTGGATGTGGTGTATTTGAATTTTCAGAAAGCCTTTGATAAGGTCCCACACGAGGAAATTAAAGCCCGTGTGATTGGGGTAATATACTGGAATGGATTGAGAATTGGTTAGCAAACAAAGTAGGAATAAATGGGTCTTTTTTTGAAATGGCAGGCAGTGACTAATGGGTCCCACAGGGATCAGTGCTTGGATCTGAGCTATCCACAATATTCATCAACGATTTGGATGAGGGAATCAAAAGTAATATTTCCAAGTTTTGCTGACAATGACATAGCGGAAATGTGAGTTGTGAAGAAGATGTTGCAATGTTTCATAGTGATTTGGGCAAGTTGAGTGAGTGAGTAAATTCATGGCAGATGTAGTATAACGTGAATATGTGTGAAGTTATCTACTTCAGACCAAGAAACAGAATGGCAGAGTATTATTTAAATTGGGAAATGTGTTTTTTTTTAATAGAGTACCCAATTCGGGGGAAATTTAGCACTGCCAATTCACCTACCCTGCACATCTTTTAGCTTTGTGGGGGTGAGACCCACGCAGCCACTGGGAGAATGTCCAAACTCCACACAGACAATGACCCGGGGACCACAATCGAACCCGGCACCATGAGGCAGCAGTGTTGACCATTGTGCCACCATGTTGCCTTAAATTGGGAAATGTTGAAGTCCAAGTACACCAGTCGCGAAAAGCAAGCATGCAGGTACAGCAGGCAGTTAGGAAGGCAAAAGTGTTAGCCTTCATTGCCAAAGTGCCTGAATACAGGAATAAGCATGTCTTAATACAGCTCTACAGGACCTTGGTGAGACCACACAGTATAGTAAAGCACAGGAACAGGCCATTCGACCCTGCAAACCTGTGCTGATCATGATGCCTGTCTAAACTAAATCCTTCTGCACATGCGGAGTCTATATCCCTCCAATCCCATCCTATTCATGTATTCATCAAGATGCCTCTTAATCGTCGCTATCATATCTGCTTCCACCAACTCCCCTGGTACCGAGTTCCAGGCACTCACCGCCCTCTGTTTAAAAAAAAAAAAAGAAAACTTGACTCGCGCATCTCCTAAACCTTCCCCCTCGCACCTTAAACTTATGTCTCCTAGCAATTGACTCTTCCATCCTGGCAAAATGCATATATCCTGCACACCTGGAGTATGGTGTGTAGTTTTGGTCTCTTTACCTATGAATGGATATACTTGCCATAGAGGGAATACAGCAAATGTTCACCAGACTGATTCCTGGGGTGGCAGGCAGTATGTGGCGAGACTGGGTCGCCTGGGCCTGTATTCACTGGAAATTAGTAGAATGAGAGGGAATCTGATCAAAACATATAAAATTCTCACAGGGCTGGACAGACAGGATGCAGGGATGATGTTTCCTCTGGCTTTGGGGTGGGGGGGGGGGGGGTCATCTAGAACAAGGGGTCACAGTCTCAGGATACAGGGCAGGCCAGTTAGGACTGAGATTAGGAGTGATTTGTTCACCCAGAGAGTGGTGAGCCTGTGGAATTCTCTACTACAGAAGGCTGTGGAGACCAAATCGCTAAATATATTTAAGAAGGAAATAGATAGACTCTAAAGGTGTTGAGGGATATGGAGAGTGTGTGGGAGTATGGTACTGCGATATAGGATCAGCCACGGTTATGGTGAATGGCAGAGCAGGTTTGAAGGGCAGAATAGCCTGCCCTATTTTCTATTTTTCTTTTGTATATCACTGTACCCAAACATGTACTTTAGCAACCAATTTAATCATTTGAGTTGAACATTCGAAATAACCATTCTTTGATCTTTTAAAAATAATTTATCAAATTCCAGTTTATCCAACCATTCCTGTATCTCTGCTATCCAGTCCTGGTAAGTTGTCTTAAACTGTTAAAAACCTGCCTTTTCCATCAGCCTTAGCAGACTGGATCCTTTATGATCTATCAGCTCTGTTCCCATAGGGCGGCACGTGGCACAGACTGCTTCCTACTGCGCTCAGGAACCGGATTTGAATCCCGGCCCTGGGTCACTGTCCATGGGGAGTTTGCACATTCTCTCCGTGTCTGCGTGAGTTTCACCCCCACAACCCAAAGATGTGCAGGGTAGGTGGATTGGCCACACTAAATTGCCCCCTAATTGGGAAAAATAAATAAATAAATGGGTACTCTAAATTTAAAAAAAAAAAAAATTTTTTTAAAGCTCTATTCCCAGTTAGATAAATGCGAAGCTGAGCTCATTTTGTTGAAAATCCTGTTTCATGTACCGTGCTACCCTTGAATTTCCAAGTGAATTTGTGAACGCAATCCATGACGCTGTTGCGTATCCTGCCAGTTGGATGTCACGGAACTTAGCACACCTGAAATGCTGTGAAACATTCTTATTTTTATGGTTGGTCCAGTTCAGTTTCTGGTCAATGGTAACGGTCAGGATGTTGATAGTGGTGATGGTCATGCAATGAATGTCATGGGAATGTGGTTCTATTCTTCCTGGTTGGAGAAGATCATTGCCCCACACTTGTGTGGCTTGAATGTTACTTGCCACTTAGTGGCCTGGATGTTGTCCAGGTGTTCCTGCATATGGGATATGGCTTCAGTCCTGGAGCTGACAGGTTTGGCCTCCAACAACCAAAACCATCTTCCTTTCTACTCTGTATGACTGCAGCGATGGCCTAGGACTGAGATGATTGACCTCAACAACCATCTTCTTTTGCACTTGATATAAATCCAGCCAGTGGAGAATTTTCCCCTGATTCCTGTTGACTTCAGTTTAGCTAGGGCTCCTTGATGCTACACTAGTTAAATACTACCTTGATGTCAAGGGCACTCCCTCTCGCCTCGTCTCTGGAGTTCAGCTCTTTTTCCATTTTTGAATCAAGGCTATATTGAGATCAGGAGCTGAGTGGCCCTGGCAGAACCCAAAATGTGCATCAATGAGCAAACTATTGCTGAGCAAGAGCCTTTTGACTGCACTGTTGGTGACACATTCCACCACTTTGCTGATAATTGAAAGTAGACTGATGTGATGGTAATTGACCGGGTTGTATTTGTCCTGCTTTTTGTGAACAGAACATACCTGGGCAATTTCCCACATTGTTGGATGGATGCCAGTGTTGTAGCTATGCTGGAACAGCTGGTGTTAATAATCCCAGTTGGTGTTATAACTGGATGGGAAGATCCCTGAATGGAACCCTAGCTCAAAAGGTCGTAATGTTTTATGATTTTAGAAAATGTGGAGGACCAGTCACTGGACCACTAATTAGCTTTAACAAAAAACCATTATTAAACATGCAAAAATTGGATTATGATAATCTGCAGTGGTCATATTAACACACAGTCCCTTTTAATCACACAAACTGACTGTGGGAAAATACACTCCACTTTGAACCCCAAGTGAATGCTTGTGGATGTCTCCTCAGAATCCCCACATATGATTGCCAAATGAGCGTTTCCAATCTCCACTCCTAAAAGCATGCTTTAAAATCTTCTCTCATAAATATGCTTTCCCTTAGCGGTTTGCATTCTGAAATCCAGACAGGTTTTCCAAATGACACTTTTAAACAAAGCTTCTGTTCCACTTTTAACAGAGAATCCAGCACAGGATTTTACACCAATCCCTTTAGGACTTCATTGTCTTGATTGCTGTGCAAACTGCTCACAATTGCTTTGACTCCCTATTCCTATACTGTATTAAAATGGCATCAGACGTTTGATTTACCTTTGAAGACTGCTGTGCCACTTTAAATCTGGTTACTACAATTGCCTCTAACTCAAGAACATTTTGTTTATTCGTCCTTGAATTCATCTGAAGAATATCTTGATCTCCTGTTCACTTAACTCCAGTTGTCTTAAAAATTCTTTCAGTTCCATTTTCCTGGTTTTCTGGACTATAGTTTGTATTTTAGGAAGCCGTATTTTATTGCAGCTCCCGTCATGTCCAGTCTTCTGGCAGAGTTGAGAGCTGTTCACTCCCTGAGGTCCTGTCTCCAACTGCCAACAAATACAGCTAAAACTAAAACTTAAAGCTTTGTTTTACCTGTACGAGGCCCTCCAGTTGCTCAGCAATCCCTGTGAGTTCTATTTATTCGTCACGTCGCAATCCTCTGTAATAGAATCACAATTGGAATTGAAACCAACCCCCACACATACAAACACCTTTGTCTGGCATAAATCTAACTATAGGTTTTACTCTTCCAGGTGCATAAAAATTAAATTAAATCCACTTAAAACGATACCTTATTTCTAAGGTTTACCAATACCAATATAAATCCATTTAAACTACCTTTGTTTTCTTAACAACTTTAAATCTGGTTACTACAGCTGTCTCTTAACTGCATTTCCCTTGAATTCCCCTGACCAGTACCTTGTTCAGCTTCTTGATCTGTATTCCCTTAACTTCAGTCTACCTAAAATATTCCTTCTGTCCCAATTCCCTGGTTTGTCTGGACTTTATCTGGTTCTTTGAGAAGTCTGCCTTTTTGGAGTCTCCTTGTTCTGTCCAGCTTTTCTTCTCGCAGAGCTGAGAGATATTCATTCCCTGGTGACCTATCTCCAACTTCCCTGGCCTCCAGTTAAGCTAAGAACAAAGGAAATCTCTTCCCTCTGGAAAGTGACCTCTGGTTACTGAGCAATAACTTTTACTTCTCAAATCTTTTCTTTACTTTTCACACCATATCCACTCTACGCACAATAGAAGCACAATTTGAATTGAAACCAAAACCCCCAAACATGTAAACACCTATGTCCAGCATGAATTTAACTATAGGTTTACCCTTCCTTCCACAGAACACTAAGCCCACTTAAAAACTACCTTATTTCTAATATTTAACAATACAAATATAAATCCCTTAAACCTCCCTTTGTTTTTCTAGAGATACAGCTAGTTGTGGAACACAAGTCTTCAGTACTATTGCCGGAATGTTGTTGGGGCACATCACTTGTGCAGTATTCTTAATATCACATGGTGTGAATCAAATTGACTGAGGACCTCAGGAGGAGACCGAGATGTATCATTCATCCAGAACCTCGGGCTGAAGATGTTTGCAAATGGGGTTTCAGTCTTGTCTTTTGCACTACTGTGCTGGTCTCGCCCATCATTGAGGATGGGGATATTTATGGAGCCGCCTCCTCCTGCTAGTTGTTTAATTGTCCGTCACCATTCACAACTTTGACCTAAACCATTGGTGTGGCATTGTTTAGCCCTGTAGGTGGAAATCAGCAGGAGATTTCCTTGCCCATGTTTCACCTGAAGCCAGGATAAGTCCCTCCTCACTGTATACCAGCGTGTCATCACCCCTGATGGGTTTATCATGCTAGTGAGAGAGGATATGCCCAGGAATGGTGATGGTGTCTTTGGAATTGTCTGTGCGGTACAATTCAGTGAGTATAACAGTACTTGACCTCTCTGTGGGACAGATCTCCCAATTGTGGCACGAGCAATTTGAATGAACTTTACAGACAAAACTTTGGACAGTTCAGTGCTCCTGAGCAAAGTGTAAGCTTTTCTTGATCTGTGAGCTGTTAAGGGTGAACAGACCTCCTCCTTTGCACTCATTATGCCCTAATTGGGGCATGGTGTTTTAAAGACCCGCTGACTGATCAAAAAACTGCAATTTTATGAATTTCCAGATAAAACTTTTATTCAAAGTTATGTAAATTGATTTAGTATTTCCTCCTCAACTCATGTGACCATATACCTTTGGCTGTGCCTCTCAGTATTTTAAGGAACTGCAACAGATTTTCCTCAATTTTCCTTTCCATGACATATACAAGTTAATTGATTTTGCTGTGCCTTAAAATACAAGGGTCATAATCATCCTTGCCATGTTTCTTTGAGTCTGTCCATTGCATTCAAGATGCGGTCCATTTTATATGTGGCCTTGACCAGTGAACTATACAAAGTTGAAAGAAATTTGCCCAAGTAAAATTCCCATGGGATACTTACTGATATTTGATTAACTTTGTGGGTAGTTGCGGGCAGCACAGTGGCACAGTGGTTAGCACTGCTGCATCGCGGCTTTGGGGACCCGGGTTTGTTTCCAGCCCTGGGTTATAGTCGGTTTGGCGTTTGCACGTTCTCCCAGTGTCTATGGCTCTCACCCCCACAACCCAAAACATGTGCAAGGTAGGTGGATTGGCCACATTAAATTGCTCCTTAATTGGAAAAATAAAAAACAACTTTGGAAGTTTTGTATAGCAAGAAACCTTAGTCTAAGTGGTCAATAATTTCCCTTCAATCTGTTTCCTTCTCTATCTTGCTGTGTAGTAAGACTGCACAAATCTACAAAGATTTAAGCTTTTCTCAGGAAATACTTGCAAAATGATTGTGCTTTAAAATAAAAATCAATTCAATCACATTGATACCAAAAGAAATTGCTGCGGGTATATGTGAATTTAAAGGTAGTTCGTTATGACTTCATTGTAGCACCTAATGTGTTTTATATCAAACATGATTGCATGAGAAAGTATACAGTTTAATATTAGACAAATACTGTATGATATTGAATATCACTTTACTAAACTGTCAACATTATTTGACCCATATGGAGAAAGTTTCCTCAAGAAATTTGATTTGGGCATGCAAGACTTAACCCATCAGAGGTAGGTCCATAATAAAGTTGTGCAGTATCCTGTTACTAAGCTTGTGGCTCCTTGTGAATGTGTCATTCTTTGCAGAATATAAACTCTACTGTTGGAACATTTTCAGTTGTTTTTCCACTCCATTTAGAGTTTTAATGTTCTTGTATTCAGATACTTAGAAAGTATAAAATTGAGCATACAGCAGCTCCTCACTGGTTAAGCCTCTAGAGGAGATATGCTGGCACATAGCATAAAATATACTGACTAATAGCTATAGCAAAATCCCTGTCTTCCACACATGCGGCGTAATCTCTAATATGTTCTTTTTCTAGGTGAATGCTGAGACTTGTCAGATAATGGCTGATGTGGCTCCATGCTTCATCTCAGTCTAAAATTGTATGATGGGTGTTTGTTTGAAGAGGGCTGTTTTGTGAATTTTGCAGGTTCTGCTTGCCTTGATGGTATACAAGAGAAGAGTTAGAAAACATGGGCAACTGCTTTCACACAGCATTGTACCTAATGTATAATCTGTACCTAAGAATGTAATATCTATATGAAGACGAGACAAAGTATAAAACAGCATTATAGTCAAGAAAATATGGACGAAGTTGCTGCTTAATTTGGGAAGGTTTTTTTTTTAGTTTTCGTATATAAAATCAGTCGAAATTATTTAAGGATTCCTGAATGTTTGCGCAGAGCACTTATTAAAATTATATTCTTGCTTTTTTTTAGGTCGCGTAACAAATTTTCGCAGAGTTACCTATGTTGTACTTGATGAAGCAGATAGAATGTTTGATATGGGTTTTGAGCCCCAGGTAAGCATTTTGAAGAAAATATTTTCTGGAAATATTGTTTGGTAATTTTGATTGTTGTCATGTCACTTAGTTGGATGAGTGTGCAAAGAATAATATGCACAGAAAATGATAATACAGCGCATTGAAATAATTCTGCACGTGTGCATGCTGCGAGATTGACCGGCTCGCTTAATGAAACAATACCCAATTTTTGAAAGATTTGAGAGTGTATTTGTAACATAGAGTAGTTCACCTTACATGACCAGTTGCTTGTTATGACAAATTATTTCCATTAATTGTGCCCAAAAACTAACACTTTCATTGCCTGTTATTCTGTACACGTACATGTAGAAATTCATAGTTTATTACATTATGCAGCATCACCTATCCCAGTCATTTACCAATATAATAGTGCATGACATTAGTTTTATCTTGTATTATATGGGTTTTATATGGGTACAACTGGGGCGACACGATGGCACAGTAGGGACCCAGGTTCGATTCGATTCCGACCTCGCATGACTGTCTGTGGGGAGTTTGCACTTTCTCCCAGGGTCTGCGTGGGTTTCCACCAGGTGCTCCGGTTTCCACCCACAGTACAAGGATGTGCTGTGTAGGTGGATTAGCCATGCTAAATTTCCCCATAGGGTAGGGGGTTAGGCATAGGTCGGGTGTCTTTCGAAGGGTCGGTGCAGACTTGATGGGCCGAATGGCCTCCTACACCGTAGGGATTCTATCATTCTAACTTGTTACTGATAGCTGTACAAACACTCCCTTCTCTCTCTACCACCACTCCCAAACCCCTGGGCCCACTCACCGACTAAACATAATTCAATGATTTTTTTAAAGAATTTGATTTTGGTTTGCACACTTTGGAGTTATACATTTGACTCGCGCAGTATTTACCGAAGCATATATTTGAGTGTATTAATAATAATCTTTATTATCGTCACAAGTCGGCTTATATTAACCACTATGAAAATCACCACACTCCAGCACCTGTTTGGGTACACAGGGAGACTTCAGAATGTCTAATTCACCTAACAAGCACGTCTTTCGGAACTTGTAGCATTGTTAGGTTTATTTCAACACTTTAGCTCCTGGGATGTAACTTTCAAAACATACAGGGCTGGTAACGTTTTTACATAAGTCATTTAGCCTTATTTACTTTGAATTCAGTAATGCTGCTTTGTGCTTTATGGCTAGGTGTGTGTGTGAGTCTTCAAGGGAAAGTAACTTTTCACCTAATATCTCCCTGCTTTTTCGATGTCTCTTCCATACACCCAGTGAGGTTAGATTAGTAACTCACTGCCTGGGGAAACATGAGCATGAACTAAACTACTCAAACTCTAGTACATAAGAATATTTTTTCGGACTTACAGTGACGGTGATGTGCTGCGAGGAAGCACATCAGGTGGCTCTCCTCGGAACCGGGACGGCAAAAGGCACTTTAAGTTGAACTTTGGCCAAATTTCACGGGGGGGAAAATCCCTCAACAACTAAAGGAGGTTAACTGAGGAAAGATGCCACCTAGCGGGAGCTCGAGGGGCCGGAGACACGGCAGAAGCGGCGCAAAATGCCACAACTAGCAGGCGGACGAGATATCAGACTTGTGAGTCAAAGGGGCACTGATCACCCAGGAGAGAGGGCGGCCAACAATCCGAGCATCGGCGCCGCCACGCCCCCCCCCCCCCCCCCCCCCCCCCCCGACGGATGGAAGAGTTTCCTTATGAAGGAACTGGCAACCATGAAGGAGGCGATCAGGATAGATGTCCAGGTGTCGGTCAAGGTGACGGTAGCGGAGGCGATGGCCACCATGCAGAAGGCAATCGGCGGGCTGGGGAAAAAAGTGGCAACCCAGGAGAGGACGATCCTCGACTGGAAAAGGCCTCGACGGAACCGAGCGACAGAATCGTTGCCCTGGAGGCGGAGGTAAAAAGGTTTGTGGCGGCCCAGGGGAATCCTAGATTTACAGTGCAGAAGGAGGCCATTTTTCCCATCGAGTTTGCACTGGTTCTTAGAAAGCGTACTCTGCTTAAGCCCACACCGCCACCCTATCCCCGTAACCCCACCTAACCTTTTTTGGAAACTAAGGGAAATTTAACATGGCCATTCCACCTAATCTGCACACCTTTGGACTGAGGGAGGAAACCAGAGGAACCCACACAGACATGGGGAGAATGTGCAGACTCCGCACAGATAGTGATCCAAGCCGGGAATCAAACCTGGGACCCTGTCGCTGTGAACCTAAAGGGAAAAGTCGAGGACCGGGAGAACAGGTCCCGACGACAAAACATCAGGATCGTGGGTTGCCCGAAGGCATTGAGGGCAAAGACCTGACGGACTACGTCACCCAAATGCTGGGCAACATCGTCGGGAGAGACAGCTTCCCCAGAGCTCAACAGAGCGCATAGGTCGCTTAGACCAAAACCCAAGGCCGGGGAGCAGCTGAGGGTGATTATTGCAAAGCTCCACTGAGAGGATCCTGCGGTGGGTATGACAAACAAAAGCAAGCACCTGGGAAGGACATAGAATCAGAATTTACCAGGACATTTGGGCAGAACGAGCAAAACGCAGAGCCAAGTTTAAAGAGGTGAAATCGGCCCTGTACAGGAACGGGGTATGTTTCAGCATGCTGTTCCCAGCCAGGCTCTCGGTCACATACCAAAGGAAGGAGCATTACTTCAATACCCCAGAGGAAGCGAATGAGTTCATCAGAACCAACGGACAGGCACGGCAACTATGAGAACTGCACAGGGAAAGACTCTGAAAGAGCAAGAAACTCATTGGACAATGAGCATGTTTGAGCAGGACTGTGCTGCCTCGCCCCGATTATAAAGGGAAGACTGGGTCTTGGAAAGGAGTGGATATTGGGGATGTCAGGTGAGGGTTTAATCCGGGAGAAAGGGCAGTCAGCGGGCATAAGCAAGGGGCTAGACCAGCCATGGGAAGAGGGCCACCACACTAGCAAAAATAGCTAGCACGGGAAGGCAGAATGCAAGGGGGACCGCGGCGCATCTCTCGGTAGGGAGGGAGCGCCTGGTCGGAGGGGAAGGTGGGGAAGGCGGGACACAGACAAAAGGGTGCGGAGGGGGGAAAGCGACACAAAAGGAACAGAGGGAAATATGAACTGGGTATCGTACAGGCCTCGGCAGGGGAGGAAGAGGCTGAGGAAACAAGATGGCGCTGCAAGCAGCCACTTTGAAGCGTCCCTAAACAAAGGGAAACCCCTGAGTGCAGGGGCTCACCCACATGGCGTACACATAGTTGGTGGCCATGTTGTGTGCCCCTTGGACAAAGGGAAACCCCAGAGCGCAGGGGCCCGGCCTCATGGTGAGAACGGTGACTGGCCATTTTGGATGGCCCCCTAACAAAGGGAAAGCCATGAGCACAGGGGCGCGTCCACCGGGTAAGTATGGTTGATCCCGCAGGAGCAGGGGGGACAAAAATCCCCCCACCAGGATTATCACCTGGAATGTTAGGATTTAACGGCCCGGTGAAAAGATCCAGAATCTTCGCCCATCTGAGAAGCCTGCAAGCCGACATAGTCTTCCTTCAGGAAACGCATCTGAAGGAAAAAGATTGACTGTGGGTAATAAAGGGCTGGGTGGGACAGACATACCATTCATGCTAAAGGACGAGGGTAGTAGCCATATTGATTATTAAGAGGACGAGCTTCACTGCGATAAGGACGTTCACGGAATGGAGGAGGGGGTGCGCTACGTCATGGCCAGCGGTGTCCTAGATGGGGGGCAGTCCTGGTTAACGTGTACGCGCCCAACTGGAACGGCGCAGGCTTCATAAAAAAGACCATGCCAGAAATGCCCGACATTGTCACACACCGACTGATCAAGGGGCCGACTTCAACAGGACCCATTGACCGACTGATCGAAACGCAGATCGGGGAAAAGGACAGGCATGGCCAGGGAGATGGCAACATTCAAGGAGCAGATGGGAGTGGTGGACCCATTGCAGTTGCTACGCGCCGGTGAGAAAGAATTCTCGTTCTTTTTGCCGGTCCACAAGACATACTCGAGAATAGACTTCTTTGCTGTGGGGAAAGCGGTGCTTCCAGGAATAGCAAGAGCGGAATATTCTGCAATAGTTATCTCCGGCCACACTCCACATTACATGGAGGTGAGATTGGAGACGGGTCGTGCCCAGTGCCCAGCACCCCGCGTGGAGGTTGGACATGGACCTACTGGCCGATAAGGTCTTCTGGCAGAAAATATCACAAGCCACAGGCGAGTACGTTACAAACAACTGAAACGGGACGGTCTCACCTTCCACCTTCTGGGAGGAACTGAAGGCTGTGATTAGAGGAGAGATCATAGCCTACAAGGCACGAAGAGATAGGGAAGAGAGGGTGGCAAGGCAACAACTGATCGACTCCATTCTGGAGGTCGACAGAAAATACTCTGAGTCCCTGCTCTTGTTCACCCTGGCAATGAACCACTGTCGATCGCTCTGCGAGACGCAAAAAGCTGGAAGGGTGTACAAAGATGACAGTAAGAAGTCTTACACCAGATTAAAGTCCAACAGGTTTATTTTGAATCACTAGCTTTGATCATCTTGCATCATTGGCTATGTCTATATATGTGTTTGTGTAACCCACCTCTTCACTCACCTGATGAAGGAGCTACGCTCCGAAAGCTAGTGATTCCAAATAAACCTGGCAGAGATGAAAAAGCTACAAATGGACTTTAACTTGCTATCCAGCAGGAAAGCAGTGCACCAACTCCGCCAGACGCGGGACCTTCGACAAGCACAGGAGAAAAGGCTGGCCGCCTACTGGCTCACCAGCTGAGAAAGCAGGCAACCACAAGGGAGATAGCATAGGTAAAGGATACCAGAGGCAGACTGGTAATCGAGCAAAAAGGGATCAACTGATCGTTTTGTGACATTCCACCAAGGGCTATACTCCGAACCCCCCGACGGGGATGCGAAGATTAAAATGTTCCTCGATGGAGTGGAACCTGGTGTAAGACGTCTTACTGTCATCTTTGTACACCCTTCTAGCTTTTCACGTCTCGCAGAGCGATCGATAGTGGTTCAATTGCCAGGGCGAACAAGAGCAGGGACAGTGGGCAACCCTGCCTTGTGCCTCTGTGTAGCTTGAAGTACTCAGAGTTGATGGTGTTGGTGCGAACGCTTGCCTTGGGGGCGTTGTACAGGAGTTTCACCCATGAGGTGAATCCTGTCCCTATCCCAAACCGCTCCAGCACCTAGATGAGGTACTTCCATTCGACTCGGTCGAAGGCCTTTTCTGCGATGAGGGAGATGATTACTTCTGGTGTTCTCTCCCCGGATGGGGTCATTATTACATTCAGCAGCCGCCTGATGTTCGTAGTTAGCTGCCTACCCTTGACAAAGCTCGTCTGGTCCTCTACGGCTACCTCCAGTACGCAGTTCTCCAGTCTCTTGGCCAGGACATTTGCGAGTATCTTTGTGCCTACATTCAGCAGTGAAATGGATCTACATGATCCACATTCCGACGGGTCCTTGTCTTTTTTGGGTATCAGCGATATCCTGGCCTGTGTTAGCGTAGGAGGCAGGGTGCCCCTCGCCAGCGAGTCTGTGAGCATGTCCCGCAGGTGCGGGGCCAGGGCTGGTGGGAATTTCTTATCGAAATTCGCAGGGAACCAGTCGGGTCCCGGCGCCTTCCCCGCCTGCTGGGAGCTGATACTTTCCATGACATCTCCCAGTCCTACTGGTGCTTCCAGCTCCTCCTGGCTATGTCTATATATGTGTTTGTGTAACCCACCTCTTCACTCACCTGATGAAGGAACTATGCTCCGAAAGCTAGTGATTCCAAATAAACCTGTTGGACTTTAACCTGTTTTCATACGACTTCTTACTGTGCCCACCCCAGTCCCAACGCCGGCATCTCCACATCATACAAAGATAAGGCAGAGAGCACAGAGTGTCACTCTATGCGGATGATCTGCTCCTCTACGCCTCGGACCCACAGAACGGCCTAAAAGCAATCATGAGAGTTCGGAGCCTTCTCTGGCTACAAACTCAACCAGGGCAAGAGCGAGGCATTCCTGGTGAACCCGAACGGGGGAGGGACAGAGCTGGAGGATCTACCATTCAAACTAGCCCAAAACAAATTCTGCTACCGAGGGATCCAGATAGCCCATGACTGGATGCAGATCCACAAGTGGAACCTGACCAGCCTGGCGGAGGAAGTAAAAAAGGACCTACAGAGATGGGATGCACTCCCACTTACCCTGGCGAGGAGAGTGCAGACAATCAAAATGAACGTACTGCTGAGGTTCCTCTTCCTGTTAAGATCCATACCCATCTTTATCCCCAAGGCCTATTTCCACAAAGTAGACAAAATGATTATGCCATTTGTGTGGTGGGGTAAGAACGAGAGCATCTCTTAAGTAAACGCTACAAAGTAGGAAAAACATGTATGGTCTCGCCTTATCAAACCTACAGTACTGCCACTGGGCGGCCACAGCTGAGAGGGTGAGGGGATGGATAAGAGAGCCAACCATGGAATGGTTGAGGCTAGAGGAATCCTCCTGCAAGTGAACGACTATCCAAGCATGTGCCACAGCAGCGCGCCCATCCCCATATCAAAGCACACATCCAGCCAAGTGGTGGTAGCCGCATTGAAGATATGGATACAAATGAGGCAACATTTCGACCTTACAGTGATATCCTCCATGGCCCCTGTCGTGTTGGGTGTTCCGATGCACAAATGATCCAACATGGCTGTAGATGGTACAACTCTGTTTTATTGTCTTAAACAATGACAACTACTAACTGCTGGTTTAGGTTTGTGCTTCACCAGCTAACCTGTGGACCCAGCCCTATCACTATCTTGGTGAGGCACTCAGCACATGGTCTATATCTGAGTGGCACGCTGTGAGCTCTGTGCTCTGAGCTATTTCCTAGTAGAATGAGCGGGAACTGTGGTGTTCCCTGTTTATAGTGCGGATGCTCTCACTGGTGATTGGCTGCGATGTGTGTGTGTGTTGGTTGGTCCAACTACCTGTCCATCAGTGTGTGTGTGATTGCACCATGATATTCTGATGTGGATATCATGACATCCCCCCTATTTCACAAGGATATCTGCCTACATGCTAATAAATAGAAATGTGTACTGAGTGCATCTGAGTATGTGTGTGCAACATTTACAACATATTTACAACATGTACATGAGGCTAAACTATATACAGAGGAAGGTGTCAGGTGCAACAGAGCAGCGAGGTTGTACCAATAATAGAACAAATGCAATCAGCAAACGACGCGAGAACTTCTGGAACAATGAACGACAAGAAAGAAACACGTTAACAGTACTGTAAAACAATTCAGTGAGTCCAATGTGCTAACAGGCTCATAAGTCAAGTCTCTCAGGTGGGCGACGAATTTGGGTTGACCGCCTCCAGGGTGGGTCAGGATCCACCGGCTGAGGAATGGGCCTGGCCACGGGCGAGAGAGGAAGAGGCAGAGTGGCAGGAAGCTCAACGAAGTCGACATCAGGGACAAAAGGAGGGTGTGGCACCGGTGCATGATCTCGTAGTGAGCGCGAAACCAGGCGAAGGGCCCGCCGATTATGGCGGCGAATGGAGCCATCAGGCATGCGAACCAGGAATGAGCGGGGAGCCACGTGGTGGAGAACTTCGGCGGTTGCTGACCAACCACCCTCCGGTAGGTGTATGCGGACGTTGTCTCCAGGCGCCAGGGCAGGAAGATCAGTCACCTGAGCGTCATGTGCCACCTTCTGCTGAGCACACTGTTGTTGCATCCTTCGCAGTGCTGGAGCATGGTCGGGGTCAGGAACATAAATGGACGGCACAGTGGTCCTTAGGATGCGACCCATCAACAGCTGGGCTGGTGAGAGGCCCGTGGACAGTGGGGTCGAGCGATAGGCCAGCAGGGCTAAACAGAAGTCCGATCCGGCATCAGCAGCCTTGCAGAGGAGCCGCTTCACAATGTGGATGCCCTTTTCCGCCTTGCCATTCAACTGGGGATGCAAGGGACTGGACGTCACGTACGTGAAGTTGTATGAAGTAGCAAAGGAAGACCATTCTTGGCTCGCAAAGCAAGGCCCGTTGTCAGACATGACGGTGAGCGGAATTCCATGGCGAGCAAAGGTTTCTTTGAGCACCATGTTGGCGATGTCGTCGCTGATGCCCGGCCAGTACACAGCCTCTCCGCCTGCACTTTTCAACTCCGAGATGGCCTTCGTGCAGTTGTTAGAGGACAAGCCGGTGCATGCTGTGTGGGATCACGATCCGGTCCAACTTCAAGAGGACACCATCAATGTTGTCCTGGACATTGTAAAATTGTGGGCACTGCCCCTTGAACCACCCTTCCGTCATTTGGCGCATTACACGCTGTAGAAGGGGGTCAGCTGCAGTCTCACGCCAAATGTGGGCCAGACGTGCATCAGTGGCCGGCAGATTGGCCGATGTGAAGGCGACTTGTGCGTCGACCTGACAAACGAACCCCTCCGAGTCGGGCGACGTGTTAACCGCACTGGACAGAGCTGCGATGATGAGATCCTTCCCCGGGGTGTCGACAAGTTGGAAGTCATACCTCCGGAGCTTGAGCAGAATGCGCTGGAGGTGAGGGGTCATATCGTTGAGGTCCTTCTGAATGATGCTGACCAGGGGGCGATGGTCGGTCTCCACAGTGAACTGCGGAAGACCATATACATAATCGTGAAATTTGTCGATGCCGGTCAACAAGCCTAGGCACTCCTTCACAATCTGCGCATAGCGCTGTTCTGTGGGGGCATGGGCGACCGGGGCCCATGATGCGATGTCGTCCCGTTGCAGGAGTACCGCCCCAATGCCGGACTGGCTGGCGTCAGTTGAGATCTTTGTTTCCCGTGTGGTATCGAAAAACGCCAGTACCGGGGCGGTGGTGAGCTTGACCTTTCGCTCCTCCCATTCACTCTGGTGTGCGGGCAGCCACTGGAATTCCATTGTCTTTTTGACCAGGTGGTGAAGAGCAGTCGTGTGCGAGGCAAGGTTAGGAATGAACTTCCCCAGGAAGTTGACCATCCCGAGAAAGCGCAGCACTGCCTTCTTATCTGACGGCTGCTGCATGGCTGCGATGGCTGCCACTTTGTCGGTATCCGGCCGCACACCTGACCGGGAGATGTGGTCCCCCAAAAACTTTAGCTCAGTCTGGCCAAAAGAGCACTTGGCTTGGTTGAGGCGCAGGCCCTGATCTCGTATCCATGCAAAGACACGCTGGAGACGACTGATGTGCTCCTGCGGTGTGGTGGACCAGATGATAATGTTGTCTACGTAGACGCGTACCCCTTCGATGCCCTCCAGCATCTGTTCCATGATGCGATGGAACGCTTCGGAGGCCGAGATGATGCCGAATGGCATCCTCTTGTAGCAGTATCTGCCAAATGGAGTGTTGAAAGTGCACAGCTTCCTGCTGGACTGATCCAATTGAATCTGCCAAAAACTCTTCGAGGCATCAAGCTTGGTGAATATTTTTGCCCGAGCCATTTCGCTCGTGATTTCTTCTCGTTTGGATATGGGGTAGTGTTCCCTCATAATGTTGTTATTCATATCTTTTGGGTCGATACAGATCCGGAGCTCGCCGGAGTTTGAGCCGTATTCTGTACGTGTAGGGTAGTGTGCCCATGCCCTCGAAAACCTCCTGGTTGTGCACGAGGAGTGAGTGGAGCTGCGCCCTAAAGTCTGCATCCGGGAAGTCGGACGTGCCTTCTGGAGACAGAGTGTGTACCCGCTGAACGTGGTGGAGGATCTTGCATGCTTGTGCGCCTAACAGAGAGTCCTTCGAGGATCCAACTATTTCAAACGACAATGTGGCTTTGTGTGAGTTGTGTGTAACCTCGAGCTGGCAGGACCCCGTGGCCGGGATGACGTTTCCATTGTAGTCAACCAGCTGACAGTGGGATGGCAGAATCGGTGGTTTAACCTTCAAGGTCTGGAAGGCTGACCATGCGAGGAGATTGGCGGAGGCACCAGTGTCCAAGCGAAATGTGATCTGCGATCGGTTGACCGTTAGGGTGGCACACCACTCATCGCCCGGATCAATGCTGTGCACTGGCAGCGGCTGGTGGTTCCGACTTGGGGACGTCCGGTTCTTGTGGATTACCGCAACGCGGAAGGGCTCCCTGTCTTCGGTATCGCTGGTCTGCATACTGTCAGGATATGACTCAGTGTATGGGGGCTGAATTGCCCGCACGTCCGTGCGAGGCTGGCAGAATTGTTGGGAGTTGGCGGGTTGAGTTGCTCGACAGCAGGCAGCGCAGTGGCCCATCCTGCCACAGCGGAGGCATTGTCGTGCTTTGGCCGGACATTGCCGCTTTAAGTGGGCGGAGCCACAGTTGCCGCACGTCATGGCGTCACGCCTGCGCATCACACCCCTCTGTGTCAACGTCCCCTCTTTTGGCGCGTACAAGCGCGGGAGGCCTCGGAAAGCGTGCGAAATGGCCGCCCTCGTCCGGGCCGGGAGGAACTCGATCGACTGGACCCGCTGCGCCTCGTAGGACCCGTGCCGTGCCGTTTCGGCCTCCTGGATTTGGGAGTACCGGCTGGTCGCGTTCTCATGGAGGACGCAGGTCTCGATGGCAGTCGCTAGGGTGAGGCGCTTTATTTTGAGGAGCTGCTGCGTAGGGTGTCCGAGGTGACCCCAAAACCTATCTGATCCCGTATCATGGAGTCGCAGGTGGCCTCATAGTCGCAGGACTGCGCGAGGATACGGAGGTGAGTCAAGTAAGATTGAAAAGGCTCAACCTTACCCTGCAGGCGCTGCTGGAAGAGGTAGCTCTCGAAGCTCTCATTGACTTCCACGCTGAAGTATTCCTCGAACTTTAGAAGCACCGTCTTATATTTAGTCTTGTCCTTGTCTTCCGCGAATGCCAGGGAGTTGTAGATGTGGATGGCGTGTTGCCCCGCCGTGGAGAGGAGGAGGGCGATCTTCCTGGTGTCCGATGCATTCTCCCTGTCTGTGGCTTCTAGGAAGAGCTGGAAGCGCTGTTTAAACAGCTTCCAGTTGACGCCAAGATTTCCAGCGATTCGGAGCAGCTGATGTTTTCCATGGAGCAGGATGGCGGATTTCTGAAAGGGTGCAGGTAGGTCTCACGGTCGCTGGTTAGCTTCCACTACTGGTATCATGTCGTGTTGGGTGTTCCGATGCACAAATGACCCAACACGGCTGTAGATGGTACAACTCTGTTTTATTGTCTTAAACAATGACAACTACTAACTGCTGGTTTAGGTTTGTGCTTCACCAGCTAACCTGTGTACCCAGCCCTGTCACTATCTTGGTGAGGCACTCAGCACATGGTCTATGTCTGAGTGGCACGCTGTGAGCTCTGTGCTCTGAGCTATGTCCTGGTAGAATGAGCGGGAACTGTGGTGTTCCCTGTTTTATATTGCGTGTGCTCTCACTGGGGATTGGCTGCGATGTTTGTGTGTTGGTTGGTCCAACTACACACAGTGTAGTTGTGTGTGATTGCACATCAGTATGTGTGTGTGATTGCACCATGATATGCTGATGTGGATATCATGACAGCCCCCATCTGCGGCAACCACAATTTTCCGCTGGCCATGTTCGACGCTACCTTTACAAAGTGGAGACAGAACGGGGGGGGGGGGGGGGGGGGGGGGGCTCTTAATAGGGTCAGATTTGCAACCTTAGATGAACTGACGAGGACCTGGACCTACTGACGGGACAGGAGCTGAGGTACTTCAAAATTAAACACTTTTTCAGTAAGGAGGCGGCAAGGTACCCCAGGACCCTGAGAGACATGCTCCTAGAGGAGTGAAGAGATCTACCATGCGGATCTAGTGAAGTCTTGCAACACTAAAACCGCCATAAATTCAGCCTTACACCCAATTTTTTGGTCGCCAACCACGTTATGTATAATCTTGGTACACTATCGTGACTATTTACCTTCAGCCACGTGTTATTTTGAGTTTAAACGACCGGCACCCGATTGAATAACACAGTCAGAATAAAGGTCCTTTCTAAGGGGCCGGAGCACCATTTGATGCGGCATTCAGACTTTTAATGGGTGAAAAAGATGTTCTCTTACCCCAGTCGAGCCGTTTTTCTGATAGATGTCTTTGGATCTTCCGTCCTTCTGGTCTTTCTTCGGTCTTCCAATTTCCTCCGACTCTGCGCTCCTCCCCTTTTTGCCGAACTACGCCAAATTGAAGAGACCTACCATGCGGATCTAGTGAAGTCTTGCAACACTAAAACTCAGTAGAAATATGAGTTAAACGTCTCGGATGCAAATAAGAATCTTCTATTGCCTCTACTTGATTACAGTTGAGGGAAACTTAAATCTATTCTCAATAAAGTCCGGCTAGCAAAAGGACTTAAAGAGAAGTAACTTATGAACAATTTAACTTTCAAATTCATACAGAAATGGTTTCTTGCTAATGGCAAAACAGCTTGCATTTACTTCACGAGTTAGAGTGGAAAAGTGAAAATATGAAAATGGAGATAGCGAATAGTTCGATCAAAGTATAGAATGATCCTGGAATAAAGATGGCCGTACGGACCATCATGTTTAAGGAGAATTTTATCAGTCTGAAGCCATCTGTCTACACCTCTGTCGTCCTAATTGGTTTGGGTGAGAATCAAATACATTTGATTTGATGGTTAACTGTCAATCCTCAATGTGTAACATAAGTTCTGAATGTTTTATGTTTGAATATTTGTGTATGCTATGGAATGCGATTTTGTGCTATTATCCAGACTGGTTTTTACTGGTTTTCTGCTGACTTTGCTTTATCCACATTCTGGACAATGGTGCCTTCATATTGCTATGGTGCTTACTTGACCTTGATCTCGATTCCTGGTACAGCTTATTACTTAATGTCAAACTGACTTTGAAAATCTGTTTATTAGAACAATAGCTTGTTCTAAAATGTTGTTTTAATCTACAGTTAGTTTATGCATGTGTCAGGCTTTTGTGCTTCTGTTGAAGTTATGTGTTATGTCGTGGCCTGAGATTGAGTGCTGAAATACTTATTTTAAAATGGGTGTTAAAACTGAGCTTTAATATTTACATTAAAATAGCCTTTTTACCTATCTGAAAATAGTTGATGACTGTCAGTCTGCCCTTTGATAAATCGAAAGATTAAGTGAGATATATTACAATAAGATAAAATGAAGGAGTAAATGTGATAGGATAGGTAAAAGCGCAAAGAGGAACTCATTCATATTGTCATTGCAATCTTCAACAATAGAGTGGGCAAGCTTTGCATTACAAGCATTACAGCAAAAATTATTATAATTCTTAAAGAATTATTATTATAAAGCATCAATTAATCAAATTTGATTCTACTGATTCAATATGTTGATAATACATTCAAATAATTGATTGATCAGTAACATTTCAACAATAATATTGCAGTTCTATTTCATCTAATGGTGGTGCAGTGGGGTTAGTGTGAATCATTCTGACCATTGGGCCCTTGAGTTTAGTGAATAGATGTTTAATGCATTTGATTACCAGGAATTTCATGTAAATAATGAATCCTGCTACACAGAAGAAAAAGATTATTTTTACTGTGGACATTCTTGTGGGTCCCAACCACCCGCAGTTTCTCCCAGATAGTGGTACCTGAGGGTGAGTCAAGTTTCTTGACTTCCTTTTCAATGTGTGCTGCCAGATCTTTAACTTTCTTTGAGTTACCTGGAATAAAAGTGCAACACTCCGCACCAATCAGGGCACAGGTCCCACCTTTTTCGGCTGGCACATAGTCAATTGCCATTCGATTTTGTAATGCCACAGTTCAAATTGCTCGCATTTCGTCAGAAATTCTATCCAGGGCAGTGGCGGTGTAGTTGGCTACGTATTGTATGATGGTTGTTACTTTATTTAATTAATTGGCAACCCTTGTCTCCCAATAAAAAGGAATAATTTTAGCATAGATTGTGTCTCGTAAGGTTATAGCACGTTTATTTCTTTTGAGTGGCTGGTTCTGAAACATAAGAGAGATGAGGAAGATGATGGATGGCAGGTACTATGTATCCTAAATAGCAAGATCCTGACCAGTATTTTGGGAGCCAGGAATATGCTTTGTCATTACAAATAAAATAAGTTCCATTATAAGCAGAGTATAAGTACCAATGATCTGAGAATGTTTTGTTATTTGTGATGTTGTGTATGCCTGTTATTGTTGAGGACCGTTCAGTTCTTTGTAATAAATTTTGCGTACATTTATAAGCTGTATTAACATTCAAATAATTAGTACAAACACTATTGCCCATTTTCATCTCTTTTTAGAGTGATTACTAGTGAGGCATATTGATCCTTTTTGTTTGATATTAGTTGGAAGGCTAATATATTTAGGATTTTTGTTCAGGTTATATTTAAGCTGATGCCATCCTGAAAAGGTGTTTAGTGGATAGCCTGCAGATTTCCATAAGTTAATAAATTTCTTTAGATAAATCTTGAACCTTCCTTTTTCACATGAATATGCTCTAGAACGGACCACTACAGAGCGAGGGACACTCTGATAAATGTACCATTCTGCTATTTCTGAAGCATTAAAGGGAATAGTTAAGAAAGGAATACCTTCTCCTGAGTTAGTAGGGGCTGCAATGCATACCCAACAATTGGAAATGTTGACATTTTTAGCATATATCTTAGATTTGATGGGCCGAATGGCCTCCTTCTGCACTGTAAATTCTATGATCTATGTGTAAAGGAATGTGTTCTCATTCAGTTCTGGTACAACATTTACAAAGCCAATCAAATAACTGAAAATGAATATTACGGTAAACATTTTACAGATCGTAATACTTACACGTGCGCTTCACGTGATGCGTGGATCCAACTTTTCTTTCCTTAGTATTGCTTAAAACATTGATATA
The DNA here is from genome assembly GCF_047496885.1 of Scyliorhinus torazame. Lineage (NCBI taxonomy): Eukaryota > Metazoa > Chordata > Chondrichthyes > Carcharhiniformes > Scyliorhinidae > Scyliorhinus > Scyliorhinus torazame. The sequence goes on along the minus strand of NC_092713.1, from coordinate 265,750,664 downwards.
CTGATTAAAAATTGATATCATGATTACATAATTCAGTAATAAACAATTAATAATAATTTCATGTACACAAATAAAATGATTATACAGTAAAATAACTGAAGTTGAGTATATGATTTAGTAATAAATGGTAAAATTATCAACATTGGCTATGCAATTCAGTAATAAAATTATTAATAATAATTTGCTAATAAATGAATAATAATGCAGTAAATAATTCAACAGAAACTTTCCATTTTGATGTTATTGGCTAGTGGTGTAGATGAATTAATATGAACCATGTGGATTGGTGGGGCACTATGAGAATGCATGCAATAGCCAAAGTATCTGATCAGCAACATTAGTACGTAAATGATAAGTCCAAATATGCAAAATAGGAAAAGTCCCTAAATGATGTTAATTCCTGTGCCACCCAACCAATTGGAAAGCCAACCCCAAAGAGTGTAATCAAAGGGTTGGTCAAGTTTTTTTAAAACTTTGTATTAGATGTGAATTGCCAAGTCTTTGACATCTTCTGGATTATACACAAATGCTTGTTGAAAGGGTTAATTTCCCTGCAGAAAAAAGAGGGCGTATAGTGGATGGATAACTTGGAATGATGCCATTTGCATCTCTAAACGTTTTTTATATATGTCACTCAAATGTGGGAGTAAAAGTTGGATTGCTGCCAAATTACTGCTCATCAATTGTCTTAGAACAGTGTGCTCTTGAAACGTCGATTTGCTGTTAATCAGAGTTGGGTTTTTTTTGTAAAAACAGCTTCCACATTGTCTGAAGTTTTAATTTCCAAACTAATTTTAAACATTTATTTTAAAATATCAAACACAATAACTTATTGAATATATGACTGAACCAATCTTGTGCTGAATGAACTTGGTTTTCTGTAGATGAATTTGTCGGCTCTATTAAAGAAAGCACAGCTAACAAGATTTGTTAATTTCTTAAAATTAATAAAGCAACATTCAAAATAATGACAATTTTCTCAAGTTAACAGTTCTTAGCAACTTTTTGGTCATACGTGACTTGGGGCGTATCCCTGAAGCCAGGAGGCGGGCCTTCATCGGTGGAGTCCAGTTTGTAATCATGAAATCTGAAATTCGCAAAATTACCTTCTTCAACACGAGAAAGGAACTTCATATCTTTTCTGGAATTCTTTTCCGATTTGAGTACAGGGGTCGGATTTGTCATTATCGGAGGAGGAGAAGCAACGATTGATGTGCTGTTTTTAGCAGTTGCTGTTTCAGACTGGGACTGAGGTCTGGGTAGGATCAAGTTTAAAGCGACAGACAGTTCTGGTTTTAAACCAGTGACAAAATGGGTTTTAGATTATAGATCTTGTAAATGGTTTAAAACCCAGGCTGTTGTCTTTATCACTTCAACTCCAAGCTGTTTGGTGCTTAATGGGTTAAGTTGTATTACATGTAAACTAATGCAGCAGGGGCATGGGAACCTGGATTGTAGTTTTAGGGTAAGGGAGAATGAGAGTATAGAGGTCAGGAGCACAGATTTGACGTCGCAGGAGGGGGCCAGTGTTCAGGTAGGTGGTTTGAAGTGTGTCTACTTCAATGCCAGGAGTATACGAAACAAGGTAGGGGAACTGGCAGCATGGGTTGGTACCTGGGACTTGAATGTTGTGGCCATTTCGGAGACATGGATAGAGCAGGGACAGGAATGGATGTTGCAGGTTCTGGGGTTTAGGTGTTTTAGTAAGCTCAGAGAAGGAGGCAAAAGAGGGGGAGGTGTGGCGCTGCTAGTAAAGAGCAGTATTGGATGCTGTTGGGGGGGATGACCTACCGGGGGAAGGCCCTAGCGGTCAGGTCTCTGGCACGGAGTCTGGCTCTGGGGCTCAGAAGGGAAGGGGGGAGAATAGAAAAGCAATAGTTGTAGGAGATTCAATGGTTAGGGGAATAGATAGGAGATTCTGTGGTCGCGAGCGAGACTCCCGGAAGGTATGTTGTCTCCCGGGTGCCAGGGCCAGGGATGTCTCAGATCGTGTCTTCAGGATCCTTAAGGGGGAGGGTGAACAGCCAGAAGTCGTGGTGCACATTGGTACCAACGACATAGGTAGGAAAAGGGGTGTGGAGGTAATAAACAAGTTTAGGGAGTTAGGCTGGAAGTTGAAAGCCAGGACAGACAGAGTTGTCATCTCTGGTTTGTTGCCGGTGCCACGTGATAGCGAGGCTAGGAATAGGGAGAGAGTGCAGTTGAACACGTGGCTGCAGGAATGGTGTAGGAGGGAGGGCTTCAGGTATTTGGATAATTGGAGCGCATTCTGGGGAAGGTGGGACCTGTACAAGCAGGACGGGTTGCATCTGAACCAGAGGGGCACCAATATCCTGGGAGGGAGGTTTGCTAGTACTCTTCGGGAGGGTTTAAACTAATTTGGCAGGGGAATGGGAACCGGATTTGTAGTCCAGCAACTAAGGTAGCCGATATTCAGGACGCCAAAGCATGTAATGAGGCAGTGGGGAAGGGAACACTGACAAAGGAGAGTATTTGCAGGCACGGAGATGGGTTGAAGTGTGTATACTTCAACGCAAGAAGCATCAGGAATAAGGTGGGTGAACTTAAGGCATGGATCGGTACTTGGGACTACGATGTGGTGGCCATCACGGAAACTTGGATAGAAGAGGGGCAGAAATGGTTGTTGGAGGTCCCTGGTTATAGATGTTTCAATAAGATTAGGGAGGGTGGTAAAAGAGGTGGGGGGGTGGCATTATTAATTAGAGATAGTATAACAGCTGCAGAAAGGCAGTTCGAGGAGTATCACCCTATTGAGGTAGTATGGGTTGAAGTCAGAAATAGGAAAGGAGCAGTCACCTTGTTAGGAGTTTTCTATAGGCCCCCCAATAGTAACAGAGATGTGGAGGAACAGATTGGGAAACAGATTTTGGAAAGGTGCAGAAGTCATAGGGTAGTAGTCATGGGCGACTTTAACTTCCCAAATATTGAGTGGAAACTCCTTAGATCAAATAGTTTGGATGGGGTGGTGTTTGTGCAGTGTGTCCAGGATGCTTTTCTAACACAGTATGTAGATTGTCCGACCAGAGGTGGGGCAATATTGGATTTAGTACTGGGCAATGAACCAGGGCAAGTGATAGATTTGTTAGTGGGGGAGCATTTCGGAGATAGTGACCACAATTCTGTGACTTTCACTTTAGTAATGGAGAGGGATAGGTACTTGCAACAGGGCAAGGTTTACAATTGGGGGAAGGGTAAATACGATGTTGTCAGACACGAATTTAAGTGCATAAGTTGGGAACATAGGCTGGCAGGGAAGAACACAAGTGAAATGTGGAACTTGTTCAAGGAACAGGTGCTACGTGTCCTTGATATGTATGTCCCTGTCAGGCAGGGAAGAGATGGTCGAGTGAGGGAACCATGGTTGACAAGAGAGGTTGGATGTCTTGTTAAGAGGAAAAAGGTGACTTATGGAAGGCTGAGGAAACAAGGTTCAGACAGGGCATTGGAGGGATACAAGATAGCCAGGAGGGAACTGAAGAAAGGGATTAGAAGAGCTAAGAGAGGGCATGAACAATCTTTGGCGGGTAGGATCAAGGAAAACCCCAAGGCCTTTTACACATATGTGAGAAATATGAGAATGACTAGAGCGAGGGTAGGTCCGATCAAGGACAGTAGCGGGAGATTGTGTATTGAGTCTGAAGAGATAGGAGAGGTCTTGAATGAGTATTTTTCTTCTGTATTTACAAATGAGAGGGGCGATATTGTTGGAGAGGACTGTGTGAAACAGATTGGTAAGCTCGAGGAAATACTTGTCAGGAAGGAAGATGTGTTGGGCATTTTGAAAAACTTGAGGATAGACAAGTCCCCCGGGACTGACGGGATATATCCAAGGATTCTATGGTAAGCAAGAGATGAAATTGCAGAGCCGTTGGCAATGATCTTTTCGTCCTCACTGTCAACAGGGGTGGTACCAGGGGATTGGAGAGTGGCGAATGTCGTGCCCCTGTTCAAAAAAGGAACTAGGGATAACCCTGGGAATTACAGGCCAGTTAGTCTTACTTCGGTGGTAGGCAAAGTAATGGAAAGGGTACTGAAGGATAGGATTTCTGAGCATCTGGAAAGACACTGCTTGATTAGGGATAGTCAGCACGGATTTGTGAGGGGTAGGTCTTGCCTTACAAATCTTATTGAATTCTTTGAGGAGGTGACCAAGCATGTGGATGAAGGTAAAGCAGTGGATGTAGTGTACATGGATTTTAGTAAGGCATTTGATAAAGTTCCCCATGGTAGGCTTATGCAGAAAGTAAGGAGGCATGGGATAGTGGGAAATTTGGCCAGTTGGATAACGAACTGGCTAACCGATAGAAGTCAGAGAGTGGTGGTGGATGGCAAATATTCAGCCTGGACCCCAGTTACCAGTGGCGTACCGCAGGGATCAGTTCTGGGCCCTCTGCTGTTTGTGATTTTCATTAATGACTTGGATGAGGGAGTTGAAGGGTGGGTCAGTAAATTTGCAGACGATACGAAGATTGGTGGAGTTGTGGATAGTAAGGAGGGCTGTTGTCGGCTGCAAAGAGACATAGATAGGATGCAGAGCTGGGCTGAGAAGTGGCAGATGGAGTTTAACCCTGAAAAGTGTGAGGTTGTCCATTTTGGAAGCACAAATATGAATGCGGAATATAGGGTTAACGGTAGAGTTCTTGGCAATGTGGAGGAGCAGAGAGATCTTGGGGTCTATGTTCATACATCTTTGAAAGTTGCCACTCAAGTGGATAGAGCTGTGAAGAAGGCCTATGGTGTGCTCGCGTTCATTTACAGAGGGATTGAATTTAAGAGCCGTGAGGTGATGATACAGCTGTACAATACTTTGGTAAGGCCACATTTGGAGTACTGTGTACAGTTCTGGTCGCCTCATTTTAGGAAGGATGTGGAAGCTCTGGAAAAGGTGCAAAGAAGATTTACCAGGATGTTGCCTGGAATGGAGAGTAGGTCTTACGAGGAAAGGTTGAGGGTGCTAGGCCTTTTCTCATTAGAGCGGAGAAGGATGAGGGGCGACTTGATAGAGGTTTATAAGATGATCGGGGAATAGATAGAGTAGACAGTCAGAGACTTTTTCCCCGGGTGGAACACACCATTACAAGGGGACATAAATTTAAGGTGAAAGGTGGAAGATATAGGAGGGATATCAGAGGTAGGTTCTTTACCCAGAGAGTAGTGGGGGCATGGAATGCACTGCCTGTGGAAGTAGTTGAGTCGGAAACATTAGGGACCTTCAAGCAGCTATTGGATAGGTACATGGATGACGGTAAAATGATATAGTGTGGATTTATTTGTTCTTAAGGGCAGCACGGTAGCATTGTGGATAGCGCAATTGCTTCACAGCTCCATGGTCCCAGGTTCGATTCCGGCTTGGGTCATTGTCTGTGCGGAGTCTGCACGTCCTCCCCGTGTCTGCGTGGGTTTCCTCCGGGTGCTCCGGTTTCCTCCCACAGTCCAAAGATGTGCGGGTTAGGTGAATTGGCCAATGATAAATTGCCCTTAATGTCCAAATTGCCCTTGGTGTTGGGTGGAGGTGTTGAGTTTGGGTATGGTGCTCTTTCCAAGAGCCGGTGCAGACTCAAAGGGCCGAATGGCCTCCTTCTGCACTGTAAATTCAATGATAATCTATGATTAATCTAGGACAAAGGTTCGGCACAACATCGTGGGCCGAAGGGCCTGTTCTGTGCTGTATTTTCTATGTTCTATGTTCTATTACGGTGGCGGAGAGGATGCTAGATAGGGACTCTTCTTCCGAGGTAGTATGGGCTGAAGTTAGAAACAGGAAAGGAGAGGTCACCCTGTTGGGAGTTTTTTATAGGCCTCCTAATAGTTCTAGGGGTGTAGAGGAAAGGATGGCGAAGATGATTCTGGATAAGAGCGAAAGTAACAGAGTAGTTATTATGGGAGACTTTAACTTTCCAAATATTGAATGGAAAAGATATAGTTCGAGTACAATAGATGGGTCGTTTTTTGTACAGTGTGTGCAGGAGGGTTTCCTGAAACAATATGTTGACAGGCCAACTAGAGGCGAGACCACGTTGGATTTGGTTTTGGGTAATGAACCAGGCCAGGTGTTGGATTTGGAGGTAGGAGAGCACTTTGGGGACAGTGACCACAATTCGGTGACGTTTACGTTAATGATGGAAAGGGATAAGTATACACCGCAGGGCAAGAGTTATAGCTGGGGGAAGGGCAATTATGATGGCATTAGACGTGACTTGGGGGGGATAAGGTGGAGAAGTAGGCTGCAAGTGTTGGGCACACTGGATAAGTGGGGCTTGTTCAAGGATCAGCTACTGCGTGTTCTTGATAAGTATGTACCGGTCAGGCAGGGAGGAAGGCGTCGAGCGAGGGAACCGTGGTTTACCAAGGAACTGGAATCTCTTGTTAAGAGGAAGAAGGAGGCCTATGTGAAGATGAGGTGTGAAGTTTTGGTTGGGGCGATGGAGAGTTACAAGGTAGCGAGGAAGGATCTAAAGAGAGAGCTAAGACGAGCAAGGAGGGGACATGAGAAGTATTTGGCAGGAAGGATCAAGGAAAACCCAAAAGCTTTCTATAGGTATGTCAGGAATAAGCGAATGACTAGGGAAAGAGTAGGACCAGTCAAGGACAGGGATGGGAAATTGTGTGTGGAGTCTGACGAGATAGGCGAGATACTAAATGAATATTTTTCGTCAGTATTCACTCAGGAAAAAGATAATGTTGTGGAGGAGAATGCTGAGCCCCAGGCTAATAGAATAGATGGCATTGAGGTACGTAGGGAAGAGGTGTTGGCAATTCTGGACAGGCTGAAAATAGATAAGTCCCCGGGACCTGATGGAATTAATCCTAGGATTCTCTGGGAGGCCAGGGAAGAGATTGCTGGACCTTTGGCTTTGATTTGTATGTCATCATTGGCTGCAGGAATAGTGCCAGAGGACTGGAGGACAGCAAATGTGGTCCCTTTGTTCAAAAAGGTGAGCAGAGACAACCCCGGCAACTATAGACCGGTGAGCCTCACGTCTGTAGTGGGTAAAGTCTTGGAGGGGATTATAAGAGACAAGACTTATAATCATCTAGATAGGAATAATATGATCAGGGATAGTCAGCATGGCTTTGTGAAGGGTAGGTCATGCCTCACAAACCTTATTGAGTTCTTTGAGAAGGTGACTGAACAGGTAGATGAGGGAAGAGCAGTTGATGTGGTGTATATGGATTTCAGCAAAGCGTTTGATAAGGTTCCCCACGGTAGGCTGTTGCAGAAAATACGGAGGCTGGGGATTGAGGGTGATTTAGAGATGTGGATCAGAAATTGGCTAGCTGAAAGAAGACAGAGGGTGGTGGTTGATGGGAAATGTTCAGAATGGAGTACAGTCACAAGTGGAGTACCACAAGGATCTGTTCTGGGGCCGTTGCTGTTTGTCATTTTTATCAATGACCTAGAGGAAGGCGCAGAAGAGTGGGTGAGTAAATTTGCAGACGATACTAAAGTTGGTGGTGTTGTCGATAGTGTGGAAGGATGTAGCAGTTTACAGAGGGATATTAGATAAGCTGCAGAGCTGGGCTGAGAGGTGGCAAATGGAGTTTAATGTAGAGAAGTGTGAGGTGATTCACTTTGGAAGGAATAACAGGAATGCGGAATATTTGGCTAATGGTAAAGTTCTTGAAAGTGTGGATGAGCAGAGGGATCTAGGTGTCCATGTACATAGATCCCTGAAAGTTGCCACCCAGGTTGATAGGGTTGTGAAGAAGGCCTATGGAGTGCTGGCCTTTATTGGTAGAGGGATTGAGTTCCGGAGTCGGGAGGTCATGTTGCAGCTGTACAGAACTCTGGTATGGCCGCATTTGGAGTATTGCGTACAGTTCTGGTCACCGCATTATAGGAAGGACGTGGAGGCTTTGGAGCGGGTGCAGAGGAGATTTACCAGGATGTTGCCTGGTATGGAGGGAAAATCTTATGAGGAAAGGCTGATGGACTTGAGGTTGTTTTCGTTGGAGAGAAGAAGGTTAAAAGGAGACTTAATAGAGGCATACAAAATGATCAGGGGGTTGGATAGGGTGGACAGTGAGAGCCTTCTCCCGCGGATGGATATGGCTGGCACGAGGGGACATAACTTTAAACTGAGGGGTAATAGATATAGGACAGAGGTCAGAGGTAGGTTCTTTACGCAAAGAGTAGTGAGGCCGTGGAATGCCCTACCTGCTACAGTAGTGAACTCGCCAACATTGAGGGCATTTAAAAGTTTATTGGATAAACATATGGATGATAATGGCATAGTGTAGGTTAGATGGCTTTTGTTTCGGTGCAACATCGTGGGCCGAAGGGCCTGTACTGCGCTGTATTGTTCCATGTTCTATGTTCTACACTTTGTTTGCCACGAGGCTCGTTGCTCAACCAAACAGGCTTTTCTTGTTTAAAAATCTCTCAGTCTGCCATGTTTATGTCTTGCTAGGTGAGTTTTTTCTTCTTTTTTGTTAACGGGGGGGGGGGGGGGGGTTGTTTATATGGTTGAAAATTCTGTTTAAAATTCTTAATAAACACATTTTAATTTTTTTTTTAAATCTCTCAGTCAATTAAAGCTGCCATGAGAGGCTTTTGGATCGGGGCCAGCAGCATGTTGTGGTCAGTCTCAGAGTAAGATAACAGTTTGTTCTGAGGTAAAAGTGTCCTTGAACCCGGAACAGACAGACAGTCCATTTGGCCAGACTGCCCCTGTGGAACTTCGATCAGTGTATTCATTGTTTTCATGTCAGTAGCAGCTTGCAATAATGCAGGATTTGATTTAGATACCGCTGGTACATCTTGGGCCTTAGCTAAAATCATTTCAACTCTTGCTGTTGGTGGCGCTGTTTGCTTTGGAGAGTTGAGCTGAGGTTTTAAAGACAGATTTGAAGGCTTTTGAGGCGTTAATTTGTCTGTCAGTGATTTGTTACAACATTTGATGGTGTCCACATCACTTTACAAAGTACATTTTTCCTCAAGTAACTGGCAATTTTGACTTTTAAGACCATCATTTTCTGATATTAACTGTTGAAGTTTGGATTCTGAGTCAGTATTTTTACGTTCTAATTCACCAATTTGAAATGATTGTTGTTGAACTTTAAAGGTTTCATTTTCCAATAATGTTTTAATCTGATCACATTGTTCAAGTTTAGATTTTGCATCTTGTAATTCTTCAACAACTGCTGGTAGTTGGCCTTTAGTGGACTTAAAGTCATGATCTAATTTAGTTTTTGCGATTGTCTCTTGATGTTTGCGGAGCTGTGCCATTACTGCAAAAGACCATTTCATACGTTTTCCTCTTTTTAAGAGCGTGTGATTTTTCCCCAAGCCCTCTTGATGTTATCGAGGGACCACTGCCCTTTGGGGATGTCATATTTTGATTCAATTTTTGGGGCTACTTCAGACAGTCCAAAATGTCTATAAATCAAAGAGCTAAGATCTCCCAATATATCGTCAACAGAGACATCCGGTACAGCGCGACCTCCCTTGGAAGTTGTGGGATGTAATTCTCTACCATTTGAAGGTTCTGAGTCTATTTTAGGAGTCATGTCCGCCATAAATTCAGCCTTACACCCAATTTTTTGGTCGCCAACCACGTTATGTATAATCTTGGTACACTATCGCGACTATTTACCTTTCAGCCACGTGTTATTTTGAGTTTAAACGACCGGCACCCGATTGAATAACAGTCTGAATAAAGGTCCTTTCTAAGGGGTCGGAGCACTACTTGATGCGGCATTCAGACTTTTAATGGGTGAAAAAGATGTTCTCTTACCCCGGTCTAGCCGTTTTTCTGATAGATGTCTTTGAATCTTCCGTCCTTCTGGTCTTTCTTCGGTCTTCCAATTTCCTCCGACTCTGCGCTCCTCCCCTTTTGCCGAACTACGCCAAATTGAAGAGACCTACCATGCGGATCTAGTGAAGTCTTGCAACACTAAAACTCAGTAGAAATATGAGTTAAACGTCTCGGATGCAAATAAGAATCTTCTATTGCCTCTACTTGATTACAGTTGAGGGAAACTTAAATCTATTCTCAATAAAGTCCGGCTAGCAAAGGACTTAAAGAGAAGTAACTTATGAACAATTTAACTTTCAAATTCATACAGAAATGGTTTCTTGCTTACGGCAAAACAGCTTGCATTTACTTCACGAGTTAGAGTGGAAAAGTGAAAATATGAAAATAGAGATAGCGAATAGTTCGATCAAAGTATAGAATGATCCTGGAATAAAGATGGCCGTACGGACCATCATATTTAAGGAGAATTTTATCAGTCTGAAGCCATCTGTCTACACCTCTGTCGTCCTAATTGGTTTGGGTGAGAATCAAAACATTTGATTTGATGGTTAACTGTCAATCCTCAATGTGTAACATAAGTTCTGAATGTTTTATGTTTGAATATTTGTGTATGCTATGGAATGCGATTTTGTGCTATTATTAAGACTGGTTTCTACTGGTTTTCTGCTGACTTTGCTTTTATCCACATTCTGGACAATGGTGCCTTCACATTGCTATGGTGCTTACTTGACCTTGAACTCGATTACTGGTACAGCTTATTACTTAATGTCAAACTGACTTTGAAAATCTGTTTATTAGAACAATAGCTTGTTCTAAAATGTTGTTTTAATCTACAGTTAGTTTATGCATGTGTCAGGCTTTTGTGCTTCTGTTGAGGTTATGTGTTTTGTCATGGCCTGAGGTTATGAGTGCTGAAATCCTCATTTTAAAATGGGTATTAAAACTGGGCTTTAATATTTACATTTAAATAGCCTTTTTTACCTATTAGAAAATAGTTGATTACTATCAAGGAGCTAATCAACACAGACAATAAGGATGGGGGGACCTATGGGAACATATACGGACGGTTAGTAGACAGGGCAGGACTACCATTGGGCGAAACTAGACGGAAACGGAGGACGGAAATGAGTTGGGACTCTGGAGAGATTACTGAACAGGGCCGACTCCACCTCCTGCACGAGGCTAAGTCTTATGCAGTTTAAAGTGACGCACAGAGCCCACCTACCCAGAACCCGAATGAGCAGGTTATTCCCGGAGGTGAAGGACAAATGTGAACTGTGCAGGGAGGCCCAGTCAGCCATGCCCACATGACGAGGGCTTCCACAAAGTATGGGGGCCATTCATCAGCCTGTTCCAAGACCTGTTCGAGGTCAACAGCGACTAGGAAGAGGGGGGATTGGGGGGGGAGAAAGAGAGCGAGAAAGACGAGGGAGGGCATACAAAAAAGACAAGGGCTGAATGGGGGAAGGGAGCGAAGGGATCCCAAAGAGGCACAAAACAAAGCATATGGGGCAGCCCCCAACACCGAACAACACCCCCAGCGGGCGGGGAGCCGAGATACAGAACATGCCTCTGGAAGGGAGGGGGGGAGAACCGCTTGTAAAAACTGCTGTACACAAGACACGAACTGGCTTTTAAATATCAGGCACAGCTTAGCTGCTACTTTTTTTTTTTTAAATATATTTATTCAAGTTTTTCAACAAATTTTCAACAACGCCCCCCCCAACAAAAAGAAAGCAATAAGAACACAACAAGTAGAAATTATACATTGGATTTCCCCCATATACAGTAACCCCCCATATAACAGTAAAAAGCACAAATAGGGGGGGGGGGGGGGAAACACCTTAACCCAAACGCCACCCCAAGAGAACCCCCTGCCCCTCGGCTGCTGCTGCTGCTGATCTCCTCCTAACGCTCCGCGAGATAGTCTCGGAACGGTTGCACAGACCTTCGAAAGGCAAACTTTATCCTCTCCAGCTTGATGAACCCTGCCATGTCATTGATCCAAGCTTCCACACTAGGGGGCTTTGCATCCTTCCATAGTAGCAAAATCCTCCGCCGGGCTACCAGGGACGCAAAGGCCTGAATACCAGCCTCTTTCGCCTCCTGCACTCCCGGATCGTCCGATACCCCAAATAATGCTAATCCCCAGCTCGGCTTGACCCGGGCATTCACCACCTTGGACATAGTCCTCGCAAAACCCCTCCAAAACCCATCCAGTGCCGGGCACGACCAGAACATGTGGACGTGATTTGCCGGGCTCCCCGAGCACCTCCCACATCTGTCCTCCACTCCAAAGAACCTACTCAACCTCGCCCCTGTCCTATGCGCTCTGTGAGTAACCTTGAACTGTATTAGGCTGAGCCTGGCGCAAGAGGAGGAAGAATTAAGCCTACTCAGGGCATCAGCCCACAGACCCTCATCTATCTCTTCCCCAAGCTCCTCCTCCCACTTGCCCTTTAACTCCTCCACCGAGGCCTCCTCCTCTTCCTGCAGCTCCTGATAAATCGCCGAAACCTTGCCTTCTCCAACCCATACACCCGAAATCACCCTGTCCTGAATCCCACGTGCCGGAAGCAGCGGGAATTCCCTCAACTGCCGCCTCACAAACGGTGCCCCTCACTTGCATGTACCTGAAAGCGTTTCCCGGGGGTAGCCCAAACTTCTCCTCCAGCGCCCCTAGGCTCGCAAACGTCCCATCAATGAAAGGTCCCCCATTCATCTAATCTCTGCCCGATGCCAGCTCCGAAACCCCCCATCCACCCGTCCCGGGACAAACCGATGGTTCTCCCGAATTGGGGACCAAACCGAGGCCCCCACCTCGCACCTGTGTCGCCTCCACTGCCCCCAGATCTTCAGCATCGCTGCCACCACCGGACACGTGGCGTACCTTGTCGGCGTGAGCGGCTGCAGTGCCGTCACCAGTGCCCTCCGGCTTGTGCCCACACAGGACGCCATCTCTAACCTTCCACTCCGCCCCCTCTCCCTCCATTACCCACTTACGGATCATCGCCACATTGGCTGCCCAATAATAGCCACACACATTTGGCAGCGCCAGCCCCCCCCCTCCCTCTGTTCCTGCTATGCCTCAAAAACACCCTCTTCACCCTCGGGGTCTTATTCGCCCACACAAATCCCATGATGCTCCTGCTTACCCGTTTGAAAAAGGCTTTGGGGTTCAAAATGGGAAGGCACTGGAACACAAAGAGAAACCTCGGAAGGACCGTCATTTTTACCGACTGCACCCTACCCGCCAGTGAGAGTGGCAGCATATCCCACCTTTTAAAGTCCTCCTGCATCTGCTCCACCAACCGCGTCAAATTAAGCTTGTGCAGGGTCCCCCAACTCCTAGCTACTTGGATCCCCAGGTACCGAAAGCTCCTTTCCGCCCTCTTCAGCGGTAACTCGTCTATCCCCTTTCCCTGGTCCCCTGAGTGCACCACAAAGAGCTCACTCTTCCCTACGTTGAGTTTATACCCCGAAAAGTCCCCAAACTCCCTAAGGATCCGCATGACCTCTGCCATCCCCTCCACTGGATCCGCCACATACAACAACAGGTCATCGGCATACAACGACACCTGGTGTTCCTCTTTCTCTCTTCCCCCCCCTCCCCCCCCGAACTAATCCCCTCCATTTCCTGGACTCCCTCAGTGCCATGGCCAGCGGCTCAATTGCCAGTACAAACAACAAGGGGGATAAGGGGAACCCCTGTCTCATCCCCTGCCACAGCCGAAAGCACTCCGACCTCCGCCAGTTCGTAGCCACACTCGCCACCGGGGCTCTATATAGCAGTCTGACCCAACTGATGAACCCCTCCCCGAACCCAAACCTCCGCAACACTTCCCAAAGATACTCCCACTCCACCCGATCAAAGGCCTTCTCCGCATCCATAGCTGCCACTACCTCTGCTTCCCCCTCCACCGAGAGCATCATAATCACATTGAGGAGCCTCCGCACATTTGTATTTAGCTGCCTACCCTTCACAAATCCCGTCTGGTCCTCTTGAATCACCCCCGGGACACAATCCTCAATTCTCGGAGCCAGCACCTTCGCCAGCAACTTAGCGTCAACATTGAGGAGCGAGATCGGTCTATACGACCCACATTGCAATGGATCCTTGTCCCGCTTCAAGATCAAAGAAATCAGCGCCCTGGACATTGTCGGGGGCAAGGTCCCCTCCTCCCTCGCCTTATTAAAAGTCCTCACTAGCAACGGGCCCAACAGGTCCACGTATTTCCTATAAAATTCAACCAGGAACCCATCCGGCCCCAGGGCCTTCCCGCCTGCATGTTCCCCAATCCTTTAGCCAGCTCCTCCAGCCCAATCGGCGACCCAAACCAGCCACCTGTTCCTCCTCCACCCTTGGGAACCTCAGCTGATCTAGGAATCGTCGCATCCCCTCCTCCCCCGCTGGGAGCTCAGACCTGTACAGATCCCCATAGAAGTCCCTAAATACCTTGTTTGTTCTCACCGCACTCCACACCGTATTCCCCCCTCTATCCCTAACTCCACCAATCTCCCTCACTGCCTCCCTCTTACGAAGCTGATGTGCCAGCATCCGACTCGCCTTCTCCCCATACTCCAAAACCGCCCCTTGCGCTTTCCTCCACTGTGCCTCCGCTTTCCCCGTGGTCATCAGGTCGAATTCCGTCTGGAGGTTCCATCGCCCCCTAAGTAGCCCCTCCTCGGGGGCCTCTGCATAACTCCTGTCCACCCTTAAAATCTCCCCCACCAACCTCTCCCTCTCCCTCCTCTCTCTCTTCTCCCTGTGGGCCCTAATGGAGATTAGCTCTCCCCTGAAAAGGAATATTTTTCAACATATGTGATGGCATTGAAATTCAGAACTTTCCATCGAAGAACAAGAAATGCAAGAGTAAGGGAACACCACCAAGCAGCAACTTCCCCTCCAAGTCACATGCCGTCCCAACTTGGAAATGTATCGCCATTCACCATGTCTGGGCTAAAATCCTAGAACTTCCTCCCTAACAGTAATGATGTGATTTGATTTATTGCCACAGTACTGTCAATATAATTGCATCATAAAGATTCTAGTGGTTTACGAAAGCAGCTCACATCCCATTGATGAATTTTTAAAAATTATGTGCAGAAATGGGCCACAACTGCTCCATGGCTTCTATTTTAGATCCTCATGGTCTCCTATTTTATTTCATCTGAACTGATCGGTATATCTTATTATTACTTTCTCCTTCATTCAGTTATCCAGATTCCTCTTAAATCCATCTATGCTTCTTGCCTCAACTACTCCCTGATGTAGCAAGTTCTACATTCTAACCATTCTCTAGGTAAACTGAAGTCCTTAATGCGTATGTCAGTAACTATCTTGTATTTATGACCACTATTTTTGGTCTCCTCCCACAAGTGAAAACATTCTCTCCATGTCTGTCCAATTAACCATCAGTACTTTGACTTGGAGACCACTGGAGACTGCCATCCAAAAGATGAATGAAAGTTTTTTTAATTCTCCTATTGTAGAGCGAGAAGCAGTAGGGGTGCTTGTTAGAATCACAGGCTGATGCCAGTCGCCTTACCCTCAGCTTGATTGCCTCCCTAAATTTCCCCCTCTCCATGACTATTATGAGTCTCTGCCCCCTTGAATAGTGGCTTCCTCTGGGGTGGAGAATGGCACCCGCACCAGTGAACCAGTTTCTCTTAGTGATGCTGCTGCCGTCATGAGATGGATTGTGTACACTCTTCTTTCCAAACTATAATTTACCTGTTTGTTACTGAAAGACAAAAAGCTGTAAAGATTAACACCATTTCTATTTGTGTATTTATAGGTAATGCGAATAGTAGAAAACATTCGACCAGACCGACAAACTGTTATGTTTTCTGCTACATTCCCCAGAGCAATGGAGGCCCTAGCACGACGAATACTAACAAAACCTATTGAAGTGCAAGTAGGCAGTAGGAGTGTCGTTTGCTCTGATGTTGAGCAACAAGTGGTAGGTGTTGGACTCGTTAATTTATTTCCACAGTTGAACGGTTTGTATTGCCAACTGGAACCCTATAGTCTGGACAAGAAATTTTCATTTTTTTAACGAATGCTGCTATTGTGGCAGTGCACTTTATTATTGCCAATTTTAAATTTTGCTTAGAATCATAGAATCCCTACAGTGCAGAAGGAGGCCATTTCGCTAATCGAGTCTGCACCGAACCCTTGAAGGAGTACCCTACCCATGTCTACTCGCCCATCCAACCCACCCACCACCGTAACTCCATAACCTAACCCTCACATCCCTGGAAGTTAAGGGGCAATTTGTCATGGGCAATCCACCTAACCTGTACATCTTTGGACTGTGGGAGTAAACTGGAGCACCTAGAGGAAACCCACGCAACACAGGGAGAATGTACAAACTCCACACAGTGATCCAAGGCCAGAATTGAACCCGGGTCCCTGGAGCTGTGAGGCAGCAGTGCTAACCATGGGCGTCATTCTCCGACCTCCCGCCGGGTCGGAGAATGGCTGTTGGCCGCCGTGAATCCCGCCCCCGCCGAAGTCTCTGCTCCCGGAGATTGGGCGGGGGCGGGAGTCCGGCCGCGCCGGTTGGCGGGACCCCCCGCTGGATTCTCCGGCCCGGATGGGCCAAAGTCCCGCCCAGGAATTGCCTGTCCCGCCGACGTAAATCAAAACTGGTATTTACCGGCGGGACCAGGCGGCGTGGGCGGGCTCCGGGGTCCTGGGGGGGGCGCGGGGCGATCTGACCCCGGGGGGTGCCCCAACGGTGGCCTGGCCCGCGATTGGGGCCCACCGATCCGCGGGCGGGCCTGTGCCGTGGGGGCACTCTTTCCCTTCCGCCTCCGCTACGGCCTCCACCATGGCGGAGGCGGAAGAGACTCTCCCCACTGCGCATGCGCGGGAAACTGACAGCGGCCGCTGACGCTCCCGCGCATGCGCTAGGAAACTGACAGCGGCCGCTGACGCTCCCGCGCATACGCTGCATTTCCGCGCCAGCTGGCGGGGAAACAAACGCCATTTCCGCCAGCTGGCGGGGCGGAAATCCCTCCGGCGTCGGCCTAGCCCCTCAATGTTGGGGCTAGGCCGCCAAAGATGCGGAGCCTTCCGCACCTTTGGGCCGGCGCGATGCCCGTCTGATTGGCGCCGGCTTTGGCGCCAGTCGGCGGACATCCCGCCGTTGGGGGAGAATTTCGCCCCATGTGTCACCCAAGTGAAACCTTTCTGTTTCTGAGGGATTACAAATATAATCAATATAAATATAAACTACCACCATTACATTAGTGCATCTTAAGTGAAGCCACACCACTGTAACCATTTCCAACAAAGTTGAAGAAACTTGATAATGAGCTGAACTGATATTGATAAATGAGGTTTGGAGAAGATCAAATAGCGGCAGTATAATTTAATTGGGTTTAATTTCCAAGCACCCTTCTTTGCTCTACTAAAGTGGAGGGAGTGAATAACGGTTAGCACTGTTGCCCCATAGCGCCAGGGACCTGGGTTTAATTCAGGCCTTGGGTGACTGTTTATGGAGTTTGCATTTTCTCCCCCGTGTCCGTGGGGAAGTAGGCCTGGGGCGGGGGAGTAGGCCTAGGCAGGGGGCTCTTTCAGATGGTCAGTGTAAACCCGATGGGCCGAAGGGCTTTCTTCTGCACTGTCGGACTTCTATGTTCGAATAAACTGGGATGGGAAAACTAGGCCAAAATTAACAATGATGTGAAATGAGAGGAGACGATACACAACAATCTGATGGTCAGAATTCAATAGGAGTTTTTTATTTTATGGGACGTGGGTGTCGCTGGCTCGGCAAACATTTGTTGTCCATCCCAAATTGCCCAGAAAAGGTGGTGGTCAGTGCCTTCTTGAATCATTGTAATCTCTCTGGTGCAGGTACACTCATGGTGTTGTTAGGGAGTTCCAGGATTGACCCAGCAGCAGTGAAGGTAATGCAATATCATTCTAAGTCAGGATGGTATGTGCTTGTAAAGGAAACTTGCAGGTGGTAGTTGTCCCATACCTCTGCTGGTGTTATCCTCCTAGGTGGTAAGAGGTCACGAGTTGGAAGGTGCTTTTCAAGGAGACTTGGTGAGTTGTTGCAGTACATCTTGTATATGGTACAAGCTACTGCTGCTGCTGTGTGCAGCAAGTCACACAGTACAGAAGAGGCCCTTTGTCTGCACTGACAAAACTACACCAAATGTACTCTAATCCTTCTCTGCTCTAAAGTAAACAACCCAAACCTATTCAGCCTCTCTCCATAACTCAAATGCTCCAACCTAGGCAACCTTTGGTGAGACGACCAGAACTACACACACCACCTGTGGCCTAACCAAAGTTGTTTTTTTACAGTGCCAACAAAATCTCCCTGCTCTTGTAATCTATGCCATGACTAATGAAAGCAAGTGTCCCATATTCCTCCTCAACTACCTTTTTAACCTGTCCTGCCAGCTTCAGGGATCTATGAACAAGTATCCCAAGATCCCTCTGAGCTTCCTAATGTTCTGCCATTCATTGAGTACTCCCTTGTCTTGTTACTCCTTCCAAAGTGCATCACCTCGTACTTTTCAGGGTTAAATTCTATATATTACTGATCTGGCCATCTTACCAATCCGTCTATATCTTTGTGCAACATAAGACCTTCTTCCTCACTGCCAATCTTTGTGTCATCCACAAACTTCTTTATCATCTCTTCCCCCCCCCCCCCCCCCTCCCCCTTTGTAGTTTATTTATATATCACAAACAATAAGGGGCTTAGCACTGATCCCTGTAATATGCCACTGGACACCGGCCTCCAGTCTCTCAAACAGCCAGCTACTACCACCCTGTCTCCAACCACCAAGCCACTTTTGAATCCGACTTGCCAAGTTACCTTGGATCCTATGTGTTTTTACCTACTTTATCAGTTTCCCAGGTGGGACCTTGTTAATGGCTTTACTGAAATCCATATAAACTGCGCTACCCTCATCTACACACCCGATCACCACACCTCAAAATTCAATCAAATTCATTAAGCAAGACCACCCTCTGACAAAGCCATGCTGACTATCTCTGATCAAACCTTGCCTTTGCAAGTAGAGATTAATTTTCTCCAACAGTTTCCGTACCACTGATGTGAGACTCATTGGTATGTAATTCCCTGTTTTATCTCTACATTCTTGAAACGTAGAACCACATTAACGGTCCTCCAATCCTCGGGCACCTCCCCTGTGACGAGAAAGGAATTAAACATTTGGGTCAGAGCCCCTGTCGTTTCCTCCCTTGCCTCCCACAGCAGCCTGGGATGCAACTCATTCGGACCGAGGAGGCTTGTCCACTTTAAGTCCACCAAACCCCCCTCCTCACTCCCTGTGTCAAACTGTTTAAGAACCTCTTCCCCCGCCAATTCCGTACCTACATTCTTTTTCTCCCGAGTGAAGACAGATGTGAAGTACTTGTTTACCCCCCAATGTCCTCTGGCTCCACAAACAGATTGTCCGCTTGGTCCCTAATGGGCTCCACTCTTTCCCTGGTTATCCTCTTCCCCTGAACATATTTTTAGAATATCTTGGGATTCTCCCTAATTCTACCCACCGGTGCTTTTCCAAGCACCCTTCTTTGCTCTACTAAAGTGGAGGGAGTGAATGTTTAAGGTTATGGATGAGGTTCCAATCAAAACACTATTCTGTCCTGGATATTGTTGAGCTTCTAGGGTTGTTGGAGTCGCACTCATCCAGGAAATTGGTCTCAGGAGTAGGGTGGGGCCAGTTGCTCACTAAGAAAAATAGAGCTAGTTGAGTTGAACCTGCACCACTTGATAGTTGGAGACTTTCTATTGTAAAACTTTACATTTTATGCGCATCAAAATTTGTGACATGGAAAGTGTATGTGGGCATGATGTGTGCTCCATATATAAGTCATTTAATATGCTAGGAAGCTAACAATGACTTTATTGTGAACAGCTGGAGGTCTAACAAGATTCCAGGACTTATCATAATTAGAGTTGGTGCTGGGATTTAGGAAGGGGGTTTCCAGTGTCTGATGGAACCGGATTAAGTCTCTGTATCTGAGAAGAATCTGGGAGATGGATCCTGATGTTCCAAGGGCATTGCAGAAGTGGGAACACTGATGCAAATCCTGATTTCCGAGCGTGTTGGGGAGTAAGGGAAACCTGATTATGGGAAAATTGAATCATAGAATTTACAGTGCAGAAAGGAGGCCATGCGGTCCATCGAGTCTGCACCGTCTTTTGGAAAAAGCACCCTACTTAAACACACACCTGCACCTTATCCCTGTAACCCAGTAACCCCAGCTAACCTTTTTTTTGGACACTAAGGGCAATTTATCATGGCCAATCCACCAAACCTGCACATCTCTTTGGACTGTGGGAGGAAACCGGAGCACCCAGAGGAAACCCACGCAGACACGGGGAGAAAGTGCAGACTCCGCACAGACAGTGACCCAAGCCGGGAATCGAACCTGGAACCCTGGAGCTGTGAAGCAACTGTGCTAACCACTGTGCTACCGTGTTGCCCAAATTGAGGGATGTTCTGGAGTCAGGACTGGTAATGTGTGGTTTGAGGATTTGTTTCTGTGGGGAGGATATAGTTGGAGGAAGTGTGGTCATGTGGGACTCAGGATCTGGCAGTAATGTTTAAAGCTTTGCAGCGGTGGGTCTTGGAGCCCAACCAAAATAATGGGTTTGGGAGCGTGCGAGCCAAGATTTGACGTGATTGCTGCGATGGACTGTGAAGGGCACATTCTAATAACCTTGTGGATAAAAGGACCCTGGGAGAATAGGACCAAAGCTGTTTGGTCCTTTTGGACCTTGGAATGCTACACTCAAGCCTCTATTCCTTCCTGTTGGCCTCCTCCACTGCCCAACTGCAGACCTTTCTTTCTCCTCATGGAGTTTGCCACTGATGTTCAAGTGGTCAGACGGTTCTGAACCACACCTGGAATACTATGTGCAGTTTTGGTCTCCATATTTAAGGAAGGATATATTTGTAGTGGAGGCAGTACAGCAAAGATTCACCAAATTGGCCCCCCGGATGAAGGGGTTGACCTACGATGAAAGGCGGAGTAAATAGGGCTTATATTTTCTTGAGTTTAGAAGAAAATACAACAGTCTGAAGAGGCTTGATAGGGTAGACGCTGAGAGATTGGTCCACAGGTCCGGGAAACTTAACCACGGCTCCCATAAGGGCAGCACGGTGGCTCTGGATAGCACTGCTGCTTCGCGGCGCCGAGGACCCAGGTTCGATCCCGGCCCCAGGACACTGTCCGTGTGGAGTTTGCACATTCTCTCCGTGTCTCCTGGGTCTCACCCCCACAACGCAAAGATGTGCAGGGTAGGTGGATGGCCATGCTAAATTGCCCCTTAATTGGAAAAAAATAATTGAGTACTCTAAATTTAAAAAAAAAAGATACAGCCCATGATTGCACGAGCTAAGTCCTGGAAAGTGGGTTTGTGAACATTTTTGGAGGTGGGGGGGGTCCAAGTTGGACAACAGTTTTCTGCTCTGTTAATGCTATGTGGCATAACCACCTTGTTCTTATTAAGCCTCCATCTGTCCAGAATGGTGCAATGAGTGGCCCAGCAGTGTCTCAGGATATGGATCCGATCATGTGGGGACTGAAATGAGGAGCAATTCCTTAACTCAGGGTTGTGAATCATTAGAATTCTCCACCTCAGAAGGTTATTATTTGATACAAGATTGAGATAGACAGATTTTAGGTGTCTCAGGGAATCGAGGGACACTGGGAGCGGGCGTTATTGAATGGCGGAGCAGGCTCGATGGAGCAGAGCAGACTCCTCCTATTTCTCGTGTTTTTCCATTCCCAATTTAAGATGTTTAGTACATAATTACATTTGTGAATGTGAAATTAACAGTCTTAAAAATAATGTTTTCATAAAGTACAGAAATTACTTTATGATTGCTTAACAATTGATGTTTACATAGTTTTCCATGTTTTTTGATTTCAGAAAAACTCACTAAGCTGAAAATTCTTTCAGGGGAGACATTTTCTAATTGGATTTTTGACTAAAAGAAAGAGGGGATACGATAAAGCTAGAAATTTCATAATTTAAAAAAAATCAAATTTCTTTCCATCAATAAAGAAAACAGCTGCTATAACAAGTCTTCTCTGTCTGTGAACAATTGATTTAACAAATAAATTTAAATTTCATTATAGCTGATATAGAATTCAGTCTCTAGTTTGTTTGTCTTTTGGGAATAATAAAGAAATCCAAATTCTCACAGGATAAGGGAACACACTTTACTACTCAATTCATGCCCATGCACAAATTGAATACTGCAAACTTCTGCAAATGCTGCCTTTACATTGAAGTAAAGTTAGACAACAAAATCTCAGGTTTGAGATAAACTGAGATCTTGAACTAAAATTAAGGAAGAATGTATAAAGCATAAAAGAACGTTCAGTGGGTAAATTTAGTCATGTTAGAGTAAAATGCCTCTTTTTTATTTTGTTTAACACCTGGGGCGAAATTCTCCCCCAACGGCGGGATGTCCGTCGACTGGCGCCAAAGCCGGCGCCAATCAGACGGGCATCGCGCCGGCCCAAAGGTGCGGAAGGCTCCGCACCTTTGGCGGCCTAGCCCCAACATTGAGGGGCTAGGCCGACGCCGGAGGGATTTCCGCCCCGCCAGCTGGCGGAAATGGCGTTTGTTTCCCCGCCAGCTGGCGCGGAAATGCGGCGCATGCGCGGGAGCGTCAGCGGCCGCTGTCAGTTTCCCGCGCATGCGCAGTGGGGAGAGTCTCTTCCGCCTCCGCCATGGTGGAGGCCGTAGCGGAGGCGGAAGGGAAAGAGTGCCCCCACGGCACAGGCCCGCCCGCGGATCGGTGGGCCCCGATCGCGGGCCAGGCCACCGTGGGGGCACCCTCCGGGGTCAGATCGCCCCGCGCCCCCCCCCCCCCCCAGGACCCCGGAGCCCGCCCATGCCGCCTGGTCCCACCGGTAAATACCAGGTTTGATTTACGTCGGCGGGACAGGCAATTCCTGGGCGGGACTTCGGCCCATCCGGGCTGGAGAATCCAGCGGGGGGTCCCGCCAACCGGCGCAGCCCGATTCCCGCCCCCGCCCAATTTCCATTTTCAATTACGTTGAAAAAGTAATGGCTGGAATTTTTTGTAAACCAATTTTGAGTGATTTGATAGGTTAAATTGTAGTGTAATGGTATTTTCTCCCTATAAACGTTCACTTCAGTGTTTTCACTGTGATGTGCTGACATGACAAATTTTCCTCATAAAAGCTTGATATAGGAAGATCAGTGTGTGCACTGTTTGCATGCTACATAGACATTTGCAGGCCCATGCGCAGATTGAACAAGAAATAAAGTTGATCAATATACTAAAAAAATTCAACTGACAGATAACTTGCAGAATGTGCGGTTGATTATTCGCTTATAATCTGCAACAATAACAATTTGCATTTATAAAGTGCCTTCAGCATAGATTTACATCCCATGTCGCTTCATCAGGGCATGTGGAGAAAAATGAAGGATGATCAATGGTTTCCTCAAAATGAAGGTTTTAAGGAGGATCTTAAAAAAGATTTAGAGAGGAAATGCCCGAGCATACTGTCACATGGCTGAAGGTACAGCTGTCAATGGTGGGTGGACGGGCGCCAAATGAATAGGACCCATGGGGGGGTGGGAGTTTGAACTTGAGACTGATACCATTACTGAAATAGCAAGGGACAAGACCACAAAGGACCAGAGAAGAAGAATTTTAAATTTGAGGTATTATGGTATCTGGGGCTGTGGTAGATCATGAATGGCAGGGGGTGATGGGGGTGTGTAATTTTGTGAGCTAGAATGAGGGAAGCAGAATGTTCAGAGGCTGGAGGATATGTGATCAATCAGCATAGTATTGGCGTAGTGAAATTTATAAGCAACAGAGGCATGTGTGAGTTTCAGCAATAGATGGACTAAGGTGAAGGGAGATGAGCAATTTTGCAGAAGTTGGTCTTTGTGGTAGAGAGATTAGGAATTTGGAAGCATTACTCGGGGACACCAAGATTGTGAACAGCCTGAGACAGAAAGTGGTGGGTGGGGCTAGGGTGGAATTTCTGACCAGTGTAGAGTTTGACAGGACCGAAGATGCTGGCTTCAGTCCTTTCTGTGGTTGGTTGGAATGCATTGAGGTACATCCAAGACCAGATGCTGTGCAAGCAGTCTGATGAAAGTGTCATGGAAGGTGGAATAATTGAGACAGCTGGTGAAAAGTTAGAGCTGGGTGTTGTTAACATTCCTGTGAAACCTAAATGCAAATCTTCCAATAATGTTGTCATGGGTCACTGTGTATATGAAGATGAGGAGGATGTTACAGGCACATCCTTGAGGGCAATCCCACTGAGCTGGACAATGAGGAGGAAAACTTGGTCAACCTTGTCATTAACTGTAATTTGTAGTCCAAGAACATATATAATGAAAATAACTCCAATTCCATGTTATTTTTGTTTTTATCCCCTCAGATTGTCATAGAGGAGGAGAACAAGTTTTTGAAATTGTTAGAACTCTTGGGTCATTACCAAGAAACTGGCTCTGTTATAGTGTTTGTGGACAAGCAAGAGCATGCTGATGGTTTATTGAAGGACCTGATGAGGGCGGCCTACCCCTGCATGTCATTACATGGAGGTACAGTACCACATAATCCCCAATGTTCATTTTTTTTCCACAATCTATTTTCATCTCCGTGTGAAGGCTCAATGAGCATCAGTAGGTAACTTTCTGAGTCTCAATGGCAATTCTTCAGAAATAATGGGAATAAAAATCTGACGGTGTATAATGGGTGGCCAATCCACTGGTTCCCATTTACCCCCACCAAAATCCAATGTGTATTGTAGGCATGATGTGGAGACACTGGCGTTGGACTGAGGTGAGCACAGTAAGAAGTCTTACAACACCAGGTTAAAGTCCAACAGGTTTGTTCCAAATCACTAGTTTTCGGAGCACTGCTCCTTCCTCAGGTGAATGAAGAGGTATGTTCCAGAAACATATATATATTGACAAAGTCAAAGATGCAAGACGATACTCTGAATGCGAGCATTTGCAGGTAGTTAAGTCTTTACAGGTCCAGAGAGAAGGGGTAACCCCAGCTTAAAGAGGTGTGAATTGTCTCAAGCCAGGGCAGTTGGTAGGATTTCGCAAGCCCAGGCCAGATGGTGGGGGATGAATGTAACGCGACAATGCCACTGAGCTGGACAATGAGGAGGAAAACTTGGTCAACCTTGTCGTTAACTGAATCCAAGGTCCCGGTTGAGGCCGTGCTCATGTGTGTGGAACTTGGCTATAAGTTTCTGCTCGCCGATTTTGCATTGTCATGCATCCTGAAGGCCGCCTTGGAGAACGCTTACCCGGAGATCAGAGGCTGAATGCCCTTGACTGCTGAAGTGTTCCCCGACTGGAAGGGAACATTCCTGCCAGGCGAGATTGTCGCGCGATGTCCGTTCATCCGTTGTCGCAGCATCTGCATGGTCTCGCCAATGTACCACGCTTCGGGACATCCTTTCCTGCAGCGTATGAGGTAGACAACATTGGCCAAGTCGCACGAGTATGTACCACGTACCTGGTGGGTGGTGTTCTCACATGTAATGGTGGTACCCATGTCGATGGTCTGGCACGTCTTGCAGAGATTGCCATGGCAGATTTGTGTGGTGTCGTGGTCGCTGTTCTGAAGGCTGTTCACCTGAGGAAGGAGCAGTGCTCTGAAAGCTAGTGATTTGAAACAAACCTGTTGGACTTTAACCTGGTGTTGTAAGACTTCTTACTGTGCTCACCCCAGTCCAACGCCAGCATCTCCACATCATGGCTTTGAGAGAGAGAGCTTGACTGGTGGTGATTTAACCTGAGAGTCACCACACCTCAGGCAAGAGTCAAGGTTGAGAGGGCATGAATAACCTCAGCCGGTACGGAAATTGAACCCACGCTATTAGCATTGCCCTGCATCACAAACCAGCCGTCCAGCCAACTGAGTTAGTAGTATTGGATAAGTAGGAGTTTAGAATGAACAATACTTGCTTTGTTTTGTATTGATTTGTTTTTGAAACTGAATGTTAATCTTTGTACAAAAAATTGCTTGCTGTAAAATAGTGCATCCTTGCTGTATATTTCCATCTCAAAAGCAATTCGGAAATATGGTACTTTCCTAGAACAGTTGTAAAACTTTTACTGCTAATAAATTAAGTTCCTGAACTTATTTATAAAATTTGTAACTTCCCTTCTTTGTAAATCCTTTGAAATAGAAGAAACCAGGGGCAAAATTCTCCCCCCAACGGCGGGATGTCCGCCGACTGGCGCCAAAGACGGCGCCAATCAGACGGGCATCGCGCCGGCCCAAAGGTGCGGAATGCTCCGCATCTTTGGCGGCCTAGCCCCAACATTGAGGGGCTAGGCCGACGCCGGAGGGATTTCCGCCCCGCCAGCTGGCGGAAATGGCGTTTGTTGCCCCGCCAGCTGGCGCGGAAATGCGGCGCGGGAGCGTCAGCGGCCGCTGTCAGTTTCCCGCGCGTGCGCAGTGGGGAGAGTCTCTTCCGCCTCCGCCATGGTGGAGGCCGTGGCGGAGGCGGAAGGGAAAGAGTGCCCCCACGGCACAGGCCCGCCCGCCGATCGGTGGGCCCCGATCGCGGGCCAGGTCACCGTGGGGGCACCCCCCCCCCCCCCCCCCCCGGGGTCAGATCGCCCCGTGCCCCCCCCCCCCAGGACCCCGGAGCCCGCCCATGCCGCCTGGTCCCACCGGTAAATACCAGGTTTGATTTACGTCGGCGGGACAGGCAATTCCTGGGCGGGACTTCGGCCCATTCGGGCCGGAGAATCCAGCGGGGGGTCCCGCCAACCGGCGCGGCCCGATTCCCGCCCCCGCCCAATCTCCGGTACCGGAGACTTCGGCAGGGGCGGGATTCACGGCGGCCAACGGCCATTCTCCGACCCGGCGGGGGGTCGGAGAATGACGCCCCATATCTTTGCTCAATCCTAAAGTATGCAAATCTGGGTTTAAGAAGAAAGACACCAATTGTAGCCCATATGTCCTCCTAGATTTCTGACCTGTGTGATACCTCACCTAATTTTTATTTTTAAGAACTTAATTTTGTATGTTCTTCCTATCTCGTGAGTTGTTAGATTTTTGCACCAGTAATAGTGTTGCTCTTGAGAATCAAAAATATTGATGTGGGAAATTGTAATGTGTAGTATGGGAGAAATTAGGGAGGGAAAGGGAACGTTTCATAAGATTAAGCAATGTTAATGTGTCAATATAATTTTGTATAGAATATAATCAATGGTGTGCACTTCTGGGGAATTCTTCATGCAGATTGATAGTAAGAGGGGAAAACTTGCAGACATTCTACTATCTTGATCCGTCTAAAAAGGGAGATGAACTTCTAGTAAATGGAACAGTTACAGAACATTCTTATTTCAGATTGGTAACTGGATAATGCATAAAATCTGAATTTTAGCAGTATTAACAGAAATTAATATTCTTGGAATTAAGTTGAAGTTCCAAATGTTTACATACAAACCCAACTGATTAAGGTCTTGAGGGAAGTGGCGATATAAAAGAAAAGCACTATGTACATAAGATCATAGAATCCCAACAGTGTAGAAGGAGGCCATTTGGCCTATCGAGAACGCACAGACCTTCTAAAAGAGCATCCTACCCAGCCCCATGACCCCGCCCTATCCCCATAACCCCACCTAAGCTTTTGGACACTAAGGGGCAATTTAGAATGGCCAATCCATTTCGACCCACACGAACAATGCATGTGTTCTGCCATATTTGATAAAATGGCTGTCTCATTTGCTCTGTGGTTGGTTTATAAAAACATTGTAACATGTTGATTGTTGGAGAGTTAAGCATCCTCATTTTCAGGGCCTTGAACCTGAGAACAACATTGTTTACTTTAAAATAACAGCAGAAAGTTTAAATTATTTTGTTGCAGGCATTGACCAATACGACCGCGACAGTATAATCAATGATTTTAAGACAGGAGTGTGCCGATTGCTTGTGGCAACATCAGTAGCAGCACGAGGACTGGATGTGAAACAGCTGATTCTTGTTATCAACTACAGTTGTCCCAATCACTATGAAGATTATGTACACCGAGTGGGGCGTACTGGAAGAGCTGGTAACAAAGTGAGTAATACACTGAAAATTATCTTGGATCATTGATAAAGTACTCTGTATTAGATTTGATTAAATGCAGTTGCTATTTGTCAGTAGCTGTCTATTGTTTTGTAGGGTTATGCCTATACGTTCATTACTGAAGATCAAGTCCGTTATGCGGGGGATATAATTAAAGCCTTAGAATTATCAGGAAATGCTGTTCCAATTGAGCTGGAAAAATTGTGGGATGACTTCAAAGAACAACAAAAGGCAGTAAGTAGTAGTTGTGATTATGTTGCATGATTAGGTTCAAGGATTGTCTTTTTGCCTTTTATATTAATATTCTGCAACATGGAATTGCTGTTTGAAATTAACCCGATTTTAGAATAACAAGGAGCAACCACATTAATTTTGTTAACCACTTATTTTCTTTGTGTTTCTAAGGAAGGAAAAACTATTAAGAAGTCCAGCGGCTTCTCTGGGAAAGGCTTTAAGTTTGATGAGACAGAACAAGTTCTAGCAAATGAAAGAAAGAAACTACAGAAAGCTGCTCTGGGCCTACAGGATTCTGATGATGAGGACACTGCAGTTGATGTAAGTATTGCAGACAGTGTGAGCTAAGCCTAGGGTTTTGGGATTTGGGGCAAGGGCTGCTATGCACACTTCTGTTAAGCTACCTTGGTATCATATTTGAATTTTGTCATCATTGATCATTTATATTAATGAATACATCTAAATTGCTTTTGATATCATGATTTTATTATGCTGTAATTTGCTGTAACATTTTGTTTTCTTTAG
The DNA here is from genome assembly GCF_047496885.1 of Scyliorhinus torazame. NCBI lineage: Eukaryota > Metazoa > Chordata > Chondrichthyes > Carcharhiniformes > Scyliorhinidae > Scyliorhinus > Scyliorhinus torazame. The sequence goes on along the minus strand of NC_092713.1, from coordinate 265,722,012 downwards.
ATTGATGAACAGATTGAGAGCATGTTTAATTCCAAGAAGCGTGTAAAGGACATGGCAATGCCAGGAGCTGCTAATGTTCCAGTGCCATCTGCTGGTAATGCAGAGAAATTGGAGATTGCAAAGAGGTTGGCACTGAAGATCAATGCTCAGAAGAATCTCGGTGCAGAAGCTCAGGTAATAGATGTCTAATGTGAACCAGTGGAATGTTTTAAGCTACTGTGATTCAGCATAACTTTGTGAATTTATTAATACACGGTTATTTTATCTAAAATGAAGTGACTCCCTTCTCACTTCTTTGAATTTGTGTGACCTGTTTCCTTCATCCAGTTAATCTGTGTTGCAGCACGTTTGCCACATCATTTTGGTAGTATGGCAAATTGGTTATTTGATCTCACAACTAAATTGCTATATTTGGAACTATTATCAAAAAAAATGACCATGCAAGTAAGAGAATTTTTCAAATTATTCAGTTGCTTTTACCTTCAAGTGTGATTTCTTACTGTAATAAAAGAAAACCACTCTGGCACTAACAAAAACGTACACAAATTAGCTTCCAATTTTTGAAGACCGTTTTGCATTTACTTTGGAGATTGCATAGCGATTAGGGGAAATTTACATTACCCACTCTAAAAATAACATCACTGAAAAACTATTGCATCCTAAGTGTACTTTATGTAACCTTGGGGAGTTGAGCAGATTTTATGTGTGAAATATTAGTTGATAATAAAGTTTTATTGTATTTGTAATAAAATTGAGGTTTAGAACTTGATACAAACCAAATTATGCAAAAGAATACTTGTAAAAATAGTTTTAATGCTTCTTCATAGACCAAGCTATTTTATGTGGAGTAGCAGCTAACTTAACATTTCTGGAATGTCAGATAGATGCAAGAATTAGAATGTGAGTAAAAATCATAATGGATAAGATTTGTTGTGTAAAATAATTTCCATTGTAGTTTTATTTACTTAGTTGCGAGGTCAGAATCTTAAATCAATTAGCAAAAGTGCTTGCTAGCAGAACTTCATACACCGTTTCATAAAGGCACTTTGTCTCAATACTCCTCTAGGCAGAGGGAAATCTGCCTTGGTTCCTGCTTATGATCATTATTCAGAGATCCTAGGTAGAGGATGCACTGGGAGACATTATTGGAACCTGCCATAACGTGTGTCAAAATTGAATAGACAGCCAATTAAAATGTGAAGACTAGGAGAGATACCAGAGGTTGTCAATGAAGCCATACTGCAGTGGATGTCAAATCTCCAGGGGACAAATGAAAGAAAGTTGTCAATTATTAAAATTCTGTGTGAATAGGATAAATTTACCTTAATGGGATTGAGTGGGTTAGATTTTTATTTTCACCTTCTTGAGCAGTAATCTGGCAGGAAGGATTCCCCATCTTTTATAAAACCCAGCTTGATTTTCATTCCTTTGGTTTTAATGGATATAAATGTGGCAGCTTGTTTAATGAGCATATGATCCATACTAACTAGATTACTGTTGAAGAATGAATATGGAAAATCTACCCAAATATGTGTGTTTCATGTTGTGCTGAATGATTAGATATTCTGCTTTGTATTGTGGTACAGCAATGTCAGTCCACACTGTTAATGAGAATGTCTGCTTCCAGAGCACACTTCTATTTTTTGTCACATGAATGCTACACCAGTTGCATAAGTAAAAAATAGGCAGTAAGTATTTGATGATCACTGAGAATCAACAGCCATCCTTTCATAAAAAGTAAGCCAACAAATGATGTGGGATCACATATTCAACTATTTGTTTACTGTTTTTCAGTAAATCACTAATGCCACAATTTAAATTAAAATATTGAATATATTTATACTTCATGTCATCACCAGACATTTAGAATATATCAGGCCTAATTACATGAGAACAGACGGTAGAACATACTTTGAGTGCAGCTCACTTTTCGGGTTTCTTACAGTTTTATGCTGTACAATTTACAATCCCGAGGAAAGGACCATTCCTACAGTTTTTCTCCTTTCAACCTTCAGTTTCTTTTGTTTAAATTTAGAGTACCCAATTCTTTTTGTTTTCCAATTAGGGGGCAATTTAGTGTGGTCAACCCACCTAGCCTGCACATCATTGGGTTATGGGGAACCTGAGTCTATCCCTCTACTGGTGACTGTGTATATAATGCTTGGCTGACTCTCCTCCATGTCTCTGCTTCCTGTTCTGTTACTGAGTGGAGCAGTCTATTCAGTTTTTTGTTCCTTTTCTCCTCCAGAGCTAATGTAAATATTTAGTTCAATGTGCCATTCTCCATGCAATTCTTAAAATAGAAATGTGTTGACCACTTGGTAAGTTGTTGCAGAATTCACAAACTTTTGTTGCAGTAATTTTTTTACGCAGTGGCGTTTTTTGTTTCTGGTGTCTGTTTAAAATCTTGCTCTCTTCAAAGGCTTGCCTTTACTTCTGGTATTCCGAGGTATCTTGATTGTAAATTACTGCAACTAAAGTTTGTGAATTCTGCAACACATTACCAAGTGGTCAACACATTTCTATTTTAAGACTCGTATTTAGAATGGCACATTGAACTATATATTTACATTACCTCTTGAGGAGGAAAGGAGCAAAAAACTGGAAGACTGCTCCATTCAATAGCAGAACAGGAAGCAGAGACCTGGAGGAGTCAGCCAAGCATTATATGCAATCACCAGCAGAGGGGTAGACTCATGTTCCTCAGCTTCTGGAGGCACAGATGATGAGATCATGACTAGTCAACGTAGCAAGATTAGGAAAACTCAAGAGGATTGTGGGACTGGGGGAGATTACAGAGATGGGGGAGGGACAAGACCATGGAGAGATTTGGAAACCAGGATGAGAATTTTAAAATCAAGATATTGCTTGACAGGAAGCCAATGTTGGTCAATGTGCACAGAGGTGATAGGAGAATAGGACTTGGGTCACTAGCAACAGAGGTTTGGATGACCTCAGATTGACAGAGGGTCAACTACTTTGCTTGGAGTCACAAATAGATGAGAAAGGGTGTGGATGACAGACTTTCTTCCCTAAAGGAGATTAAAAAATCAGATGCATTTTTACAACAATCTGGTACTTATATGGTTGCCATTACTGTTACTTGCCTTTATTCCAGATTTGTTTAAATTAACTGTATTTTGAGTTCCACAGCAGCCATAGTAGGATTTGAATTACTGTCTCTAAACATCAGTGCAGGCCTCTGGATTATGAATCTAGTAACATAACCACAATGCTACTGTACCCAAAGAATGATCAAAAATTTGCATTTATATAGTGCTTCCATGACCTCTGGATAATCTAAAGCACTCCACCATCAATTAAGTACTTTTGAAATGTTGCCATTGATGTAGTGACCACTGATGTAACATAAGGGAAACACAAGCCTGTTTGTGCACATTGAGGTACCAGAAACTGGAGTGATGTTAATAGTCAGATAATCTGCTTTCATAATGTTGATTGAGGGACATATATTGGTTAAGGGGCTTCTTTGAATAGTCATGGAGTTTTACAGCATGGAAAATGGCCTTTTGGCCCATCATGTCTACAGCAGCCATCAAGCATCTATCACATAGTGTCATGGAATCTTTTGTATCCATCTAAAGACATCACCTCTGAAAATATAGCACTACCTCCGCATTACATTGAAGAATCAAAGTTGATTAATGCACTAAAATATCTACAGTAGGGCTGGAGCCCATGACTATGACTTGGGGGAGAGGGCTACCATTGAACCAACGGTGAGACCGTAACATTTTCTTTGCATTGGATCAATGCTACTGGGATCAATAGCTTAGACAGAAAACTGCCAATCTCTCTCTTTACTCCTTTAAGAACTTCAGTAGACAACTATCATACTCTTATTAATCTTAGTAACCATAAAAGACTTTGTTTCTCAGCTGCAAAATTGCCACCTATGAAATTTACTTAGTCTCTATTATAGCAAATACTTTTTAAAAGTACAGGTGATGTGCAAGCTCCAAACCAAGATTACAGCTAAATTTGTATTTATGGCTAATCCGCCTCTTAGCACATTATTTGGTGTAAATGAATAATGGTTCAGCTACCTGCTGTATAGTGAATTGATGCTTTATAAAACTACAATCAATGGAATGATTTACCGTGTTGTACGTTTCAATTGTGTTTCAGAACTGTTAAAGATACGAGTCGAATCTAATCTATTTTTGTATGAAAGGCTTTTTTTTTAATTCATTTATGGGATGTGGACGGGGCTGGCTAGACCAGCATTTATTGCCCACCCTAGTTGCCCTTGAAAAGTTGGTGGTGAACTGCCTTCTTGGACTGTTACAGTCTGAGGTGTAGGTACGCCCACAGTGCTATTAGGGAGGAAGTTCAGGAATTTGACCCAGCGATAGTGAAGGAATGGCGATATACTTCCAAGTCAGGATGTGGAATAGCTTGGAGGGGAACCTCCAGATGGTGGTGTTTCCAGGTATCTACCGCTCTTGTCCTTCTAGATGGTAGCGGTCATGAGTTTGGAAGATGCTGCCTAAGGAACCTTGGTGAGTTCCTGCAGAGCATCTTCTAGATGGTAGATGCCTGCCATTGTTCGTCACTGGTGTATTGAATGTTCGTGGAAGGGGTAGAATTCAAGTTGGAAGCTTTGTCCTGGATGGTGTCAAACTTCGTGAGTGTTGGAGCTGCACTCAAGCAGGCAAGTGAGAGTATTGCATCACACTCCTATTTGTGCCTTGTAGGTGGTGGACGGGCTTTGAGAAGTCAGGAGGTGAGTTACTCGCTGCAGGATTCCTAGCCTTTGGCCTGCTCTGGTGGCCACAGTATTTAGATGGCTAGTCCATTTAAGTTTCTGGTCAATGGTAACCCCCAGAATGTTGATTGTGGGGGATTCAGAGATGATAATGCCATTGAATATCAAGGGTGATGGTTAGATTCTCTCTTGTTGGAGATAGTCATTGCCTGGCACTTGTGTGCTGCGAATGTTAAGTGCCACTTGTACGTTCATGCCTAGATATTGCCCAGGTCTTGCTCCATATGGACACTAACTATGTTGTTATCTGAGGAGTGGTATTGAGCATTGTGCAGTTGTCGGCGAACATAACCTCTTGTGATGGAAGGAAGGTCATTGATGAAGCAGCTGAAGGTGGTGGGGCCTGGGTCACTACCCTGAGGAACTGCAGTGATGTCCAGGAGCTGAGATGATTGATCTCCAATCACCATAACTATTTTCCTTTTGTGCCAGGTGTGACTAACCAGCAGAGGCGTTTCCCCCTGATTCTTATTGACTTCAATTTTGTCAGGCTCTTTGAAGCCATACTTAGTCAAATGCTGCCTTGATGTCGAGGGCAGTCACTCTCGCCTCACCTCCGGCATTCAGCTCTTTTGTCCATGTTGGAACAAAAGCTGTAATGAGGTCAGGAGCTAATGACCCTGGCAGAACCAAAACTGAGTGTCCATGATTAGGCTATTGCTGAGTAAGTGCCACTTGATAGCACTGTTGATGACCCCTTCCATCACTTTACTGATGATCGAGAGTAGACTGATGGGACAGTAATTGGCTGGGTAGGATTTGTCCTGTTTCTTGTGTATAGGACATACTGGGCAATTTTCCACATTGCTGGGTAGATGCCAATGTTGTACCTGTGTGAAAATGAGTCTTTCTCTGCACCACAAGGTTAGAAATGGCGATATTTGCTGATAATCGTACAATGTTCTGCGCCATTTGCAACTCCTCCGGTACTGATGCAGTCCATGCCCATATGCAGCAAGACCTGGACAGGATTCCGGCTTGGGCTGATAAATGGCAAGTAACATTTACACCACACAAGTGTCAAGAGAGAATCCAACCATCCCCTCTTGACAATCAATAGCATTACCATTGCTGAATCCCCCACTATCAACATCTTGGGGTTTGCCATTGACTAGAAATTGGACTGGACCAGCCACTCTTCATTCAATCCCCCCCCCTCCCAAAATAAATCTTGAGAAATTGCAACAGGACTCTGTTTTTTAACGTACTGTCTTGGTTTCTGGCTCTTGTGTGAACAACCATCTCTGGCTTAGAATATAGACTGAGAAACAAGATCTTCCAGACTGAACATCTTGGGTGTTGTTTCTAAACAATATTAAACCGAATTGAAGACCGGTCCAGAGGAACGTGTTCACCCCTCTTCCCATGGGTCAGAGCATGGTTTTACTTAACATTTCCTCATTCTAAGTGGACTCTTAATAAGTTGTGTTATTCTACATGTGAATTTGCAGCGCTCCCAGTAATTATGCTGCATTTTTTTCCTGCATTGTTAATTACATTTAATTTTCCCCTTTAAATTCAGGATGTGATGCAGCAAGCTACAAATGCTATTATGAGAGGCCGCACTCTCCAAGCTCCAACTGTGTCTGCTAAAACAATTGCAGAGCAGAAAGCAGAGAAGATCAATGCCAAACTCAATTATGTGCCAGCAGAGAAGCAAGATGATGAGAAACCAGAAAATGCCCAAACGGAATCATTCAAAAGATATGAGGAAGAACTCGAGATCAATGATTTCCCACAGGTGAGAGGGGATCTTCTGGGTGGAAAGTTGGAAATTAACTGGGCTCCTGATGAGGTTTGATACTTTAATAGCATCATAGCATCCCTACAGTATGGAAGGTGTCAGTGTGAGTATGCTAATAATATACCAAAAGCTTTATTGGTCTGAAGCCCAGGTATAGTAGAATTGAAAAACGAAGAACCTTTGTGTAATGTAAACAATATAAGCATACACAGATTTTTAAGTACCTGACATGCCTTTCAATTTTTTGCAATTGACACTGTAGACGGCCAGGTGGAAGGTAACCTCCAAGGAAGCTCTGCAGAGGATTAGTGAATATTCAGAAGCTGCTATCACTATTAGAGGCACTTACTTTCCTCCAGGGAAAGAGCCCAAAGAAGGCGAACGGAAAATCTACCTTGCTATAGAAAGTAAGCATTGAGAAATGTATTTGAAGTGTAACATTCTAAAACATTGCTTTAGGCATCAAGCCCAAAAACTGCAGTTATTGCTGCTTGTTTTTAAAAAATTGATATTTGAAATTCATGCCCCTTGATGCTTCATTAAAGCTTTATTTGCATGTTTTATATTTACATTCTAGAATTAGATGGTAATGTACCATTAAGATGTAGAATGCATATTCCAATTTTGGCTTGTGGGCTATTGAATTTTATAAACTATTAATATGCTTTCATTCTTTGTAACATATTTTCTTGCTATTTAACAGGTGCCAGTGAACTGGCTGTTCAGAAAGCTAAAGCTGAGATTACAAGACTTATTAAAGAAGAACTCATTAGACTGGTAAGCAGCTTAATGGAAATTCTTTGAAACTCATCCCCTCCACCCAGTATTCACAAAAATCACTTTCAGTAAAATGATCTCTTGAGTGAGTTTAAAAGTCTGTTTCTAAACCCTATCGTGGTTATACATTAAACATTGACTGAATGATTGTTAAGTTTCACTTTTATTGATTGGAACAGTTCAGTAGAGGAAAGAATTCTGCATTTTGTAATTAAAAGGACAGTGAAATACACAACTTGGAAACTGTCTGTTTTACCCATCAGTCTGTGTCAGTCTTTATCCTCCACACAAGCAAATACGCTCTTCTAATCACATTTACCCATCCTTTGTCATATCCATTAAACCCTTTTCCTTCATCTAGCTATTTAACTTAATCTTAAATCTTGACTTACATTGCCATCTCAACTAATCTTGCAAGTGAATTCCACAGTCAATTGTGTAAAGACGTTTCTTCTGCCCTCTGTTTTAAATCTCTTGTATATAATCTTTCATCTATGACCTCTTCCTAACCCCTCAGTTATTGCCGATGGTTCACTTCTATCTATCCTGTTTCATCCTCTCAACAATTTAAACATTTTTATCAACATTTCTATCAGAATGCCCTACCATCTCCTCTTTTAATGAAAGCGCCCAATATTTCACGTCTTTCTTTGTATTTCAATTTCTTCTTACCAGGTGATATCCTAATGAATCTGCGCACAGCGCCTCTCTAGTGTCCTAACTGAGGTTGTAAAGATTTTATGTATTATCAGTGCCTCATGAATTTTTGCATTCTATGTCTTGTAATTAAACACCTAAAATTCCATTGGATTTTTACATCTTCACCAAACTGAGGTGCTGCTTTTGATATCCGGTGAGCTTATATCCCAAATCCCTCTGCTCTTCCACAGTACTGAGCTTGTTTCCACTCAGAGTATAGTTACAAGTGTTGCTTTGATTTGAGCTAAAGATTTAACACGCTTGCTGATGCTGAAATCAGTAGCGCTTCATAACCCATCTTCTCCCCCTCACCCCAGCCCCCACCATTGTCTCTGTCTGTGTAATATTACTTTTCAGTTTCCTGTGGTGCCTTGACAAAGCTTTTTCTACAGTCATGGTCAAATATCCAAATTCATTTGCCTCATTTTACCATGTTTATCCCCTGTTAAATTCTGAGGTTTGTGAGATGTGCTAAATGCTTTGTAATTACCCAGATCAGCACTGCCTCCTTAAGTATTATTACATTAAGCATTGGAGGAAATATCTCCATTTCCTTCAGGGCCCTTGAATGTATCCTACGCACCTGCAGCTCTTTCTTTCCTTTAGCTTAACTACTCAGCTAACCTCATCCTTTTATGTGTCATCATGTTGCTCATTACTCGTCACCATTTCAGGATTTGTCTTTTCTTTAGTAAAAATCAATGGGGTGATGGTGGCATAGGGCTGGTAATGCAGAGGTCCAGGCTAATGTCCTGTTGACACAGTTTCAAATCCGACCATGGCAGCTAGTGGAATTTAAATTCAATTAATAGACGCTGGATTGAAATCTAGCCTCTGTAATGGTGACCATGAAATTACCATTGATTAGCACAAAAGCCCATCTGGTTCACTAATGTCCTTTCGGGAAAGAAATCTGCCGTCTGATCTGGTTTACATGTGACTCCAGACCCACAGCAATGTGGTTGGCTCTTAAGTGCCCTCTGAAATGAAGCCACTCAGTTCAAGGGAATTAAGGATAGGCAACAAATGCTGGCCTTGCCACCAATACCCACATCGAATGAAATACATTTTTTTAAAATGACATCTTGCGCTCACAATCCCTTCCTCTCCGAGATCCCATTTTTCTTTCAATAGCTCTGTTTTCACTGATAGACTTCCAGAATACTGTGTGTTTTTTGGCTTCTAGAATACTTTGTTTTTTACCTTGTCCTCATACTTTTAGCTTTCCTTATCCTGTTCTTAACTTTCTCATTCTCGTGTTTCTAATAATTATGATAGTCCCAGTAAGCCCTCTCCTTCAATTTTACTTGGTTTCCAGACACTACATTTATCCATAGCATTCTAAAAATACTACAGTAACTATTTTCATTAATGGAATGTACTTACTTTGCACTTTACGAAAGGAAGTGCCACAGTTGGAAGTAAATTGGTAACAAAAAAGGTCCCTAGGATTCATGTCTCCTCTAGGCTGTTAATGCACCTAAGTTGATATCCAAAATTGCTGAGGGACAATGATTTAATGTCCCTTCTGGTCAATGAAAAAAAATATTTGAACAGTAGGAATAGTCTTTGGTGCAAATTCTATACATCAGTCATAGGAAAAACTGATGTCTTCAACCCCGGTATTGATTTGTCTCTCATGAAAAACCTTCTTATCTTGCGTTAAGGGAAGCGATTAATAACTTTCTGTTACCTAACTGCTAAACTCTCCGGCCCAAAATTTCTGCACTGCCACCAAAACCAAAATAGGACAAGACTTTGCATCCGTTGACTGCCCAAGCTCTTGAGAGGGCCTTGCTGGCTTGCCAGAAGAAACCCAGTTGTTCTAATAGAGAGACACCCTTAGGGTGTTAATGAACCAAAGATATAGGGGTAAAAATTCCTTTCCCAGAAATCAACGGGAATATAGTTGATCCTTCTGGCAGCAATTGCATTTTCGATGCCTTTACAAGGAGAGCCGGCACCTATCAGAGAGCATAGTCTCCAGTGGACATAACAAGGGCGAGCTTCACCGGGCATACTTCCAGTTGCTGGAGCATGTAGCTGGGGCACTCACCCCACTTCTGGAAATTTCTCTTCCCTGCCTTTCTTTGTCAGCAGGAGAATTGACCAATTTCAAACCTCCCTTCACCTAGAAATTTTATGCTCCCTTATGATGCAGGATGGAGTTTGTTTCTAATGTTCAAAAATTGTGGTTGGTATTCTAACAAATGCACACTTGCACAAGAAACTGCATATAGCTGACAGCTGAGGAAATTCCCCTCATTACGCTCACTGCTTTGAGAACTAGCCATTTGGTGTTTTGAAAAGGGAATCTGGTTTAGAGGGTGGTAAAAGCCGGGTTGTCAGCAACTTAAATGTCTGTGTTCCAAAAATGTTTCGAACAGGCAACGATAGATAATTCTGTAACTTGCACATATGCAATGCTTGGAAACGGTAGCAATTAACAGTGTTTTATTAGTGGTCATACATTTGTCTATTAACTGAAAAATTAAATATTTGCTTTTTGTTGCAGCAAAACTCATACCAGCCAACCAACCGTGGACGATATAAGGTTTTGTAGGCGACCTGTAAATTGTATACAATGTCTACAGTCAATTTTGATGGTAGTCCATTATTGTGGGTTAATTGATTTATTTTATTCTCTCTATAATGTTAAAATTACGAGTTCATTTGAAAATACTTTTTAGCCATTCTACAGAATCTGTAGAATCCATCTTGTGAATTTCTGGAAACTAATGCAGTAATGGGGATAAGTTTCTGTTGAAATGTTTAAACTTTTACTAAATCCAACTTGCTGTATGTGAACAAAAAGTGCTCATGCTTTTGAAGTGTATAAACTTGTCTTTTGTAGGCTGGGATACAAAAATGTCAAGAAAGTCAAATAAATGAATATTATCTTTAATTTTATGGCTTCCTTCATTGAATCACCAAACTTATAATTTGTATGAGAAGTTCTTGTGATAACCATTGTGTTGCCATCAAGCATTTTGTTCTGATCCTACTGGGTTTAAAGTAACGGTAAAAGTGGCTCATTACATTGCTTCATTTTTGCATGCAGAATCTATTTTTGAGTGAAAATCCATTTTATTTGGGGAGAGAAATACTTGCATTTTTATAGCCCCTTTCACCTACTTGGGCATTCCAGCAGTGATATTATTTTGTAGTCCTGTAGAAAATCATGGCCTACATGTGTATCACACACTCAGCAATGGATTTGGTCTCTAGTTAACTTCTTTTGGGACTGAGTAAAGGATGAAAGTTGGTCAGGATACCAGAAGAATTCCCTACTCCACTTCGGAATAGTGTCATGGGGATCTTTTACTTCAATCTGAAAAAAGTAGACAGGGCATTCTGTTAACTCGTCTGAAAGACAACGTCCTCTGTATGTTACACAGGAATGACGGGAACAGTTTTCAAAATAAAAGAAAATGCTGGAAATACTCCAGTCAGGCAGAATCTGGAGAGAAACTGCATTCGTAACACAAGAGGTATGAGCAGAAGTAGACTAAACAGCTCACCAAGCCTGCTCCACCATTCAATATGATAATGATTGATCTTGGGCTTCAACTCCACTTACCTGCCCACTCCCCATATCCTTTGATTCCCTGAGAGACCAAAAATCCATCTATCCCAACCTTGCATATAGCCAAAGACCATAAGACATAGGAGTGGAAGTAAGGCCATTCAGCCCATCGGGTCCACTCCACCATTCAATCATGGCTGATTTCAATTCCATTTACCCGCTCTCTCTCCATAGCCCTTAATTCCTCGAGAAATCAAGAATTTATCAACTTCTGTCTTAAAGACACTCAACGTCCCGGCCTCCACCGCCCTCTGTGGCAATGAATTCCACAGACCCACCACTCTCTGGCTGAAGAAATTTCTCCTCATCTCTGTTCTAAAGTGACTCCCTTTTATTCTAAGGCTATGCCCCCGGGTCCTAGTCTCCCCTGCTAATGGAAACAACTTCCCTACGTTCACCCGATCTAAGCCATTCATTATCTTGTAAGTTTCTATTAGATCTCCCCATAACCTTCTAAACTCCAATTAATATAATCCCAGGATCCTCAGACATTCATCGTATGTTAGGCCTACCATTCCTGGTATCATCCGTGTGAATCTCCGCTGGACCCGCTCCTGAGGTGTGGGGCCCAAAATTGCTCACAGTATTCTAAATGGGGCCTAACTAATGCTTTATAAAGCTTCAGAAGTACATCCCTGCTTTTATATTCCAAGGCTCTTGAGATAAATGACAACATTGCATTTGCTTTCTTAATTAAGGACCCAACCTGCAAGTTTACCTTTAGAGAATCCTGGACTAGGACTCCCAAGTCCCTTTGCACTTCAGCATTATGAATTTTGTCACCGTTTAGAAAATAGTCCATGCCTCTATTCTTTTTTCCAAAGTGCAAGACCTCGCACTTGCCCCCGTTGAATTTCATCAGCCATTTCTTGGACCACTCTCCTAAACTGTCTAAATCTTTCTGCAGCCTCCCCACCTCCTCCATACTACCTGCCCCTCCACCTATCTTTGTATCATCGGCAAACTTAGCCAGAATGCCCCCAGTCCCATCATCTAGATCGTTAATATATAAAGAGAACAGCTGTGGCCCCAACACTGAACCCTGCGGGACACCGGTTGCCATTCCAAAAAAGAACCTTTTATCCCAACTCTCTGCCTTCTGCCTGACAGCCAATCGTCAATCCATGTTAGTACCTTGCCTCGAATACCATGGGCCCTTATTTTACTCAGCAGTCTCCCGTGAGGCACCTTATCAAAGGCCTTTTGGAAGTCAATATAGATAACATCCATTGGCTCTCCTTGGTCTAACCTGTTGTTATCTCTTCAAAGAACTCTTAACAGGTTTGTCAGGCACGACCTCCCCTTACTAAATCCATGCTGACTTGTCCTAATCCGACCCTGCACTTCCAAGAATTTAGAAATCTCATCCTTAATTATGGATTCTAGAATCTTGCCAACAACCGAGGTTAGGCTAATTGGCTTATAATTTTCCATCTTTTTCCTTGTTCCCTTCTTGAAGAGGGGAGTTACAACAGCGATTTTCCAATCCTCTGGGACTTTCCCTGACTCCAGTGACTTTTGAAAGATCATAACTAACGCCTCCACTATTTCTTCAGCTATCTCCTTTAGAACTCCAGGATGTAGCCCATCTGGGCCTGGAGATTTATCAATTTTTAGACCTCTTAGTTTCTCTAGCACTTTCTCCTTTGTGATGGCTACCATATTCAACTCTGCCCCCTGACTCTCCTGAATTGTTGGGATATTACTCATGTCTTCTACTGTGAAGACTGACGCAAAGTACTTATTTAGTTCCTCAGCTATTTCCTGGTCTCCCATCACTAGATTACCAGCGTCATTTTGGAGCGGCCCAATGTCTACTTTTGCCTCCCGTTTGTTTTTAATGTATTTAAATAAACTTTTACTATCATTCCTAATGTTACTGGCTAGCCTACCTTCATATTTGATCCTCTCTTTCCTTATTTCTCTCTTTGTTATCCTCTGTTTGTTTTTGTAGACTTCCCAATCTTCTGACTTCCCACTACTCTTTGCCACATTATATGCTTTCTCTTTTGCTTTGATGCATTCCCTGACTTCCTTTGTCAGCCATGGCTGCCTAATCCCCCCTCTGATAACCTTTCTTTTCTTTGGGATGAACCTCTGTACTGTGTCCTCAATTACTCCCAGAAACTCCTGCCATTGCTGTTCTACTGTCTTTCCCACTAGGCTCTGCTCTCAGTCGATTTTCGTCAGTTCCTCCCTCATGCCCCTGTAGTTACCTTTATTTAACTGTAACACCTTTACATCTGATTCTACCTTTCTTTCAAATTGGAGATTGAATACTACCATATTATGATCACTGCCTCCTAAGTGTTCCCTTACTTTAAGATCTTTAATCAAGTCTGGCTCATTACATAGCACTAAGTCCAGAATGGCCTGTTCCCGCGTGGGCTCCATCACAAGCTGTTCCAAAAAGCCCTCCTGTAAACATTCAATGAATTCCCTTTCCTTGGGTCCACTGGCAGCATTATTTACCCAGTCCACCTGCATATTGAAGTCTCCCATGATCACTGTGACCTTGCCTTTCTGACATGCACTTTCTATTTTGTGGTGCATTTTGTGCCCCTGGTCCTGACCACTGTTGGGAGGCCTGTACATAACTCCCATTATGGTTTTTTTGCCTTTGTGGTTCCTCAACTCTACCCACACAGACTCCACATCATCTGACCCTATGTCGTTTAGTGATATTGATTTAATTTCATTCCTAATTAACAAGGCAACCCCTCCACCTCTGACTTTTCGATAGGTTGTGAATCCCTGGATGTTTAAATGCCAGTTCTGAACCCCCTGCAACCACGTCTCTGTGATGCCTACCACATCATACCTGCCAGTCACAATCTGGGCCACAAGCTCATCTACCTTGTTCCGTACACTGCGCACATTTAAATATAGCACCTTTAATTCTCTATTGACCGTCCCTTTTTGTTTTCTTAGTGTGGTGGACCTTGGTTTACTGAGCCTTTCCATACACTGTGTCATATTTTGTGGGATTGGGACTATCGTAACCTCTCCTGAGTTGTCTTTTCGTGCTTTTTTGTATTCCTAAGTAGCTACGCTTCCCACTGATTACTTCACCTCTTGGTTCCCTGACTTTCCCTTCCCCCCCACTCTCTAGTTTAAAGTCCTATTGACCACCCTATTTACTCTTTTCGCCAGAACACTGGTCCCAGCTCGGTTCAGGTGGAGACCATCCCAACGGTATAGGTACCCCCCTGTCCCAAAACTGATGCCAGTGTCCCATGAAAAGGAACCCCTCTTTCCCACACCACTCTTTCAGCCACGTGTTAACTTCCCTTATTCTTGCCTCCCTATGCCAATTTGCACGTGGCTCAGGCAGTAATCCGGAGATTATGACCCTTGAGGACCTGTTTTTTAATTTGAATCCTAGCTCTTTATAATCTCTAAACAGGTCCTCTTTTCTAGACTTGCCTATGTTGTTGGTACCGACATGGACCACAACAACTGGATCCTCCCCCTCCCTCTCCAGTATCCTTTCAAGCCGGTCAGAGATGTCCTGCACCCTAGCACCGGGCAGGCAACATATCATGCGTGACTCTTTATCCTGCTCACAAAGGATACTATCTATCCCCCTGATAATAGAATCCCCTACAACTACAACTTGCCTATTTACTCCCTCCCCTTGAATGGCCTGCTGAACCATGGTGCCTTGGTCAGCTGACTCATCCTTCCTGCAGCCCTGTTCGCCATCCACACAGGGAGCAAGTGCCTCATACCTGTTGGACAGGGTCAAGGGCTGAGGCTCCTGAGTTCCTGACTGCTGGTTCCCTTTACCTTCCTGACTTGCAGTCACACCCTGCTGTCCCTGGCCACTGGCAGGATTTAAACTACTTACTCTGACAGGTGTGACTGCCTCCTGAAACAGTGTCCAGGTAAGTCTCCCCCTCCCGGATGTGCCTCAGTGTTTGAAGCTCAGACTCCAGCTCATCAACTCTGAGCCGGAGCTCTTCGAGCAGCCAACACTTACTGCAGATGTGGTCGCTGCAGCTCGCAATGGGATCTGCCAGCTCCCACATCAAGCAGCTCAAGCACATCACCTGACCAGCCATCACTAATTAATTAATTAGTTTAATTTAAGTTTACGAGTTTAGCTGTGTTTTTAAAAAAATTTGGGGCAGATTTGCTATCAACCGATCAGATCACAGCTTCCCTCTGACGTCACTTTTGGAAGAAAAAAAACTAAAACAGGAAGTTACCGTTTTCATACTCACAGAGACTGCTTCTCCTCCTCCGAACGGCTCCCAAAATTAGGCCCGAAGAAAGAGAGAGAACAAAACAGTCGGGAAAAAGCACCTTCTCCCACTCTTCACCGAATTACCGCACTGCACCAAATTACCAAATTCTCACTCTGTCTGTGTCTCACTCACTCAGGCTGTGTCTCCTTGACCTGCGTAATGACGGAGCATCTACAAATCTGGGATAGAGAATTCCAAAGATTTGCAAGCCTTAAGTGAAATAAATTTCTCTGCATCTCAGTCCTAAATGATTGGCTACTTGTCTTTAGACTGTTCCCCTGTAGAATTTACAGTGCAGAAGGAGGCCATTCGGCCCATTGAGTCTACACCGCCCCTGGAAAGAGCACCCCACGCCTCCATCCTATTCCTGTAATCCAATAAACCCACCTAACATTTTGTTCACTAAGGGGCAATTTAGCATGGCCAATCCACCTAACTTGCACATCTTTGGTCTATGGGAGGAAACCGGAGCACCCGGAGGAAACCCACGCAGACACAGGGAGAAAGTGCAAGCTTTACATAAAGTCGCCCGAGACCGGGATTGAACCGTGGAGCTGTGAGGCAGCAGTGCTAACTACTGTGCCGCCCTGTTCTAGATTCCTCAGCCAACTGCCCCACCTCCATGTTCTAGATTCCCCAGCCAACTATCGTAGTTCCCCAACCAACTGTGTTTCACGGCCCCCCCTCCCCATGTTCTACATTCCCCAGCCAGCAGAAAGAGCCTCTCGGTGTCTACCCTGTCAAGCCTCTTTTGATCACGTATGTTGCAAAGAGAACTTCTGATGAAAGATCTTCTGACTTGAAATGTTGTTTCCACATATTCTGTCTGACTTGTGTTTCCAGCACATTTCTGGATTATCCGTTGAGGACCCTGCATCACTAGTCTAGTAACATAATCATACAGCCTGGCCTATATGTGACATGCCCACAAGTATATCAATTGCCCTCTGAAATGTCTTGGCAACCACTCAGCTATATATAATTTAAAAAACACCGTATTAAGGAACAACAAGAAAAAAAAACAAATAGAACAGTTGTCCTACTACCTACCACTCGATAAACCATTGTATGCAACCATCCAGTTTTGGAAAACAACTGTTCCTTGTCCTTTAGCCAATTTTGTATCTATATTTCCACTGGGCAGCACAGTGCAATGGTTAGCACAGTTGCTTCACAGCTCCAGGGTCACAGGTTCGATTCCCGGCTTGGGTCACTGTCGGTGCGGAGTCTGCACGCTCTCCCCACGCCTACGTGGGTTTCCTCCGGGTGCTCCGGTTTCCTCCCACAGTCCAAAGATGTGCAGGTTAGGTGGATTGGCTCGGCTAAATTGCCCTTCGTGTCCAAAGAAGGTTATGTGGGGTTACGGGGATAGGGTGGAGGTGTGGGCTTAGACGGTGCTCTTTCCAAGGGCCGGTGCCGCCTCGATGGGCCAAATGGCCTCCTGCACTGTAAATTCTATGATTCTAATCTTATGGACTAATTTTGTGAACAAGTGTATTATGTGATCATAGAATCCCTACAATGCAGAAGGAGGCCATTTGGCCCATTGAATCTACACCAATCCTACCTAGGCCTATGCCCCAACCCTATCCCTGTAACCCCACCTAACCTTTTTGACACTAAGGGGCAATTTAGTCTAGCCAATCCACCAAACCTGCACAAATTTGGACTGTGGAAGGAAACCCACGCAGACACGGGGAAGAATGGGCAAACTCCACACAGACAATCGCCCAAGGTCAGAATCGAACCCGGGTCACTGGCGCTGTGAGGCAGCAATGCTAACCACCATGATAATTTGATATTTTGTCAAACTCCTTTTTTTTTCTTTTTTTTTTTGTTGAAAAATTCAAATGCACAACAGAAAGGGTCAAATCCTGGAACTCCTCCCTAAAAGCAATCTGGGGGTACCTACCACACAGACTGCAGTGATTCAAGAAGAGGGCTCATCACCACCTTCCCAGTGGTATTTAGGGCGAGGCAATAAATGCTGGCTTTGCCAACAATACATCCAAGAATGAACAACTGAAATATTAACTGTGGATGTTAAATTGATTAGAGTAGCCAGGCACGAGGTACTTGCCAATGGCCCTGTTATTGGAAGATATTCTATTGCCACAGAATGCTCTGGTACACTGCATCCATGCTTCTATCTAAATACCCTTGCACAAATGATCACTGCTTTGACCAGATCTTTCCGTTTCCTAACTGTCCTCCCCACCCCGAGAACCTTGCTGAAACATTGATACTGAACTGATAGAAAATGTGAAAAAGGAGGAGAATAAAAAATATTTTTAAAAGGATGCTGAACTGATGCTTTGCTTGAGTACTGGAATCCCTGCTCTGATTTTTCGCTATGGATACTGATTACAACACATCTTTTACTTTAGCACCGTGGACTTCATTTATTAGTAACCACCTGAGAGAGATTTCCTCATAAATTGGGATATATGTAAAATCAAACCATGCTGCCTAGTTTAAGATATAAATAATTGATACTAATAAATATATTTGACATAAATAATTAACAGTCTTAATAAATAAGTAAAATATGATCTGGCTCAGTATATAAACAATTGTCCACAGTGTTGAATAAATAATTGATCCATAGTCAAATAGAGCTAAATAAGTAATTATTCTGATGGTTTACATAAAACTTGGTGTGAATGACCAGTGGGTGGTCTAGTTCCTTTGAATGAAAACAAACAAGATGCTTGGATGGCGTCTCCCCAATGACAATGATCTCCAAAGAGAAACATAAAATCTAAGACAAACCTGTGTGGATGCAAAGCTAGTTTCAAAAACTGATTTTTCAGTGTGCTCGATCTTTTGGGGATTTAATTTGCTTCCAGATAATTACTGTATTTCCTTTTCCTGTTCCTGTGCTTGAAGCAGCCCTTCTGAAATCCTGAATTTTTATTGAAAGTAACCGGTAAAGTTTTGATCATCCTACAGCCCATTGCTCTAGCAAACTTGAAATCAATTCACAGTACGTTATATTGAGCCTATGTGCTAACTATTTAAACTTCTGTGGCTGCAACAGATTGCAGGATCATTTTAATGAAGAAAGTCCATCAGCCCACATAATCTCAACAACAGCAAATTAAATTTATATTGTGCCTTCAGTACAAAAATTATTCAAGATGCTTCAAATAGCATATTGGGTCAAAACTGACACTGCACCGAAGAAGAACATGTTTATGGGTGACTAAAATCTTGACCAAAGAAATGGGTTTTAAGCAGGGTGTTAAAAGAGGATGGTGAGGCGGCAAGAATTAGGGAGGGAATTCTATTAAAGGTCTGGGTGGCTGAAGGCATAGCCATTAATGGTGAGATAAAGGGAGTGGGGGTTGTGCAAAGCAAAAGTTAAAGGAACGTAAAGTTCTTAAAAGGGTTTTAGGGCTGGAAGAGGTTACAGAAATAGGGACGGGTGAGCAAATAGATTTGAACACCAGCGTAAACAACTTTAAAATCAGGACTCCACATAGATAGAAACTGTTCCCGTTGGTGGAAGATCAAGTATCAGAGGACATGAATTAAGGTCATTGGCAAAAACAGCACAAAAATCTTTTACACAGTGAGTCGTTCAGACCTGAATGCACTATTTGAGAGTATAGTGGAGGTAGAGACAATCGGGGCTTCCAAAAGGGATTGGGTAAGCACTTGGAGAGAAAAAGTTGCAGAATCACAGGGAAAAGGCAGAGAAGTGGGATTAGCTGGGTCTTTGAGTGAGCGGCACAGACATGACAGGCTGAATGGCCTTCTGACCTGGAGCTGGCAGAAGCATGGATGAAGGTTCCTGAAACAGTTTAAGCAGGGGCAGAGAAACTGATGATATAGAACATAGAACATAGAAAATACAGCACAGAACAGGCCCTTCGGCCCACGATGTTGTGCCGAACCTTTGTCCTAGATTAATCATAGATTATCATTGAATTTACAGTGCAGAAGGAGGCCATTCGGCCCTTTGAGTCTGCACCGGCTCTTGGAAAGAGCACCCTACCCAAACTCAACACCTTCACCCAACACCAAGGGCAATTTGGACATTAAGGGCAAT
This sequence comes from Scyliorhinus torazame, assembly GCF_047496885.1. NCBI lineage: Eukaryota > Metazoa > Chordata > Chondrichthyes > Carcharhiniformes > Scyliorhinidae > Scyliorhinus > Scyliorhinus torazame. Next base: position 265,702,113 of record NC_092713.1, on the reverse strand, counting down.
TTATCATTGGCCAATTCACCTAACCCGCACATCTTTGGATTGTGGGAGGAAACCGGAGCACCTGGAGGAAACCCACGGGGAGGACATGCAGACTCCGCACAGTCACTGACCCAAGCCGGAATCGAACCTGGGACCCTGGAGCTGTGAAGCAATTGTGCTATCCACAAAGCTACCGTGCTGCCCTTGAGAACAAATAAATCTACACTATATCATTTAACCATAATCCATGTACCTATCCAATAGCTGCTTGAAGGTCCCTAATGTTTCCGACTCAACTACTTCCACAGGCAGTGCATTCCATGCCCCCACTACTCTCTGGGTAAAGAACCTACCTCTGATATCCCTCCTATATCTTCCACCTTTCACCTTAAATTTATGTCCCCTTGTAATGGTTTGTTCCACCCGGGGAAAAAGTCTCTGACTGTCTACTCTATCTATTCCCCTGATCATCTTATAAACCTCTATCAAGTCGCCCCTCATCCTTCTCCGTTCTAATGAGAAAAGGCCTAGCACCCTCAACCTTTCCTCGTAAGACCTACTCTCCATTCCAGGCAACATCCTGGTAAATTTTCTTTGCACCTTTTCCAAAGCTTCCACATCCTTCCTAAAATGAGACGACCAGAACTGTACACAGTACTCCAAATGTGGCCTTACCAAAGTTTTGTACAGCTGCATCATCACCTCACGGCTCTTAAATTCAATCCCTCTGTTAATGAACGCGAGCACACCATAGGCCTTCTTCACAGCTCTATCCACTTGAGTGGCAACTTTCAAAGATGTATGAACATAGACCCCAAGATCTCTCTGCTCCTCCACATTGCCAAGAACTCTACCGTTAACCCTGTATTCCGCATTCATATTTGTCCTTCCAAAATGGACAACCTCACACTTTTCAGGGTTAAACTCCATCTGCCACTTCTCAGCCCAGCTCTGCATCCTATCTATGTCTCTTTGCAGCCGACAACAGCCCTCCTTACTATCCACAACTCCACCAATCTTCGTATCGTCTGCAAATTTACTGACCCACCCTTCAACTCCCTCATCCAAGTCATTAATGAAAATCACAAACAGCAGAGGACCCAGAACTGATCCCTGCGGTACGCCACTGGTAACTGGGATCCAGGCTGAATATTTGCCATCCACCACCACTCTCTGACTTCTATCGGTTAGCCAGTTCGTTATCCAACTGGCCAAATTTCCCACTATCACATGCCTCCTTACTTTCTGCATAAGCCTACCATGGGGAACTTTATCAAATGCCTTACTAAAATCCATGTACACTACATCCACTGCTTTACCTTCATCCACATGCTTGGTCACCTCCTCAAAGAATTCAATAAGATTTGTAAGGCAAGACCTACCCCTCACAAATCCGTGCTGACTATCCCTAATCAAGCAGTGTCTTTCCAGATGCTCAGAAATCCTATCCTTCAGTACCCTTTCCATTACTTTGCCTACCACCGAAGTAAGACTAACTGGCCTGTAATTCCCAGGGTTATCCCTAGTCCCTTTTTTGAACAGGGGCACGGCATTCGCCACTCTCCAATCCCCTGGTACCACCCCTGTTGACAGTGAGGACGAAAAGATCATTGCCAACGGCTCTGCAATTTCATCTCTTGCTTCCCATAGAATCCTTGGATATATCCCGTCAGGCCCGGGGGACTTGTCTATCCTCAAGTTTTTCAAAATGCCCAACACATCTTCCTTCCTAACAAGTATTTCCTCGAGCTTACCAATCTGTTTCACACTGTCCTCTCCAACAATATCGCCCCTCTCATTTGTAAATACAGAAGAAAAGTACTCGTTCAAGACCTCTCCTATCTCTTCAGACTCAATACACAATCTCCCGCTACTGTCCTTGATCGGACCTACCCTCGCTCTAGTCATTCTCATATTTCTCACATATGTGTAAAAGGCCTTGGGGTTTTCCTTGATCCTACCCGCCAAAGATTGTTCATGCCCTCTCTTAGCTCTCCTAATCCCTTTCTTCAGTTCCCTCCTGGCTATCTTGTATCCCTCCAATGCCCTGTCTGAACCTTGTTTCCTCAGCCTTACATAAGTCACCTTTTTCCTCTTAATAAGACATTCAACCTCTCTTGTCAACCATGGTTCCCTCACTCGACCATCTCTTCCCTGCCTGACAGGGACATACATATCAAGGACACGTAGCACCTGTTCCTTGAACAAGTTCCACATTTCATTTGTGTCCTTCCCTGCCAGCCTATGTTCCCAACTTATGCACTTCAATTCTTGTCTGACAACATCGTATTTACCCTTGCCCCAATTGTAAACCTTGCCCTGTTGCACGTACCTATCCCTCTCCATTACTAAAGTGAAAGTCACAGAATTGTGGTCACTATCTCCAAAATGCTCCCCCACTAACAAATCTATCACTTGCCCTGGCTCATTACCCAGTACTAAATCCAATATTGCCCCTCCTCTGGTCGGACAATCTACATACTGCGTTAGAAAAGCTTCCTGGACACACTGCACAAACACCACCCCATCCAAACTATTTGATCTAAAGAGTTTCCACTCAATATTTGGGAAGTTAAAGTCGCCCATGACTACTACCCTATGACTTCTGCACCTTTCCAAAATCTGTTTCCCAATCTGTTCCTCCACATCTCTGCTACTATTGGGGGGCCTATAGAAAACTCCTAACAAGGTGACTGCTCTTTTACCACCCTCCCTAATCTTATTGAAACATCTATAACCAGGGACCTCCAACAACCATTTCTGCCCCTCTTCTATCCAAGTTTCCGTGATGGCCACCACATCGTAGTCCCAAGTACCGATCCATGCCTTAAGTTCACCCACCTTATTCCTGATGCTTCTTGCGTTGAAGTATACACACTTCAACCCCTCTCCGTGCCTGCAAGTACTCTCCTTTGTCAGTGTTCCCTTCCCCACTGCCTCATTACACGCTTTGGAGTCCTGAATATCGGCTACCTTAGTTGCTGGACTACAAATCCGGTTCCCATTCCCCTTCCAAATTAGTTTAAACCCTCCCGAAGAGTACTAGAAAACCTCCCTCCCAGGATATTGGTGCCCCTCTGGTTCAGATGCAACCCGTCCTGCTTGTACAGGTCCCACCTTCCCCAGAATGCGCTCCAATTATCCAAATACCTGAAGCCCTCCCTCCTACACCATTCCTGCAGCCACGTGTTCAACTGCACTCTCTCCCTATTCCTAGCCTCGCTATCACGTGGCACCGGCAACAAACCAGAGATGACAACTCTGTCTGTCCTGGCTTTTAACTTCCAGCCTAACTCCCTAAACTTGTTTATTACCTCCACACCCCTTTTCCTACCTATGTCGTTGGTACCAATGTGCACCACGACTTCTGGCTGCTCACCCTCCCCCTTAAGGATCCTGAAGGCACGATCCGAGACATCCCTGGCCCTGGCACCCGGGAGGCAACATACCTTCCGGGAGTCTCGCTCGCGACCACAGAATCTCCTATCTATTCCCCTAACCATTGAATCTCCTACAACTATTGCTTTTCTATTCTCCCCCCTTCCCTTCTGAGCCCCAGAGCCAGACTCAGTGCCAGAGACCTGGCCGCTAGGGCCTTCCCCCGGTAGGTCATCCCCCCCAACAGCATCCAAAACGGTATACTTGTTTTGAAGGGGAACGGCCACGAGGGATCCCTGCACTTTCTGCCTGTTTGTTTTTTTCCCCCTGACTGTAACCCAGCTATTCTTGTCCTGTACCTTGGGTGTGGTTACCTCCTTGTAACTCTTCTCAATCACCCCCTCTGCCTCCCGGATGATCCGAAGTTCATCCAGCTTCAGCTCCAGTTCCCTAACACGGTCTTTGAGGAGCTGAAGTTGGGTGCACTTCCCGCAGGTATAGTCAGCGGGGACACCGGTGGTATCCCTCACCACCCACATCCTACAGGAGGAGCATGTAACTGGCCTAGCCTCCATCCCCTCTTACCTGACAGAATATAGCTGCCCTGTGGACTAACTAGATCTCCGCCCTCCGACCCTGCTCCCAGTCAGCTACACTTTCTGTAAACTCCTGGCTCTCTTCGCACTCTTTGCGGAAATGTCGGAAACAAAATGAAAGGAGCACCTTACTCCCTCCTCACCTAACTCCCTCGGTCACCAAACTCTCACTATCGCACTCAAATGCACCAAATTCAGCACTCCCTCGGTCACCAAACTCTCACTATCGCACTCAAATGCACCAAATTCAGCACTCCCTCGGTCACCAAACTCTCACTATCGCACTCAAATGCACCAAATTCAGCACTCAGTGCAAACAAAGTCTGCACTGTAGGGGATCACTTTTATACTGTGAATCTAGCCTCTGAAAACCTGGCCTAATCCAATTAACTAATTAACAAGCTCCAGCTGCAAGTGCCTTCAAGTAGAAGCCAGTTTAAAGCTTATTGAAAATTCACCTTCTTTTAAACCAAACAGCAACTTTTAAGTTAATTAACTAAATAAAAGAAAGACTAAACTTTAGATAAAAATGAAGCCTTATACTCCCTCGGTCACCAAACTCTCACTATCGCACTCAAATGCACCAAATTCAGCACTCAGTGCAAAAACCTGATATGTAGGTGGGAGTAGCTGATCTTTGTGGTGGAGAGGATATGGGGTCAAAAGCACAGCTCAAGAGCAAATGAAACAGCAAGGTTGAAAACTATTTGGTTCAGCATGTGGCAATCGCCAGGGAAAAAGATAAAATCGGTGGCCAAGGCAGACCTGTGACAGGAACGGAAGAAAATGTCTTTGGTTTTGCCAATGTTTAATTGACAGATATCTCATTAATGCCCTGCACAAAGCACCCATGCTTAAAAGAAAGATGGAACTGGTAAATACTGTCCATCTAATGTAATAAATACTCTGCACTTCCCCATTACAAGTTCAACCATGACCTTATTGAATAGTGTATCAGGCTTAAAGGGCCATCA